>NC_031991.1:33093832-33183607 GCF_001879085.1 Nicotiana attenuata
AAGTACGGTTCATGCCTTGCAGGTCTTTACAGATATTGCCGCTTGGTACAAGCGTGGTTCATGCCTTGCTTGAGGTCTTACAGATATTGTCGCTTGGTATAAGTGTGGTTCATGCCTTGCTTGAGGTCTTACAGATATTGTCGCTTGGTACAAGTTTGGTTCATGCCTTGCTTGAGGTCTTACAGATATGAGCAGTGGTACCTACCGTTGGTGTACATCCGATGTTACTTTGTGGTGACCTCTCAACCAAACCACTTAGAGCGCTTGTTAGCCATCTTTCCAGTAGCTCTTTGGCCGCTGAGGGTGCTTCCGTAACCGCAGATGTGGAAGCTCCTTTTTCGTGCAAGATCGTCAGACCTTCGGATGGGGAAGGTGAGATCTCTACACCCGGTGTGATGCTAGGGGTTGCATTCAGGATGCCATCGTCACTGGCCTCGTTGAGAGGGCCAAGGAGATTGGTAGTGACACCCAATATAGCTTTCGATCTTGTGTTATTTTCGGCCATTTTTTGTTTTTTTTTGAAGTGTAGAGAGTGGTAGTTGGTTGATCTCTAGGTGGATACTATGGTTTTGATTCTCGAAATCCCCACAGACGGCGCCAAATTGTTTGGCTCAAAAGTTAACAATATACTTTGTAAGCTAAAAAAAACAATCAAAAGTAGGAAACGGGTAAATCGTAATCAAATATAATAATCCTAGAGATGCAAAGATGATAATATTGTTGTAGATCTAGTATTGCAAAGAGGCAGTATGAACTCAATAAGATGCGTTCGTTTGAAGTAGAGATAGAGAGAGAAAGCCAGAAAAATGAGAGAGTTGTATTAGATCAGATGCCCCTTTTTACAATGTGAAGGTCTCCTTTATATAATAGGAGACCTTCCTCAAAAGAATCAAAAAGTTACAAAGATAGGTAACGTCTCCCTAGTGAAGACATTGAGTCCTAAACGATGTCGCTTTTGCCCCCATGGCCGAGTCGTACCCGCTACGTTGGTAGGCGTACACTCATTGGGCGTACCCACTGGCGTAGAGATGCTGAGGGTCAAATTCGACCCTATACAGTATTCAAACTACTCTTCTTCAGCCCGGTGTAATAAATCTAGAAACAGAGGATGCTCCAAGTAAGTTATAGGAACAACAATCTCCCGTAGGTTTCACTAACATAGACAGCAAAATGACCTTTTGGCACATCATTGGGAGTGGCAGAGATGCTTTCATTTCTGGGTGAAACCGTTCGTCCGAAGCTTGTTTTTGGCCTGAGCTATCCTAATTAAACCTCTTCACATCTTTACGCAAAGAAAGGAATTGTAGTTTCGAAGTGTTTGAAATGTAATAATGTCACAACCCAACTCCCACCGGACTCGCGACAACGCCGAACACTACTTGCTAGGAAAACCAACAGCTTCACAATAATAATGAATTCAAAACAGCAGACTTTAATAAACTTAACAGCGAAAATATCATGAAATAACTTCCAAGCAACAGTAATATTACTACAACCATCCCAATGATCTGGTGTTAACAAGTACATGAGCACTGCTAAATATCAAAATACAAGGTCAAATCCTCAATGCAACTGTCTGAACAATAGAACAATAATAATAGAAATAAATGAAAGAGAACTTCAAGGTCTGCGGACGACATAGCAGTTACCTCGTAGTCTCCCAAAAGCTGGCACCAACACACTCCAGCAATCACTTTGTCCAAAAGTATCTTGATATGCACATGAAGTGCAGAGTGTAGTATGAGTATAACCGACTCCATGTACTCAAGAAGTAACAAATCTAACCTTGGACTGAAAGCAATGACAAGCTCCAAAGAAACAGTCAGTGACCAATATCAATAATCAGTAACAACTCAGGATGTAAAGCAAACAATATAAGTAAATAACTCAATGATATCATCTTCAGCTCGATCACATTGCAGGAATTTAGACGTGTTTTCCAAGTATAACAGTTAAATCCCAACACAGATAAAATATTCATTTACGCGTGAGAAAAGTATATCACTATGCCTACATGTCAAATATGCATGTCAATTAAATATCATCACATTGAACCATCAAGAATAACCATACTCAGCACGCTCACGGTGCCTAGCACAAGGCCCCTCACCATCACACACAACTACAATCAGCATTGTACGAGTGCCTGGCATAAATCACTGTGCCTGTACTCACTGTAAAATCAGACTCCGGAGGGGTGGATCCTAGCCCAAGCGCTAATCAATATCACATAGCCCAATAGTGAGGCATGTTGCACGTGTGTAACGACCCGACCCGTCGTTATGGGAGTTACCGCCCTGTTTCCCCGTTTATTGCTTCTATATGTTTCATTATATGTGTTTAGAGAATTTGAAGTAATTCGGACAGAGTTCGGTTAGAAATGAGACAATAAGTCTCTTTATGAGAAGGATTATTTGGAAAAGTCCACCGAATGTTGACTTATGAGTTAGAAGGCTCGGAATGGATTTCCGATGATTCGACTAGTTTCGGGGGATGATTTGCGACTTAGGAGCGCAATCGGAATTGAATTTGGAGGTCTGGTGTAGAATTAGGCTTGAATTGGCTAAGGTTGGATTTTGGCGAATTCCAGATGGTAGGTGAGATTTTGATCCGACGGTCGGAATGGAATTCCAAGAGTTGCAGTAGCTCCGTTAGGTGATTTTGGATATGCGTGCAAAGTTTCAGATCATTCGGAGGTGTTTAGATCGGGTTTTAGATCAAATGCAAGTTTCGGAAGTTTTAGTTTAACTTAGGCTTGAATCCGTGGTAATTCGATGATTTTGGTGTTTATGATAGTGTTTTTATGTTACGAACAAGTTTGAATGAAGTAATAGAACATATCTGTGCATTTGGTTGAGGTCCCGAGGGCCTCGGGGTGAATTCGGGTGGTTAAACGAGAGTTTGAGGTGTATTGCAGGTCAGATTTTGCTGTCATCTGGTGTTTCCGCTTCTGCGGAAATGGACCACAGAAGCGGTACTGCAGAAGCGGGTACGTGGTCGCAGAAGCGGTCGTTGGCCGGCTAGGGAAATTCTGCAGAAGCGGAAGGTGGCTCGCACCAGCGGGTCCGCATAAGCGGACACTGTACCGCAGGAGCGGTTTTGAGGGAACCGCAGAAGCGGACTTCGCGTCGCATAAGCGAAGTTCGGGTTTCTAAGTGAAGATCGCAGAGCGGAAATGTGGCCGCAGAAGCGGTCCCGCATAAGCGAAAGCGGGACCGCAGAAGCGAAAACTGGACTGGGCGACAGAAGGGTTTTAAAATAATATTTCATCCGCGACCCTTTCATATTTTTCCTCCATTGTTGACGTTCTTAAGAGCTTTGAACAAGGAAATTCGAGGGTTTTGACTGAGGATCACTTGGAGATAAGTCTCTTGGCCTAATTACTCGAGTTTATGGTACATTTATCATAGAAATCAGTAGAATTTCATCAAAAACGGGTCAAGCTAGGGCTTGGAAAGCTGTGATGTAAAAATGGAATTTGGAGAGTCAAACGAGCACCGATTTTGGTAAACTTTATATGCACAGACTCGTGGCGAGACGAGGAATCCGTTGGTGTGATTTTCGGAATTTTTTGAGAAGTGGGCCCGGGGCTCGGGTTTTGCCAACTTCGTGAATTTTAGTACTTTTCGAGTATTTTTGATTGGGTTATGTTTCTTTACCCCATATTTATGTATTCGTTGTGATTTTGACTAGATTCGACGCGCGAAGAGGTTGAGACAAAAGGAAAAGGCATTGCGGACCATTCTACGGCCGGATAGAGGTGAGTAGTTGGTGTATATGATGGCCTGAGGGTTTGAAACCCCGGCTTATCACATTGTGACGTTATTGTAGGGCGTGACTCCCACCCCATGGCAGGTGCGGGATTGGTTATGACTGGGGATTGTGACTTGGTCCATCCCGAACAAGAATGTTTCTATATTGGCGACTGATACGTACCCCGTATTGAATATATCTGGGCCTATTGCCGTGTTTGGGGCCTTGTGCCGATCTGTAGCATCCTTAGAGGTTGAATGTCATTGTGATAGATGTTTTGTATAATCATTGATCTCAGTCCTGTGTTTAATCACTGTTATGAAATGCTAAGTCACTTTTCCTAAAGTTAAATATCTAAAGTATATTCTTCTTAATAAATTGGAAATTGGGAAATTAATTAAATCTGTTACGTGACTCATATGCATATTGTGGACTGAGTATGGATCGGGTTGCACGCCGTAGCGAATGGTATGATTATATTGCGCTTGGGCTGAAGGAGCCCCTCCGGAGTCTGTACACACCGCCAGTGAGCGCCGTCGACGTTAAATGGATCGGGCTACGCGCCGTAGCGGTCATGTGCATTGCATTGCATCTTTACATTATACTTGACTGATATATTTGAAGTTGTTTTGTTGTTAGTTCGTAGTTAGGTGTTGGACTGTTAGTTTTAGCTTTACTTTGTGGCATTTCGTGGATTTCTTATCTTCAGACATTTTATATGCTTATTACTCACTGAGTCGGTAGTACTCACCCCTATTCCCTGCACCTTGTGTGCAGATTCAGGTACACCGGAGGCTTAGCTGAGCAGTCTTTGTTTTCCAGAGCTTATCAGAGTTGTTGAGGTAGCTGCTTGACGTTCGCAGGACCTGACTACTCTTCTTATTTCAGTTTTATTTATATATATATATACATTTCCAGACTTGAGTATTTTCGTTCAGATATTGTTATTCAGATTGTTTTAGAGGCTCTAGACTCGTGACCCCAGATCTTTTGGGAGTGTTTTTATCAGACTTCGTATTTCTTAGTATTATTCTTCGATAAATATTGGATTATTATTCTAAAACTATTATAATCTCTTAGATTGTCGGTTTTGAGGTTTACGGTTGATTTGGGAACGACTGTGGTCAGGCTTGCCTAGCAATTTTGTTGGGCACCATCACGACCGGGTTTGGGGTCGTGACAATGTGTCTCCCCAAATTAGTACTACTTAGCCCAATATGAGCCCGGCGTACGCATCACCTTTAAAAAAAATACCAGTTCGGCTCTATGGCCCAAGCTTAGTCAACAACCGCTCATGTCTCAGTTAATCACATCTCATAGTACTCAATTCAATAGTGTTATACATATAAGGCATCAACAACATGCGAGATATCAAAATAAGAAAATCAGTGAGACAAAGATATCATATGTGGATATAGCATCACGAGTGAGAGTATGTGTACAATTAAGGCAAATAGCTCAAAATAGCAATAATAGCCTTATCATGTCTCAACCAAATAGGCACATAGCCTATACATGATTTATGGCATGAATAAGATCTCAAATAATCATACATGTATAGAAAATACGAGTTTAACGAGGCAAGAAAGCAAAATAAGTCTCATGATGGACTAAAATCCACCTGGATCACGAATACCCCGGTGCACGCGGCACACACGCTCGTCATCTAGCACGTGCGTCACCCACAAAACATTTCAATTATCTATTTCTCATGGATAATTACCCTCAAATCCAAGTTTAGATATGTTACTGACATCAAAAAACGTGAATCAATACTTAAAATATGATATAATAACCAAAACTCTCGAAATGAGATGCTAAATAGTCTGCTCAGGTGTTCTCATCGAGATCACAGGCCCTACATCGCGAAGCACAATCTCACACTACCCTAGAAAAGCCCTACGCAAACGCAAAACACTTATCGCAAACGCGATTCACAGCGCACCCGACCGTATGCGAATGCGGGAAACCTCTCGCGATTGCAAAGACTTACAGCTTAATGCCATAGCTGAACTCCCCTTATGGAGAATGCGTCTATCCTCATGCGATCGCGTTGACCACTGCCATCCAAACCTTCACGAATGCGTTCAACACTTCGCGAATGCAAAGAACAACTCACCTGCCATCAAGAATACCCTAAGCGATCGCGACTTCCTTCTCGCGATCACAAAGAAGGAAACCAGACCTCAGAATCAGCTATGCCAAAATATAGAGAAATGATCTGAAACTCATCAAAAACATACCCGAGGACATCGGGACCCTATCCAATTACACCAACCAATCCTAAAATAATACAGACCTGATTGAGGCCTTAAATCACATAAAACAACATCAAAAGCATGAATTGCACCTCAATTCAAGTCTAAGGAAACTAATGAATTTTCAAAATTCAAAACTTATGCTGAACAAGCCTAAACAACTCTGAGCTACCTCAAATTTGGCATGCAAGTCCCAAATTACACAACGGACCTATTCTAACTTCCGGAATCAAAATATGAACCCGATATCAACAAAGTCAACGGTTAAACCTATCAACCTTCCAAACCTTCACCTTTACTACTTTCGTCAGAAAGCACCAAACCAACCTACGGACCTTCAAATCCAATCCCGGACACACACCTAAGTCCAAAATCACCATGCGAAACTATTGAAACCATCAAAACAACATTCTGGATTCGTCTAGACAAAAGTCAAACTTTGGTCAACTCTTACAACTTAAGCTTCTAACCTTGAGACTAAGTATCCCAATTTACTCCAAGACCTTCCCGAAACCAATCCAACCACCCCGGCTAGTCACATATCCATAAATGAAAATAGAAGAGGCAATAAATAGGGGAACAAGGCTACAATACACAAAACGACCGATCGTGTCGTTACATTCTCCCCCTCTTAAACAAATATTCATCCTTGAATAAGTCTAGAATCATACCTGGAGTCTCAAATAGGTGAGGATATCTGCTCTGCATCTCCTGCTCGGTCTCCCAAGTAGCCTCCTCGACCGGCTGACCCCTCCACTGAACCTTCACTGATGCAATATTCTTCAACTTCAACTTTTGAATATGCCGGTTTAAAATGGCCACAGGCTCCATATCATAAGTCAGATCCCCATCTAACTGCACCGTGCTGAAGTCCAAAACATGAGACAGATCACCATAATACTTCCAGAGTATAGAAACATGAAACACTGGGTGAACTCCCGATAGACTAGGTGGCAAGGCAAGTCTATAGTCCACCTCTATGACTCTCTCAAGCACCTCAAAAGGACCGATATACCTAGGGCTCAAATTGCCCTTCTTACTGAACCTCATCACAACCTTCATGGGCGAAACTCTGAGTAGGACCTTCTCACCCACCATATACGCAACATCACGAGCCCTCATCTCAGCATATCTCTTTTCCCTATAATGCGCTATATGAAGCATGTCCTTAATCCACTTCACCTTCTCCAAAGCATCATGAACCAAATTAGTGCCCAAAAACCTAGCCTCCCAGACTCAAACCAACCAACCGGAGAACGGCACTTCCTCCCATATAAGGCCTTATAAGAAGCCATCAGGATACTCGAATATTAGTTATTGTTGTAGGAAAACTCTGCTAACGATAGAAACAAATCCCATGAACCCCCAAAATAAATAATACAGGCACGTAACATGTCCTCCAAGATTTGGATAGTGCGCTCAGACTTCCCGTCCATCTGGGGAACTCGACGTGAGTGCCTAACTCTCGCTGCACTGCTCTCCAAAAATACAATGAGAACTGAGTGCCTCGATCAGAGATAATGGACACAGGCACACCACGAAGGAGAAGAATCTTATAAATGTAAATCTGAGCCAGCTGCTCTGAAGAATAGGTAGTCAAAGTCATGATTGGAATAAAGTGTGCAAACTTGGTTAGTCTAGCCACAATGGCCCACACTACATCAAATCTCCTCAAGTCTGTGGAAGTCCAACTACAAAATCCATAGTGATACGCCCCTACATCCACTCTAAAATATCAAGCATCTGAAGCAAACTATCGGGTCTCTAATGCTCGTACTTCACCTGCTGACAGTTGAAACATCGAGCAACATAGTCAACAATATCTTTCTTCAACCTCCTCCACTAATAGTACTGCCTTACATACTGGTACATCTTTGTGGCATCCGGATGAATGGAATACCGCAAACTATGGGCCTCCTCAAGTATCAGCTTTCGCAACCTAGACCATGCATCCTCAATACCCCATCATCACCAATAGTAACCTCCCTAGCATCACCGTGTTGCATCGTGTGCTTTAGGACTAGTAAGTGAGGATCATCATACTGATGCGCCTTGATGAGCTCAAACAGAAAAGACCATGAAACCATGCAAGAAACAACCCAGCTAGGCTCCAAAATATCTAACCTCATGAACCGATTAGCCAAAGCCTTAACATCCAATGCTAACGGTCTCTCCCCAACTAGAATATAAGAAAGAATCCCCATGCTCTAAGCCTTTTTACTCAAAGCATCCACATTGGCCTTCCATGGATAATAAAGAATGGTGATATCATAGTTCCTTAGTAGCTCTAACCGCCTTCGTTGCCTCAACTTCAGATCCTTTTGCTTGAATAAGTGTTGTAGACTCCTGTCATATATGAGCACCTCATAAGACATGCCGTAAAGATAATGCCTCCAAATCTTCAGCACATGAACAAAAATCATGTACATGGTAGTTCTTCTCATGGGGCTTCAACTGACGCGAAGCATAAGCAGTAAGTCTACCCTCCTACATAAACACACATCCAATGTTGATTCGTGAAGAATCACAATAGACTGTATAAGAACCCCATCCCGAAGGCAAAACCAGAACTGGATTTGTAGTCAAGGCAATCATGAGCTTCTGAAAGCTCTCCTCACACTCATCAGACCACCTGAATGGGGCACCCTTCTGCGTCAATCTAGTAAATGGGGTTGCTATAGATGAAAATCCCTCCACAAAATGGTGACAATACCCGTCCAAACCAAGGAAACTTCAGATCTCAGTAGCAGAAGATGGTCTAGGCCAACTCTAAACTGCCTCAATCTTCTTCGGGTCCACCTTGATCCCCTCACTAGATACTACATGACACAAGAATTCCACCGAATCAAGCCAAAACTCACACTTGGAGAATTTAGCATATAACTTCTTCTCCCTTAGAGTCTAGAGTATGATCCTCAAGTGTTGTTTATGATCCTCCCGGCTGCGAGAATACACCACTATGTCATCAATAACCACAATGACAAAAGAATCAAGTTACGGCTGAAACACAATATTCATCAAGTGCATAAAGGTTGATGGTCCATTGGTCAGCCCAAAAGACACCATTAAAAACTCATAGTGATAATAGCAGGTTCTAAAAGTTATCTTCGAAATATATAAAGTCCAGATCATCAACTGATGGTACTGCAATCTCAAATCAATCTTCGAGAATACCCTAGCACCCTGAAGCTGATCAAACAAATCATCAATATGCGGTAATGGGTACTTGCTCTTAACGGTAACCTTGTTTAGTTGCCTGTAGTCAATACACATCCTCGTAGAACCATCTTTCTTCTTCACAAATAGAACCGGTGCACCCCAAAGTGACACACTAGCCTGATGAAACCCTTATCGAGTAATTCCTAAAGTTGTTCCTTCAACTCCTTCAGCTCTACTAGTTCCATGTGATACGGTGGAATATAGATGGGCTGAGTGCCCGGCACTAAGTCAATACCAAAATCAATATCCCTATTGGGTGGCATGCCCAGCAAGCCTACCGAAAATACATCTGGAAAATCCCTCACCACCGAAACCGACTCAACGATAGGAGTATCAGCAGTAACATCTCTCACGAAGGCCAAATACGCCAAGCACCCCTTTTCAACCATTCGTTGAGCCTTCATATATGAAATCACCCTACTAGGAACATAATCTAGGGACCCTCTCCATTCAACCCTAGGCAACCCAGGAATCACCAATGTCACGGTCTTAACGTGACCATCAAGAATAGTGTGATATGGTGACAACTAATCCATGCCTGGAATCACGTCAAAATCGACCATACTGAGCAACAATATATCAACCCTAGTCTCACAACTCCCAATGGTAACCACACACGAGTGTTATACCCTATCCATCTCCCTACCGGTATAGATACATGAACATGCATAACTAAGGAATCACGAGGCATATCCAAATAACGAGAAATATGATGACACATATGAATAAGTGGAACCAGGATCAAATAACAATGAAGCATCCCATTGGCACACGGAAACAATACATGTGATCACGACATCGGAAGCAACTGCTCTGGCTTAGCGGGAAAAGCTTAGCAACGAGCTTGACCACTACCTGACTGACCTCTACCTCAAGGGGACCTTGTCCCATACGACCTCTACCTTGAGTTGGCTGAGCGTGTGGTGTAGCGACTGGTGCGGGAGTCATAGTCTGGCCTCCATGCTGCACTAGACCTTTGTAATAACAGTGGCAATATTTTATTACATGCCCCAACTACCCACAATCGTAGCAACCTCGAACTAGAAACGACTGTGGGTACTAAATCTGACCCTGAGCTAGAATAATCACTGGTAGAACCCGGTACTGACGAACCCTAAACTAATAGAGTATGATACGAGCTTTGAGCTAGGAGTGCACTAAGTGATGACTGAACTGGACGAGCATTGTATGAACTGTGGCTAATTGACAAACCACGAGGAATCTAATAAGTAGCCTGAGCGGGCTTAAAAAGACAACCCCTACTGTGATGTGACTAACCTCCAATTGAGGTACCACTAAAACCACTTAAACCATAGGGCCTCTTGCCTTCCAGCTACTCGCCCTAAAGTCTGCAAAGCTGCTCTGACTGCCTAGAAATCTCGACCACCTAGTAAAACCTAGCATCCATCTCTACCTCCCGAGCCAAACTGTAATGCATGACATAGTTGAGGCCATCAATGAACCTCTTAATCCTCTCTTTCTTGGTGGGAACAAACCATACTGCATGATGTGACAGATCTACGAATCTCTTCTCGTAGTGGGTCACAGTCATATCTCCCTGGCGTAGCTGCTCAAACTCTCTACACAACTCCTCTCTACAAGTCTCTAGAAATAACTTCTCTAAAAAAAGAACTAAAAACTCATGCCATGTAAGTGGTGTTATGCCGGCTGGCTTGCCCAGCTCATAAGTCAAATACCATCTGTAGGCTGTCCTGTCAGCTGAAAGGTAGTAAAAGGAACTCCACTAGTGTCCAAAATACCTGCAGTACGAAGAATCTGATAAAACCGATCCAGAAAATCCTGAGCATCCTCTGACTCTCCTTCACTGAAATCAAGTGGATGAAGCTTCCTAAACCGCTCCAACCTCTTTTGCTCCTCATCGGACATAGGCGGACCAACCTCGGCCTGAACAACAACAACTGGTTCGGTGTGCGAGCGACGGGAGTCTGGGCTCCTCCCCTAGCCTGTGAGGTAGCTGGTCCAGCTGGTATCGTGCCCGTCTGATCTAAGCTCGTGCACACACACAAGATCTGAGCCAATGCCTCCTAAAGACCAGGTATAACAATAGTTACCGCCGGTGTTTGAGCTGGTCCCACCAGATAAACAATATTCGGAACCTGCTCCTCCGTTGGAGCAAGTGGTGGCTCCATAGGTGCTGCACTAGCTGTAGTGCGAACTCCACCTCGGCCACAGCCTCCCGCGGCACTTACTTGTGGTACTGGTGCATGTCCGCTTGATCCGTCTAAACGTGTCCTCACCATCTATGAGAGAATAGAAGAGTAAAGGTTCAGATTTTGGAATTAACAAATCCGCACGAAAAGAATGCAAGGAAGTGAAGTTTCCTAAAAGTTCTGTAGCCTCTTGAAGATAAGTACAGACGTCTCTGTACTGTTCGACAAAACTCTACTAAACTTGCTCATGACTCGTGAGACCTAAGCAACACAGTGCTCTGATACCAATTTATCATGACCCAACTCCCACCGGAGCCGCGACATCGCCTAACACTACTTGCTAGGCAAGCCAACAACTTCACAATAATATCAAATTCAATATAGCAGAATTCAATAAACTCAACAGCGGAAATATCATGAAATAATTGCGAAGCAACAGTAATACTACTACAACCATCCCAATGATTTGGTGTCAATGAGTACATGAGCACTACTAAATATCAAACTACAGGGCCAAATACTCAATACAATTGTCTGAATAATAGAACAATAATAATATAAATAAATGAAAGAGAACTTCAAAGTCTATGGACGACGTAGCAGCTACCTCGTAGTCTCCCAAAAGCTGGCACCAACACAACTCTAGCAATCACCGTATCCAAAAGTACCCGAATCTGCACATGAAGTGCAGAGTATAGTATGAGTACAACTGACCTCATGTACTCAATGAGAAACAAACCTAACCTTGGGTTGAAAGCGGTGAGGAGCTTAGAAGAAACACTCATTGACCAATATCAATAATCAGTAACAGCTTAGGATGTAAAGGAAACAATATAAGTAAATAACTCAATGATATCATCTATATGTCTATCACATTGCAGGAATTTAGACATGCTTTCCAAGGATAACTATTAAATTCCAACACGGATAAAACATTTTATTTAAAATATAGCATAAAAAAAGTATATCTCTATGACTACATGTAAAATATACATGTCAATTCAGTATCATCACAGTGAACCATCAAGAATAACCATACTCAACAGGCTCACGGTGCCTGGCACAAGGCCCCTCACCATCACACACAACTACACTCAGCACTGTACGGGTGCCTAACATAAATGCCCCTCACCAAAGCACGTGTATATATCATTGTCCCTGCGCCCACTATAAAATTAGACTCCGGAAGGACGGATCCTGGATCAAGCGCTAATCAATATCACATAGCCCAATAGTGGGTTCTGGTGCATGCACCGTCCCAAATTAGTACTACTTAGCCCAATATAGGATTGGCGTACGCAACCTCAAAAACAATACCAATTCGGCTGTATGGCCCAAGCTCAGTCATCAACCGCTCAAATCTTAGTTAACCACATCTCATAGTACTCAATTCAATATTGTTATACATATGAGGCATCAACAACATGTGAGAGACCAAAATACGAAAAACACTGAGACAGAGATATCATACACGGATATGGCATCATGATTGAGAGTATACATACAATTAAGGTAAATATCTCAAAATAGAAAGAAAAGCCCTATCATGTCTCAAACAAATAAGAACATAGCCTAGACATGATTTATAGCATGAATCAGATCTCAAATAATCATGCAGGTACAGAAAACACGAGTCTAACAAAACATGAAACAAAAACAAGTCTCATGATAGACTAAAATCCACCCAGATCACGAATACCCTGGTGCACGCACACGCGCCCGTCACCTAGCATGCGTGTCACCCAAAAGATCTCAATTATCTAGTTCTTAGGGATAAATACCTTTAAATCCAAGTTTAGATATGTTGCATACCTCAAAACGTGCGAATCAATACTACAAAAAGACCTTCCCACTCAAATCTGCCTCCAAACGACTCGAATATAGTCACAAACAACTTAATATTATCAAATAATATCGTAGGAAACAACCTCAAACAATAAAGCTTCGATTTTATCAAAATGAAAAAGCCAACCCCGAGCCCCCACCCCAGAACCCGACAAAACTCACAAATGCTGAACATCCATCACATACGAGTCCAACCATACCAATTTCGTCCAATTCCGACCTCAAATTGACCTTCAAATCATCTAATTTTTTAGAAAAGGTTTTACTAAAATCCCCAATTTCTACACCTAGATTCATCAATTAAATGCTAAAAATAAGGACGGAATCATGGAAAATGGAAAAATCTGAGTAAAAAACACATACCCTAATCCAAGTCGTGAAAATCTCCTCCAAAATCGCCCAAAACCGAGCTCTCTAACTCAAACTATGATATAATAATCAAAACCCTCGAAATGAGATGTTAAATAGTTTGCCCAGGTGTATTCATTGCGATCGCGTGACCTACGTCGCGGTCGCGAAGCACAATCTCACACTACCCCAAAAAAAGCCTATGCGAATGCGGAACACTTGTCGCGAATGCGATTCATAGCACACCCAACCATACGCAAATGCGGGCGACCTCTCGCGATCACGAAGGTTTATAGCCTGACACCCCAGCTGACCTCCCCTTATACCCGAATGCGTCTATCCTCATGCGATCGTATTGACCACTTCCACCCAAAGCTTTCCGAATGCGTTCAACACTTCGCGAACGTGAAGAACATCTCGCCTGTCATCAAGAACACCCTACGCAATCAAGACTTTCTTCTTGCGATCGCGAAGAATGAAACGAGACATTAGAATCAGCTATGCCAAAACATGTTGAAATGGTCTGAAACCCATCCGAAACATACCTGAAGCCCCGTCCAATAAAAACAACCAATCCTAAAACATAACACGTACCTGCTCGAGGCCTTAAATCACATAAAACAATATCAAAATCATGAATCACACCTCAATTCAAGCCTAAGAAGACTAATGAACTTTCCAAACTCAAAACTTACGCCGAACAAGCCTAAACAACTCGGAATAACATCAAATTTTGCATGCAAGTCCCAAATGACACAACGGACCTATTCCAACTCTTGCAACAAAAATTCAAACTCGATATCAATAAAGTAAACTCTCGGTCAAACCTGTCAACCTTCAAACCTTTCAACTTTCCAATTTTCGCCAAAAGCACCAAACTAACTTACGAAACTCCAAATCTAATTTCGGACACATGCCTAAGTCCAAAATCACCATGCGAAGCTATTGGAACCATCAAAACAATATTCTGGAGTCATCTATATAAAAGTCAAACTCCAGTCAACTCTTAAAACTTAAGCTTCCAACCTTGGGACTAGGTGTCCCAATTCACTCCAAGACCTTCCTGAATCCAATCCAACCACTCAGGCAAGTCACATATCCACAAATGAACATAGAAGAGGCAATAAATAATGGAACGAGGCTACAATACACAAAACAACCGGGCCGATCGTTACTATTAACGAGATCGAAACACACACTTAAAATATGCTCGGTAATCAAATATAATATAGTATAATATCGTATCCACAGGGATTGGAGTTAAACAGTATTCTCGTAGTTTCTAGCTTGGTTGTTATCCAAGATGATCAACAGTTGAGATTTATATGATTTCTAACTAAAATTTACTAAGAATCTAAAGTTATTAATGTCACGACCCAAAATTTCACATATCGTGATGGCGCCTATCTCAATACTAGGCAAGCCGACAACCACAATAAATCACTAAATTCTTTTAAGTTTGAAAACATAATAAGTAAATCTAAGGGTAAAATCCCGCAATTTCTGATACAAAATATTGTGTCTCTATGCAATACACTCCCAAAATCCAGTGCCACTGAGTACATGGCATCTAAATGACAACACAGTCTGACTGATAAAAACACTATCTAGTAATATAGAACAGTACAAATAACTGAAAGGAAAGAGAGTCAAGGTCTGTGAAATGTTGTACTCAACTGAACCTGGGTGCCTAACTCTCGCTACACTGCTCTCCAAAACTGTGAACTCGTGAGACCTATGTAACCTAGGCTCTGATATCAACTTGTTACGACCCAAAATCTCACATGTTGTGATGACGGCTATCTCAATACTAGGCAATCTGACAACCACAATAAATCACTAAATTCTTTTAACTTTAAAAACAAAGTAAATTTAAGAGTAAAATCCCACAATTTGTGATACAAAATACTGTGTCTCTATGGAATACACTCCCAAACCCGGTGTCACTAAGTACATGAGCATCTAAATAACAACACAATCTGACTGATAAAAACATTATCTAGAAATATAGAACGGTACAAATAACTGAAACGAAAGAGAGTCAAGATCTGTGAACGCCAAATCAGCTACCTCGATAGTCTCCAATAGATAAATCACTAAAGTCTATCAATAGCCGTATCCAGAAGTACTTGGATCTGTACACGAAGTGCAGAGTGTAGTATGAGTACAACTGACCCAATAAACACAATAAGTAACAAGACTAATCTTTGGGCTGAAAGTAGTGACGAGCAGGTATAGTCCAATATAGAAATAGCAGTAGAGAAATATAGGCATGCTTTCAAGTTCAACAGATAAACTAAATACAAGTAAAATAGATCAAATCTGAATGATATGAGGAATATGACATCTCTATATCTACATGCCAATGTACATGTTGTATATGGTGCTCTACAATGGAAGCCTTGTGTACTCACACTCTCAGAGTACTCAATCACCTTAGTATTGTGCGGGGCAGATCCAGCTCAGGGAAGATCCATCCCTCAATATAAAGAGCAACAGACACTGAGTCACTTAGTACTGTATAAGGACAATTCGGCCTAGAGAAAATCCATCCCCGAGTATAAATGATTAGGCCAACTTTATGCCTAGGGAAATCCATCCCGTATATAAATGTATAGGGCAACTCCATGCCCAGGGAACTCCATCCCAAACATAAATTTATAGGGCAACTCCATGCCCAGGAAACTCCATCCCATATATAAATGTATAGGGCAACTCCATGACCAAGGAACTCCATCCCAAATATAAATATCAACTGCACTCACTGGGGGGGTGCAGACTCCAGAGGGGCTCCTTCAGTCCAAGCATTATAATAAGCCAGATCCAGGAATAAATAAACAAAAAACATGCTGTGACGTGCAGCCCGATCCCATAAATATCACTCACAATCAGGCCCGGCCTCACTCAGTCATTAATCTCTCTAGTCTCTCGGGATCACAATGTCATGAAATCAGCCCAATATGATGATATGATGTATCAACGAATAGCAACAGAGATTGAGATATGATATGCAAATGATAGATGTGACTGAGTACAAAATTATAAATTTAAACGAGTAATTCAAAAGAAATACGACCTCTGTGGGTCACAAAACTATCGGCACGTAGCCTAAACATGATCTTTAATATGAGTCTCAGCTCAATTCCTCTAACACGTGGAGGATATATGGATAATGACATGATTATTCGATTATGCAACTCCACGGAATAAATTAAGTCACAATTTCTGTGGTGCACGCCTACACGCCCGTCACCTAGCATGTGCGTCAAATCCAAACAAATCATATAACATGTAATTCAGAGATTTATACCCTCATAACCACGTTTAGAAGTGTTACTTACCTCAAACCGTGCAATTCTCCATTCCAATAAGCCCTTGCCTCGCGATTTGGCCTTCGAACGCCTCAAATCTAGTCACAATTAATTCAATACAGTCAACACAAATTATAGGAATCGATCCCATATGAAAATACTAAATTCCTATTTAAATTCAAAAAGTCAACCCAAAAGTCAACACTGGGACCCACATCTCGGAACCCCACAAAAGTTACAAAATATGAACGCGCATACGACTACGAGTCCTGCCATACCAATTTTACCACATTCCGACGTCAACAAGACCTCCAAATTCTTATTTTGAAATTTCTAGGCCCAAATTCTCGAATTACACTTCAAAATCACGTAATCTAGTCGGAATACTCAATGATAATTCAATATTATTAACTAAAAATGGTCACAAGTGACTTAACGCAAGAATTCCCATGAAATCTCTTTGAAAAATCTCCCCAAACTGTGTTTGGAAAGTCCAAAAATGAGAAAAATCTCAGACCCTTCGGAATGTATACTGTCCAGGATTTTCGCACCTGCGACGAATGTAGTCACTTCCGACACCGCTTCTGCTGTCACTACTTCGCACCTGCGGACTGAGCCTTAGCTTATTTGCTACTCCGGACCAAAAATTTGCTTCTGCGTAGTCGCACTTGCGACGTGTCCTTCGCTTCTTTGAAGCCAACTCCCCTTCCTCTTTTCCCCTTCTGTGTGTTTCACTTTGCCCCTGCGACCTCGCATGTGCGGGCAAATTCTTCGCACCTACGAGCGCTGCCCCTCTTCCGCTTGGCCGCTTATGCGATGGCTAGTGCGCACATGCGGTGTCGCACCTGCGATCAAAAACTACAGAAGTGCGAGCACACCAGAGGCAAATTTTCCAATAGTGGTTTTAAGTCCAAATTTCATCCGTTAGCCATCCAAAATCCACCCTCGACCCTCAGGACTTCAACCAATTATACCAACACGTCCTATAACATGAATCGAACTTAGTCGATGCCTTAAATTACATTAAACAACACAAAACACAAATAGCACCCCAAATCAAGCTTAATGAAAACTAACGAATTCCAACTTCTACATTCGATGCTGAAACCTATCGAATCAAGTCCGATTGACCTCAAATTTTGCACACAGGTCATAAATGAAATAACGGACCTATTAAAATTTCCAAAACTGGATTCCGACCCAGATATTAATAAAGTCAACTCCCAGTCAAACTTCCAATCCTTCCATTTCCAACTTTCGCTTTTTCAAGCCGAAATCAACTACGGACTTCCAAATAAATATCCGTAAACACTCCTAAGTCCAAAATCACCATACAGAGCTATTGGACTCATCAAAACTCTATTGTGGGGTCGTTTACACATAAGTCAATATCCGTTCAACTATTTCAACTTAAGCTTTAAATCTTAGAACTAAGTGTCCCAATTCATTCCGAACTTCCCCGACAAATCACATAATCACAATTGAGCATAAAGTATTCAGTAAATGGGGGAACAGGTTTATAATACTCAAGACGACTGGCGGGGTCATTACAATAGACTACTGACAATCAAAACAAGGAACAAGCAATGAGGTTATCAATGGAAGAAGATATAGTTTTGATAGGATAGGTGCAAGATAATTGTTTGGGATCTGACTCTAGATAATTCACTTCTAGTGCTCAAGTGAGTCTCTCGAATTCACTCAATATTATTTCAAACGTTTAGTAGAAACTCCTCTCTCAATTAAGTCTCAACCTCACGAGATGAACCAATTTAAGCTCTGTGAAGATATGCAAAAATGCGTAGTGGATTGGTGTTTTGGAGACCCTCTCTCGATTATCGTCCTAACTAGGTTTAATCAATGATTCAACTAGCCTCTTTCGGTTACTCAGAAGATTAATGAACTCAACCCATAATATAATGCAATGATATCAAAAGTTATGCCTCTCTTGATTACATGAACAAGTGAATATAGATGCAACAATTAAATCATCCAAAAATGCTTCAATACATAAAACTAGAGTTATAATCCACAAGCAAATATCAATACACCAAATCGATCAAACCATAAAGGGAACTACTCCATAGACATGAAGTAATTCATCAAAAATATGATAAAAGTATAGGAAAACCTAACAATTCAAACTCAGGTCTTAAGTGAGGAGGGAATGATGAAATCCTTGTGCTTTTGCTCCTCCAACTCCTCTGTAGCTTCCTTAGGTCTAAAGTATGTCAAAATTCCAGAAAATAACGTTTTTCCATGTATTTATACCAAGTAGGGTCCGGCCCAGACGAAACCACCCTTTCCTAGCCGAAATAGGACAATCACTCTGGAAAAATTGCATAGGAGCCCCACATGGGGCGACATGCCATGCGAGGCATCAATGGAGATATTCAGAGAGCTAACAATTTGCAGGCCGCAGGATTTTGTACAGACGCGACGTACCACGCGCCGCGGTTGTAAACTTTTCTCAGAGTACGGCCCAAATCTTGCGGTTTGACGTCCAGGCTTCATCCTCGACCCCTGAACACGATCCCAGCTTAATCCTTTGGGCTTTTACTCAGACTTCAAAGTTCCAAATAGCTCGGAATCCTTCCTACAAGGCATAACACACACAGAGTAAGTGCAATACACTACCAATTAAAGCTCAACACAAGTAAAGTGTAGTGAATTAGAGTGCAATAAGCGACTAAAACATGAGATTATAGCCTACCATCAGCACCCCATACTTAAACCATTGCTCATCCTCGAACAATCAAACCACACTTTATAAGGATATGGCATTTTTAAAAAACTCTCCTAACTCATCATACCAAGAATATTTAAAATAGATTAAGCGCAATAACGTAACGTCCTCACCTCAAGATTTGACTCAAAAGTACCACGCATTTTTCACAACCCGCTCACTTACTCTAACACAGAGGTCAATGACATTACCTTTCCTTTGTGAATCAAATGCCCTCACACAAAAATAGAGAGTAGCACCACACACAATATAATTAAGAGCAATTAGGAACTCAAGTGGAAAGAATTCGCTCACTCTCAGAAACGACATTCATATGCCACAAAAGACGTACCATAGGCTTGCCCGTAGTGTACTACTCTACTAATTGAGCTCATTCAGTCAAAGATCAAGTAGGACTTTAATTGTTTGTAATGTAGGCTGCACAACGGGTAGGATACATTTAGATATAACCGTGACTACACCTCCCTAAGCACTTTAATACATATAATTAATCATTCAAAACCCCACACTTATGTCAAACTAGAACTCTACCTTCACATCAATATACATCAACTCCCTACTTCTTTAAGCATAATTACATCAAGAGTTACCACTTTAAAGGAATATGTTTCACAACAATACAACTATGTTTTCCTTTTTCTTTTTTTATTCAATTCAAGTGGATCTGACTTTTTTAACACAATGCACCTTAATCATATTTCAATAGATCCACTCAAAAGCCAAACCAACACCCCACACTTCAATTTTTACAAAGATCATAGCAAATTTAACTGCTCACGTGAGGTAGAAGGTTCGATAGATGGTCAATTCAAACAAATGGGCAAGGCTTGTAAT
Source organism: Nicotiana attenuata (assembly GCF_001879085.1). Taxonomy (NCBI): domain Eukaryota; kingdom Viridiplantae; phylum Streptophyta; class Magnoliopsida; order Solanales; family Solanaceae; genus Nicotiana; species Nicotiana attenuata. Next base: position 33,114,318 of record NC_031991.1, read on the forward strand.
GTGGTCGCAAAAAAATAGGATTACTAGCTCAAAGGGGTTAACTAACACACATAGCAATTAGGTGGGTAAAATATATATCTGGCTCAACAAAGAAATACTTATATCACTTCCATGACTGAATAAAACTACTATTTCGCTTTGTAAACACACGGGACAAGTTCTAGACATCAAATGCAATGCACAGAATAACATAAAACCTCACACACACATGGCACATAACTCACTCAAAATTGGACTCATCACGACACTCTATTCAAAGCAGTTAAGCAAAGTTAAGATCATACAATTTAAGGTATTTATATAAGAGTCAAAAACTGAGCCTAAGCGTCACAACTAAAGCACTTACTATTCTCAGAGTATAATAAAGTCAAGAGATCTTGCCTTCATTCTGAAATCATAGCACAAGGTTTCCTACTCCTAACTAAAATAAAACTAACTACACCCGGTTCAAACAAAACCCTTGGAAAAGAACCGCGGCACAAAGAAAAACCAAGGGGGTCTTGTTACACTACCTACAAAAAAAATCTTTTTGGTCTTTTTCCTTCGACTTTAATGCCTCAAGAAACATGTCGATGATATCCATCATCAGGAAAAATCAAAATTTTAAAAATTTTATGTTTTTTTTAATTTCTTCTATCTCTAACTACTACAACTAGCAAAAAGAAACTAAAACTAATATACATACAACATACAACCCCAACCCCACACTTTAAGTTCTGGCATGTCCCCATGACACAGAATTAAAAAGCATAAGGTAAAGAAAACTTCCCTTAATATCTAGTCGGGGTCTGAGTCGAAGCCGGGCTCCATTCCCCGCGCCCGAACTAATGCACACATCCATTCAGACAGCTTGTTCTCAGCCTTCTTAGGGTACACCCCACACTTATCTTTCTCACTCACTGCAGCCTTCTCTTTTAAGTCCTTCACTTTCCACTCAACACTTGTAGCTGGTTTTGCCTTTTTCACCCCCGTTACTCTATCCATCTTAAAAGTCACAGTCTCATCACCCACTCTGCCCATCGCTAAGAATGGTCTTCCTAGGATGAGGGGGACCTCCTTAGTTTTCTCCATATTAACCACTATAAAATCCACAGGAAATACGAACTTATCCACCCAAACTAACACATCTTCAACTATCCCCTCGGGTATTAGAGTCGTTTGGTCTGCCAGCTGCAAAGATATTGGTGTTGACCTTATCTCTCAAATCTCTTTCTCTAGTTTCATGTAAATAGATAGAGGTATTAAATTAATTGAGGCACCAGAATCACATAAAGATTTATCAAAATTAATAGTTCCTAAAGAGCAAGGTACAGTAAAACTCCCTATATCTTAACACTTTTGTGGGAGTTTATTTTGCAAGATCGCGCTGCAATGCTATATGAGCTTGGCCGCTGAGGTCTCCTCTATTTTCCTCTTCTTTGTCAAGATCTCCTTCAAGAATTTTGCATAAGCTGGCATTTGTGAGAGCATTTTTGTGAATGGTAAGTTCACATGAACCTGTTTCAGCATATCCAGAAATCTCTCAAACTGCTTGTCTAGCTTTTCTCTATATAGCTTTTTGGGAAAAGGTAAAGCAGGCATATGCTTGCTCTCTTCAGGTTTTTTCCTTCTCGAATTCTCTTCCTTCTTCTTTTTCTCGGCTGCCTTCTTACCTTTCTTCTTCTTATCAACATCACTTTTCAGCTGCTCCCCACTTTTTTTTCAAGTTTCACCTCTTTTTGAATTGGGGTGAGATCTTTCAACACTTGACCACTTCTCAAGGTTACAGCATTCACTGTTTCTTTGAGATTTCTTTCAGTATCAGCGCGGAGAGTTCCTGGGACTCTCTCAGATAATATTGTTGCAATTTATCCTAGTTTCTTCTCTAGATTTCAAATTCTTGCCCCTTGTACTTCAAATCTTTTATTAGTTTTCACAATAAAGGCCTTCATGAGATCTTCTAGACCAGGCTGATTGGGTTGTTCGAGGCTGGAACTGTTGCCTCGGCAGATTCACAAAAAAGGGAGTTCTTTGTCCCTGGAATCTGGGGTTGTTTTGTTGCCATGCATTTGCAGTACCCCCAGGTGAAATCCATGAAAAACCGAGGTGCTTCTGACCTATTGCATTAAGATTATAATTTCCCACAACATTCACTTCCTCAGTTGAAACTTGACACTCATGAGTGGGGTGTCCTCTTCCACATATATCACAAGCTGCATAAGGTTCACTCTGGATCGTGGCTAAGGTTAGCTTTCGTATATTTTTGGCCATAGCATCAAGTTGTACCTGCACAGATGTATTAGCATCAACTTGGTGAACACTAGTTGATCTTCTTTTTTCAACACTCTCAGAGGGCCACTGATTTTCATCTTCAGATAACTCATCAAGAATTGTAACTATCTCCTCTAGAGTCTTCTTCATCAAAAGGCCTCCGACTGCATTGCTCAATGTTCTACGTGAAGCCGGTGTCAATCCATCCAAAAATCCCGGAGTTGTATCCAAAGTTCAATTCTACTATGTCGACACTTTTGAACTATCTCCTTAAACATCTCTCATGCTTCAAAACAGTTTCAAACTCTTTCTGGCATAAGTTATGGATTTCTCTTCTAAACTTCCCTGTCTTAGCTGAGGAAATTTTCTGGTCATCTCCTCCCATGTTCTAATCGATCCATTGGGCAAGCTTCAAAGCCACTGCTTAGCATCATCTTTGAGTGAAAAGGAGAATGCCCTTAAATACACTGCATCCGGTGATACCCCATTGTATTGAAAGGTGTTCATAATCTCCTCGAAGTCCATTAGATGTGTGTGTGGATCTTCGTTCACCTTTCTGCTGAAGACACATCAGTTTTGAATGGTTTGAAGAAACCTTTGATTCAACTTGAAATTGTTAGCTGCAATTGAGGGTGGTCTAACACTTGATAATACTTGATTACAGACCGGTCTAGCATAATCACCAAGTGGCCTCCCGAGCATGGTAGCTATATTTCCCAACTGGTCTGCAGCCAAGGGTTGATTTTGAAAAATTCTTCGAGCCCTCTCTTCTTCATCAATAATCTGTGCATCTCTAATAGCTGCTTCCTCAACATCCCATGCAGCTTTTTCCCGTTGTTGGAGTGCCTCTCTTGCAGCAAAATCTATATTATCATCACTGTTTCCATCCATAGCTTCTTGTGTTGAGGGTTGCCCAACCTTTTCTAATTTCTCCGTGTGATCTTTTTCCTTCCTCAACTGTCACAGTTGTTTTTTATCTCTGGATTGTATGGTAGCACTTCCTTCGTAGAAGCTCGAGTCATGCACCAATCTGAACCTGTAACATGCGCACAATCAAAGAAACCAACCGTAAAAAGGGAAAAATAAAATAAAACAAAAAGAAAAAATTCCTGAAATAGCACTACAAACTATTTCAAACACTATTGATTGCCAATCCCCGGCAACGGCGCCAAAATTTGACGAGCTCGAAACACACACTTAAAATATGCTCGCTAATCAAATATAGTATAGTATAATATCGTATCCATAGGGATTGGAGTTAAATAGTATTCTCATAGTTTCTAGCTTGGTCTCTATCCAGGATGATCAATAGTTGAGATTTATATGATTTCTAACTAAAATTTACTAAGAATCTAAAGCTATTGACTAGTGATAAACAAGGAACAAGCAAAGAAGGTTATCAATGGGAGAAGATAGGGTTTTGATAGGATATGTGCAAGATGATTATTTGGGATCTGAATCAAGATAATTCACTTCTAATGTTCAAGTGAGTCTATCGAATTCCCTCAATTATTAGTTCAAACGTTTAGTAGAAACTCCTCTCTCGATTAAGTCTCAACCTCACGAGATAAACCAATTTAAACTCTGTGAAGATATGTAAAAATGTGGATTGGATTGGTCTTTAGAAGAACCTCTCTCGATTATCCTCCTAACTAGGTTTAATCAATGATTCAACTAGCCTTTTTCGATTACTAAGAAGAATTAATGAACTCAACCCACGATATAATGCAAAGATATCACAAGTTATGCCTCTCTCGATTACATGAACAAGTGAATATAGATGCAACAATTAAATCATCCAAAAATGCTTCAATACATAAAACAAGAGTTATAATCCACAAACAAATATCAATACACCAAATCTATCAAACCCTAAAGGGAACTACTCCATAGACATGGAGTAATTCATCACAAATATGATAAAAGTTGGTGACGTGACCTACAAAGTTGCTTTGCCATCGAGCTTGTCGAGAGTTCATCCGATGTTTCATGTTTCCATTATTCGGAAGTATTATGAGGATCAGTCGCATGTGTTGGATTTCAGTTCAGCACAGTTGGATGAGAATCTAGCTTATGAAAAAGAGCGAGTGGCTATTTTGAATAAATAGGTTCGGAAGTTAAGGTCTAAAGATATTGCATGAGTGAAAGTTCTGTGGAGAGGTCAGCCGGTCGAGCATGTTTTTCCTTGGGAAACCAATCATGATATGCGGAGCAGATATCCTCATATTTTTATATCCCAGGTTTGATTCTAAACCCGTTCAAGGACGAACATTTGTTTAAGAGGGGGAGACTATAAATGACCCGGCCGGTTGTTTTGTTTATTTGAGCCCCATTTCCGTATTTGATGCTTGTTGTATGTTTATTTATAGTTTTTGAACTTGGGGGATGGTTGGTTTGGTTTCAGAAAGGTATAACAGTGATTGGAACACTTAGTATCATTTTGGAAGCTTAACTAGTAAGAGTTGACCAAGGTTTGACTTATAAGTAAACGACCTTGGAATGGTTATTTCATGGCTCTAACAGGTTCGTATGGTATTTTTTACTTAATCGTATGTCCGGATTTGGATTTGAAGGTTCCTATGATGTTTTGGCTTTATTTGTCGAAGTAGGCAATTTGAAGGTTTAAAAAGTTCATAGGTCTGATCGGGAGTTGACTTTGGAGGTATAGGGGTCGGTTGGTGTTCTGAGACTTTGGGTAGATTTATTTAGTTGATTGAAACTTGTGTACAAAGTTTGGATGGATTCCGAAATGGTTAGACATGTTTTGGCGTTTTGGTGAATTTAGAAAGTTTGGAACTTAAGAGATTGATTTGGATCAACAATTCTTAGTTTTGTTGTTATTGTTAGTGTTGTGAGAATTTGTATAGGTTTGGATTAGGTATATGGACCTTTTGGCGTGATTGGACGGGAACCCGGGGGGCTCAGGTGTGTTTCGGGGTGGTTTTAGACCATTTCCTCATGATTTGGAATTTCTGGTTTTCCGATGAGGAGTTGTTCTTCATGACCGCATAGAAGGGGAGCTGGCAGGAGCATTTTGTTCACCGCCTTCGTGACAGGTGACTCGCGTTCAATTAGTAGCATGGCAGGGAGACTCGTGCGGTAGTGTGGAGTCAGGCAGGAGTTATGCCTTCGCATTTGCATGGGAGGTCCTGAATTCGCATAGAGGCGTGGCCTGGCTGGGAGAAGCTAGCCTTCGCGTTTGCGATTAGATTCTTGCATTCGCGTAGGTTTGATAGATTGGGAATTATGTTAGTATGATGTACTTCGTGTTCGCGAAGTATATCAATAGCTGGTTGGAGTTTGGCCTTCGAGATCACGAAGTAGCGTTCGCGATCGCGGTTCATATCGCTAGGCAAACTGACTTAGATTTTTATTTTTGGGACATTAGCACATTCTCTCATATTTTGAACCCTAGACTTGGAGAGGGACGATTTTTGAAGGAGATTTCATACAAGGCATGAGCGTATGTGATTTCTACTTGATTATTTTAATATATCTTATTTTCCCATGGATTATTACATTTAGATTATGGGATATGAAAGAGAAATTTGGCGATTTTTGTCTATAATTTTGGAGAGAGAAAATTGGGAATTTGGGAGCCGATTTAGACTCGATTTTGGAATCTAATCACATATTTGGACACGTGGAGTGATGCATAGTCGGGATCTACCCCTTGACTCGGGTTTTGACCATGTGGGCTCGGGTTAACTTTTGTTGATTTTTTGGGAATTGAATAAAGATTAAAGCTTTATTATTTGGAATTGATTCTTGCAGCCTTGTTTGACATTATTGAGTTATTTTTTGCTACAATTGACCCGTTCGGAAGCCGATTTGATAGGTAAGAGGTTCTTGGAGTATTGATTCTCGCTCGCTCGAGGTAAGTATTTTGCCTAGGCTTGGCTTGAGAGTATTTTCCTGTAGGCTATGATGACTGCTATATGTTAGGGGTGACATATATGCAAGGTGGTGAGATGCGTGCACTGTGGTTAAACATGATCCGAGTAGACTTTAGGCTATCATATGCCCGGTTTTTCTATCGTACCTCTTCGATACTATGTTTTCTCAACTTGAATGGCTATGTGAGCTATTATTCATGCTAGAACCCATGCCTAGGTTATGTACTTATCTATTTGAGACATAATAGAGCTATTTGTGCTATGTTGAGATATTTGCCTTAGCCATAGTCATATTATTCAGTCATGATATTATATCTCTATCTCTATGCACTCTTTATATGTTATCTCACAAGTTGTTAATGTCCCTGTGTGTGCGACATAGGTATGAGTTGAGTAGTGGCATGTTGTTATATTCCGTGCGGTATTTCGATTATGGTACTGTGAGATGTGGCATATTAAGATTTGTGGAGATTGATGATTGATTTTGGGCCATAGAGCCATATTGAGCGGACTTATGACTGATCTTTGGCCGTAGAGCCATGTTGATAATGATAGTGAGGTGATGTTTGCATCAAGGCCCATATTGGGACAGGTGATATTTATCGTTGACTTTTTGATCTGATCAGTGCTTGGGCTAGGATCCGCCCTTTTGGAGTCAGGTGATAACCCGCGTTACTTTGATCCCTGTGAGTGCAGGCACACAATATGTGCTTAGTGAGGGACTTATGTTAGGCACCCATATAGTGCTAATGTGTGTGTGTGTGTGTGTGATGATTCAGGGGTATCGTACGAGGCACCGTGAGAGTGCTGAGTGCATGATTGAGGGGTACTTGTGTCAAACACTATGAATGTGTTGAGACTATGTATACTTGATGATTAAATTGTGATTTTTTTGATTTTGGCTCGGAAACCCCATTCGTGCAATTGATTCTTCCTCACCAAGAATATATAAAATAGTACCTAGCAAGGTAGAAAGCACAAACATTACCAAGAAGAGTGATTGAACTTATAACACACCATATGAGAGATAACCATCATTTTTTGCGCCAATAGCCGAGCTAACATTTCAAGAACATTAATGTCTAAATATCTCAACAAATTCAAACATAGCTAATAGCATAAATAAGAATATCAAGAACTTTCATGATCTATTTAGAGCACAGAAGAAATAATACATGAAGCAACAAGACAAAAATAAGGCTAATTTTACCCGCATGCTTAACCATGGCAAATGCATATACACTCGTCACCTTGCATATACACCGCTCCAACACATGTAGCACATAGCAAATAGACCCAATCATAACCTAATTTCCTCAAATCAAGGTTAACCAAGACACTTACCCCTTTTTAGAATAAATCAAGAATTCAAGACCGCTTTCCCTTTAAAACAAGCCTCCATACAAGTCGAATTTAGTCAAATAATACTCAAATAAGTCAAAAAAAAAAGCTTTAGAAACCACCCTAATAGTAAAAAGGTTCGATCTCTAACATATTTTAAAAAGCCAACAAAAAGTCAACCTGTGCCCACTTGGTTGAAATCTGAAATCAAGACCAAATCCTGATTACCTTCATCCCTGTCCAAATATGTGATTTATTTTGAAATTTAACCTCAAATAGAGGTCCAAATCTCTAAAAAAATTATTATCTTAAGTTATTATGCAAAAACCCCCCATTTCGGCTCTATAAAATCCTAGATTTAGCGATGAAATATCAAAACAAAGTTAAATTCACTAACATTTGAAGTTGGGAAGAAAATCCTCTCAAAAATTGCTTTTTGAAGAAGTCTAGGTCTCAAAAATGGAATAAAATAAGCTAATATCGGAACCTTCCCCTTTTTACCCAACTGCAGTTATCGCAATTCCACAGCTCGCAAATGCGAGCAAGTAGTTGCAAATGCGAAGGACTCCCCTAGCAACAAAAGTTGCAATTGCGACAAGGACTTCGCAGTTGCAAGCGTCGCTAATGCTATCGTGAAGCTGACCTCCCCTCCCCAGACCTCGAAAATGTGAGTTAGAATTTGCAAAGCTGCGATGATTGCGGCACCAGTAATGACAAACTCATCAAATATGCCCGAAATCAATTTGAAACTCATCTGAGCCTCGCATGCCCCATTCCAAACATCCATACAAGTATATAAACCTTACATTAACTCTCTCGTAAACTCAAAATATTAAAAACAACATCAACTAAGAATCAAGCATCAAAACCCAAAGATTTAAATGTTCATGAGCTCAAATTTCTAACTTTTAACGATAAGCGCCAAAATGACCTCGAGTCCCTCAGGACACAAACCAAATATATGTACAAGTCCAAAATCATTATGCAAACCTACCAGCATCCTCAAAATAGCAATCCAAGGTCGTTACCAAGAATGTTGGCCGTGGTCAACTACAACAACTTTAAAGCTCTAGAATCAAGATTTTTTTAATAATCAAAACACATCTAAACTTTCCAAAATCAAAATGAACCATGCACACAAGTAATAAAATATTAAATGAAATTCAAGGTCTCAAACCACAAAATGGAAAGCTAGAACTAAAACCAAGAATGTGATACATGAATTTTGTACCGGGATACATGGATCTTGTATCGGGTACATAGATCTTGTATCGGTTTGAGCACGCATGCACCTTCTTGATAATTTTAGTGGAATTCATTTAAATGTTAATTGTTGTATTCCATATATATATTCTAGTTGGGAGCCTCGACTCTGTTTATTGAAGCATGCCAGCTTTACTTGCCATAATTGAGCATCGTCATGATTATCTATCGAATTGGAAAAGCATGTTTTATGTCTTTTGACTGTTTTATGTCGTGATACCTTTTGATTATGAGGATATTTGTTGTTCCAGCTCCAGGCTTGTTATTATTTCTGTGTTGTAAGTATTTGGATGCATCTAGCCTCGCCACTACTTCTTCGAGGTTAGACTTGATTCTTACTGGTACCAACTGTGGTGTACTCATTCTACGCTTTTGCACTTATTGTGCAGGTTCTGAGGATGGTATTACGGTACTCTTTGAGCTAAGTAGGAGTGTGTTATTGGAGACTTCATGGTGAGCTACTATACTATTTCGATCTGCATCATATGGAGTCCTAGTCCTTATTTATCTCTTATTCATTTTCTTTCTCACATACATCTATGATCATATATTCATACTTGTACTTATTCTGTAGTTGCTCGTGTACTTGTATCGCCTAGGTCTAGGGGTTGTACTATTTTGGTCGTGTTTAGACCATGTTATACTTGTATCAGATGTTTTACTGCTTTGAGCTTATTCCTGCTTTTATCATGATATAACTCTGTTTCTTAAAGAAAATTGGACTTTATTCTATTGAATGTGAGTTAGCTTGATTAGCAAGTACGGCTAGGCATCATCACGGTCTGATATGGGATTTTGGATCGTGACACCTACCAAACTCAAGAAACTCCGGATCTCTATAGCTAAAGTAGGTCTAGGACAATTCTGAATCGCCCCAATATTCTTAGGATAAAACTTGATACCATTACTAGACACAACATGACCCATGAATGACACTGAGTCCAACCAGAACTCATACTACAAAAACTTTGCATAAAGCTTATGATCCCTCAAAGTGTGTAGTACAACCCCCAAGTGTTGCTCAAGCTCCTCTCTGCTATGAGAGTAAACTAGAATGTCGTCAATGAACACAATCACAAATAATCCAAATAAGGCTTGAACACTCGGTTCATCAAATCCATGAAAGCAGCTGGAATATTTTTCAAACTAAATGACATCACCAAGAACTCATAATGACTGTAATGATACTAAAATCTATCTTATGGACATACAAAGCCCTAATCTTCACCTGATAATAGTCAGATCTCAAATAAATCTTGGAGACCACCTTGGCACCTTGAAGTTGGTCAAACAAATCATCAATTAGAGGCAACAGATACTTTTTTTTTTAACCTTGTTCAACTTTCGATAATTAATGCATATCCTCATAGAACCATCTTTCTTCTTTAAAAACAACATCGGTGCACCTCAAGGAGAAACATTTGGTCTAGTGAACCCCTTATGAAGAAAATCCTACAACTCTCCTTTAATTCCTTCAACTCAACTGTTGCCATACGGTATGTGATGACGTCCAAATCCACTCCTCAAAGAGTAAGCGGACGCGGTCGCATGCAATATAATATACCCAACTATGAGTCGGGGTCGAATTCCATAGAGAACAATATGTAGGCGATTAGGGAAGTAAGAGAATTATTGCTCATTATGCTAAGCCAAACACTAATAAAGGTTTTTGAACAAATATTTATGTCTAAATGCAAAAATATAAACTAACCTATAAAGCGAGTAAAATGATCAATGGTTACTAGCATGGGTACACGGGGAATTACACTCAAGTAACGATCTAATGTATTTTACGATTTTACAAATATGAGCGAGTTTATGTTAATTAGCCTCAGATAATAATTCTATATTAGCTTTTTCTAAAAACTATCAAGACTTCCTAATTAAATTATTCCTAAATTAATTAAGAGATTAGTTGTACCTGATGTGGCTATAAGTAGCTCAATCCTATCCCTAGGTAGAATCTGTAAAAAGAGGGTTAACGCCTCAAGTTCTTGTTAATTAATCTTTTCCAACCCCAAATTACCTTTTCAAAGTTAATGGGTGAGTCCTAGGGTTAGCTAATCCCTTTGAAAATATAAAAGAATGAGAATAATTAAAAAAACAATTAACTCACTTTAATATTAATAAAAATCTTTCAATGCATAAGCATAACAATGTAAATAATCCAAACTTTAATAATAAATATTCCCATAAACAAGGTTCAAGTGTTGGAATAAATACTACACACTTAGATATTCAATACAAAGCAAGAAAATAAAGAAATGAGTGAAAATGGGTAAGAGAATCTCAACCAAAGTCTTCAAATCTTTAAGTCCCAAGTGTGTGTGTAAGAACCCTATCTCTAAGCTTGTATTTTTGTCCAAGGATATGCCGAAGGCAGCCAAAAATCTCTTCCAAATTTTCAAGTCCCAAGTGTGTGTGTGTAAGAACCCTGAATCTCCAAGCCAAAAAATTTGGATTGCCAAGGATAAGGCAGCCAAAGCTTCAAGAGTCAAAAAAATGCCTTCGCGTTCTCGAAAGTTTAACTCCTGAAGCTTCACATTCGCGATATGACCTCTATGTTAGCGAAGGTTTGACTCCTGTAGTTGACTCCTGATGCTTCACGTTCGTGATATGACCTTTGCGAGCGTGAAGGTTTGACTCCTGAAGCTTCGCGTTCGCAATCCTCCTTCGCGTTCGTGAAGTGTAATTCACTAGACAGAATTATTGTCTGAATTTTAGATTCTTTTTTACTTATTTTCACTTAGTTTCTTTCGATCACTTCTAAATCTCATAAAACATAGAAAACGGAAGTAAACGACATTTAATTCACTATTTTATCAATCAAATATAGTAGAAATCTACGATTAAAGAAATACCAACTTATCAAACCCCTAAACTTAAACTATTGCTTGTCCTCAAGCAAATCAAAACATACAATCACTTTTCAAGAATCAACTCAATAGTGCATCAACATCATAACACGTCAAAAAGTCTACTTTAAGCACAAACACATAACTTCAATTAGTACCAACAATTAATCCAAGAAATATGAATCACCAACAACTTCTTAAAAATATTCTTTCATTTTAAGTGCTCAAACACCAAGTTAATCAAAGTAGAAATCAAGTCATGGCACTAAAGCTTCTAAATTTGCCTCTTTGTCACAAACAACTTTTTTTGTTCATTCTTTTCAATTGGAAAATTGAACAAATTAACAACTCAAATCTCTATGTGCCCTCACAATCAAGAGAAAATCTCACTCATAAATGCAATTCAAAATATAAATGGGATATCAAATGGAACGAATTAACTCTCTCTCTCTCTCTCTCTCTCTCTCTCTCTCTCTCTCTCTCTCTCTTATAAAGATGTTTAAATGCACACAAGTAGTACCATAAGTTTGCCCTTCATGTATTTTCCACTAATGTAGACACACTTGGTTTAAAATCAATTAGGACTTAAAAGGTTATAGTGTAGGCTTTTGGTTAAGGTAGGGAACAATTTTTGTTAGAGTGACTCAAAACCCTCCCTAAGCACTACAATTTTCAACAATCAAAACACACTTCCTTTAAACCTTTTCCATCCTTTTCTTCATTTTTCATTGCACCACCTAGTCTTTTCTTTATTCACAGCTCCTTATTTTTCCTTCCTTTTTCTTATTTCTTATTTATCTTTTTTTTCTTTTTGTTATTTTTTTTTTCAAAACCAAGGAAGGTTCCACAACTTTTTTATTTTATTTTTATCTTTTTAACCTTTTAACCTTATAAGCAACTTCCACATCACAACTTTTTTAACTGTCACCCCAAACTTAGGCTTTTAGCTTATATTTACACTTTCAAAGCACTTAGGGAGGTGGGATGCCAAAAGATAGATCAATAAAGAACAAAAGGTTAAAGCTTCTAACATGGTTTTCCAAGAAAATGTTAAAGACTCAAAAGGGGTTGACTAGGGAAAATATGCAAGGATAAGAAATTTAAGGCAAAGAACAGTCCAAGGAAGGCCTAACATCATTTTTCAAAAATTTAGTCTAGAATTTTGCCTTGAAGCACATTCCGAGCAAGTTCTAGACTACAAATCATGCAAAATAACTCACAAGAAACCTCACCACATATGGCACATGCGAAGTCGAGTAAAATATGTATCCAAAACCTAATTAAAACAATGAACTCAGAAAAGTCACTCAAAGACTAAAGAGACTACTTAGTGAAACTTAAGAGCCAAATATTGAATCTAAGAGTCATAACAAGAATCATTACTTCAATCTTTTTTCTTTTTCAAAAATTAAGAATTCATATGCCAAGATTTAAATCATGATGATACCAAGCAAGCCACAAATTGGCCACGGGAAAAAGAAATTCACAACTCACACTACTTATGCTCCTAAATTACCTAAAACTACATCTAAACTACAAGACTAATTTCCTTAAGAAAGTCGCCTAGCTATCCATCGTCGGGAAAAGTTGACACAACAAAAAAAAATCTACCCAAAAACACCCGGTTCAAAATAAATTTAGCATCCTCGAAAAAAGAACCGTGGCACAAAGAAAAGCCAAGAATATCGCTAAAAATAAAATTTCCTAAAAAACTAAATATAGTAAAACTAAAAAAGCTAGTAAAGAAAATAGAATACACAAGTGAATAATCCACAATACCAACAATCACAGAACAAGCCCGGCAAGGGCACATGATCTATAATAATAACACTAGCCTCGCAAGGCACACAATATCCATACAAACTCACAAGCCCGGAAAGGGCATAAGTCAAGTATAAATATATAAATAAAGTGTGCCACCCCCAACTAAAATCATTGCAGTGTCTTCACTACACAATATCAAAACAAAAGCATAGTAGTTAGAGGGGCTCCCTGAAATCGGCCTCAGTCGGAACCGAAGGTGGTTGAAAATTTGAGCTCCTCCTCCTCATCATCATTAGAGTCATTCAAAATACAGAACGACCTTAGCTTATCCATCATCTTGTTCAGAAGTTTGCTCTTTTTCTTTTCGTGCTCCCTGAACTTTCTCTACCTCTTTTCATGCTTCCCTTGCCGGCAGCTCATATTTTCCAGCCTCAAGTTCATGACCTCTATCTTGCCCCTTATTGTTTCTTTCTCTTTGACCATGTCATCTAGAGATGGTGGGGCAGTAGTTCCAATAGATGTGCGAGCCGCGAGTGGGCCAGTAGGAAGGCCAGCTATAAACTGCCTAATGTGTACATATACTCCATGTATCTAACTGGAGAGGTGATGCGTGGTATGAGGGCCGGACTGAGTGGTCCCATGGGGTCATATGAACCTGGTGCAGGTGCAGAGGATCCGGGGGGATGAAGATGGCCTTTGCGAACGTGGTGCCCATCCGTGAAGATCCGGCGCTCTTCATCACCCAGATCTTCATCGCCCAGATCTTCAAAGGCAACAAAAATGTTCAACAAAATGAATAAACCTACACAAACAAGAATCTAACATAAGCATTTCTAACAAAATGAAAATGTCAAAAATTTCTAAAAACTTGAAAACAATGGGTTGCCTCCCACCAAGCACCGCATTTAATTTCGTTGCACGATGCGAGTCAGCTATATCACTTTTCTCGCTACTTGGAGGATATGAATTGGGCACCTAACTTGGAATCAAGTTTGTGACCACGAGCTACGGAGGGTGGTAAGTAGATGATCAAGCCCAATATCAATTTCTTCGTTTTGTATTCCATGGCTTTCTTTTTAGGGGTGTCTTTTTGTGTTCTTGAATATTCGAATTGCAAGATGTATGGCTCTCGCCTTTCTTCTTTGTACTCCCACATGGGTTCACATTGCTCAATTCCCATATCACTATAAAATTCTAATGTCGAAAAAATGCATGAAATGATACATCAAGCCTCCAACTTGAAATTTTGCCCGAATCATGACATTCTCTTGCTCCCCCAAACTAGAGTCAAGTTCAACCATATGCTCAATTATGCCAGTTGACTGTAATTCCATATTTTTCTCGGTATTACCAACAAGGTAGTCGGTTGGCGGATGTTCAATTCTTGATTCCTCAAAATGAAACACCAAACCTTTTTGGAGACTATTTTCCAAGATCTCCTCTAATGTTTTTTGCTCCTTGTTTCCTTCATCAAGTAGGCTCTTCATCATGAGTTTGAACTATCCATTTTTCCCATGCTCATATTCTTCCACTTCCAAATCCCTATAAGTGTCAAAACCAAAAATAGAATCGTCATAGTGGGGGTTCGGGGAAGGGAAGAACAAATAAGCACAATTGCCCAAATGGCCATTCTGACAACCACACCTATCACATATACCCCACTCATGGGTTTGAGATTGTGCTACAATTTGCCCTCGGGAGAATTTAAACAATTATTCCATGAGTGTGGTCCTCCACAATAAGGAAAAGGGTCATCAAAGTATGAATAAATACCATCCGACCAATTTTCATTATATGATGCTATTTTTCAAAATTAAAAAAAATATGAAAAAAAATAAACTAGAAAACAAACAAAGATAAGAAAAATGACTACACAAGTTTTTACAAGTTTGGACCAAAGCACGTATGCTTACTTCTTGTAATGACCCGACCGGTCGTTGCAAGCTCTAGCATGTTGTTTGGTGGTTTGAGACCTTGAGTAGTTTCAATTCATGTATTATGACTTTCACGTGTAGTCAGATTAGATTTTCGAGAAGATCGGAGTTGGTTTGGAAGAATAATTCTCAATTCGAAAGATTTAAGTTGGAAAAGTTGATCAGGGTTTGACTTTTAAGTAAACGACCTCAAATCTGAGTTTTGATGGTTCGGTTAGGTCTGAATGATTATTATAGACTTAGGCGTATGTCTGGATTTTGATTTGGAGGTCCGTAGGTTGATTTGATGGTTTTTGGCAAAAGTTAGAAGATTGAAGGTTTAGAAGGTTGATAGGTTTGACCGAGAGTTGACTTTATTGATACCTGATCCGGATTATGGTTCCAGAAGTTGGTATAGGTCTGCTGTGTCATTTGGGACTTGCATGCAAAATTTGAGGTCATTCCGGGTTGATTTGTTATGGTTCGACATGAGTTTTAGAAGTTTAAAAGTTCATTAGGCTTGAATTGATGTGCGATTCATGATTTGATGTTGTTTGGTGTGATTTGAGGCCTCGAGTAGGTTTGTGTTATGTTTTGGGACTGGTTTGTGTGATTGGAAGGGATCCCGGGGGCCTCGGGTGTATTTTAGATGTATTTGGGTTGTGTCGCACTCTTATTTGATGGTTCAACATCGTTTCTTTGGGCATAAAGGGTACTATATTGAGAAAACAACCTTTTATTTGTGATTTAATTGAACCATTAGATCTGTAGCATAATTACAGAACCACAACAACAAGAATCGTCGAATTCTGAGGTAGTATGAGAGAGTTATGTCAATTTCCGTGTCAGAAAAGATTGCTGGTTTCTGGTGCTAACTTTGTTCTTCGCGAACACGAGGGAGGTCCCGCGAATGCGAAGAAAGAAATCTGGGTTGATCGGTCAACACAAAAAATTTCTATTCGCGAATGCGATGGTGTTCCACGAAGGCGGAGAATAAAAATTACCTGGGCAGTGTTTTAAATGGGAAACCGAGCATTTTAGTATTTTGACCATATCTTGAGTTCTAGAGTTCCGTTTGAGGTGATTTTTGCGACTTCGTTCTCGTATAAACAAGGGGGTAAATATATGACCTTTATTTTGATGTTTACCATGATTATTTCCATTGATTATCATTTTTATCCGTATTTGGATTGTAAAAATTGGGGTTTTGAGCCCCAAAATTAAGAAATGGTAATCCTTGATTTGATAGTTAACTCATGGACGAAATTGGATAAGTTTACGCATATAAACTATATGAGTTATGGGTAATATTTATTTTCGATAATTTTTGGAATCCGGGCATGCGAGCCTAGGGTTGACTTTGTTGACTTTTCACGTTAAGTTGGGAGTTTATTTTTAAATGTTAAATTACCAATTTTGAGTATATTTTGATTGGTTTGCACGTTATTTGGATAGTTTCGGATTGTTTAGAATTGGTTTGAGGTGTTAGAGAGGCGTTGGAGGTGGTTATCGAATTTTTGAGCTAAGTAAGTCTCCCATATAACCTTGTGAGCGGAAATTCAACCCGTAGGTATTGTATTTGCTATGTGCTACATGTTGTGGGGGCTACGCAAGCATGAGGTGACAAGTGTCCGTGTGTATGCTAGAATTCATAATTAGGTCCGGGTAGACTTAGACTCACGCCATATTTTAAATGTAGTATTCGCGTTACCATTTCATGTTTAATTGCTTTAGTTTATGCTCTTGTCCAAGACTAGACTTGTTTAAAGTATCGGATGTATGAATTGTGATATATGGTTAGCTACCAGGGTGATAGTATGGATTACACTTTCTTTAACGGATTTCTTCCGTGTTGTACATAATTGTCCGAAAGTTTCCTGAATCTCACAACTCACACATATTCGTGAGTGGGGCCAGCGACCCGTCAAGTTTTCACTATTTCCTGGGGATCGGGCCGAACGTCTCGGTGGTATATATTGAGATGCATCCACAGATTGAGCCGTACGACCTCGGCAGTGTATGTACACGATTATGGATCGGGCCGAACGACCTCGACATAATTCGTGCGTAAAATTTCTAGGAGTCCGAATACCCACGAGATTACCCTTTTGATTGAACTTGAAAATTTCATGATATTCTCTTTATGACCTGAGATCGGATAGTTAGTTGATAGTTCTTATTTGTTGCGATGGCATGTGGCACTTGGGGATTTGTAAACTAATGATATTTTGCTAATTGATTTCGTTATCTATTGTTCTTTATTCTATTGATCCTATCGTATTCCATGCCTACTTATGATTCCTGCATTTTATTTATTGGACCACTAGTAAGTGTCGACGTCGATCTCTCGTTACTACTCCAAGGTTAGGCTAGATACATACTGGGTACACATTGATTTACGTACTCGTGCTATACTTCTGCACTAAACGTGCAGGATCTGACATTTTCATTTGGTGGTCATCCTACTGCGTAGGCGCAACTACTGATGGGATTTTATGGTGAGCTGTTTTCTATGTTATGCACCGCAGCCCTCAGAGTCTCCATCTTATTTATTTACTTTATCCTGTCTATTTTATATTCCAGACAGATGTTGTATTATTATTGAACTCTTTAGTAGACGCTCATGCATTTGTGACACCGGGTCTGGGGATGTTCTAGAATTTGCTTATGATTTTGCTTAACATTGGCACGCTTTTACTTTATGTTTTATTTAAATTGTATGTATCTACAATTTTTAATGCATTAATATCTTTATCTAATAAGATTCACGATTTCAAAAATAATAAAATAAATAATTAAGTTAGTAGTTCACCGTTGGCTTGTCCGACGGCAATATTGGGTGCCATCACGACCTATTGTGGGAATTAGGTTGTGACACTTCTCAAACAAACCTAAATGCGCCGAATTGTTCCCCAGCAACGGCACCAATTTTGATGACATCCAAATCCACTCATCAAAGAGTAAGCGGACACGGTCGCATGCAATATAATATACCCAACTATGAGTCGGGATCAAATTTCACACAGAATAGTATGTAGGCGATTATGCAAGTAAGAGAATTATCGCTTATTATGCTAAGCCAAACACTAATAAAGGTTTTTTAGAAAATATTTATGTCTAAATAAAAATTTTAAACTAACCTAGAAAGCGAGTTAAATGAATCAATACCTACAAGTATGGATACACGGAGAATTACACTCAAATTAATGCGATGTATTTTATGATTTTATAAATAAGAGTGAGTTTATGTTAATATGCTTCGGATAATAATTCTATATTAACTTCTTCTGAAGACTAACAAGACTTCCTAATTGAATTATCCCTAAAACAATAAAGAGATTAACTGCACCCGATGTGTATACAAGTAGTTCAATTCTATCACTAGGTAGAATCTATAAAATGAGGGTTAACGCCTCAAGTTCTTGTTAATTAATCTTTTCCAACCCCAAATTACCTTTTTCAAGATTAATTCGAAGTTAGTGGGTGAGTCCTAGGGTTAGCTAATCCCTTTGAAAATATTAAAGAAGAAGAATAACTAAAGAAATAATTAACTCACTTCAATATTAATAATATCTTTTTATACATAATCATAACAAGATATTTAAACCAAACTTTAATAATAAATATTCCCGTAACCAAGATTCAAGTGTTGAAATAAATACTACACACTTAAATGTTCAATACAAAGCAAGAAAATGAAGAAATGAGTAAAAATGGGCAAGATAATCTCAATCAAAGTCTTCAAAAATCTTCAAGTCCCAAGTGTGTGTACAAGAACCCTAGCTCCAAGCTTGTATTTTTGCCCAAGGATATGCCAAAGACCGCCAGAGATCTCTTCCAAATGAGCTGAGTCGACTATTAAATGGTTTGGGAAAAAAAATGTGAATTTCTAGATCTGCCCAGTTGTTTTGCCAATTTCTTGATCACGTTCGCGACCATGCCTTCGCGTTCGCGAAGGTTTGACTTCTGAAGCTTCGCGTTCGTGAAGGGTAATTCACTAGGCAGAATTCATGTCTTCATTTTAGCTCCTTTTTGAATTATTTCACTTGGTTTCTTCCCGATCACTCCTAAATCACATAAAACCTATAAAATGGAAGTAAACGATATTAAATACACAATTTTATCAATCAAACATAGCAAGAATCTAAGATTAAAGAAAAGATAAGTTAGTAAAATACCAACTTATCAGTATGGTGGGATTGAAATGGGATAAGTGCCTAGGACCAGGTCAATACAAAAGTCAATATCCCTTTTGGGTTGCATGCCTCTTAAATCTGCATGAAACACCTCCGATAACTCTCTCACAACCGGTACTAAATCCATAGAAGGAACCTCTATACTAGAATCTCGAAGGTAAGCCAAATACGCTAAACACCCTTTTCCAACCATGCATTGAGTCTTTAGAAATGAAATTACCCTACTCGTAAAATGGCCAAGGGTCCCTCTCCACTCCAATCTAGGCAACCTTGACACAGTCTTGGTGTAACAATCCAAAGATAGCGTGATACGACGATAGCTAATCCAAACCCAAAATAACCTCAAAATTCACCATATCCAACAACAAGAGTTCAATTATAATATCAAAACCCTTAATAGTAACAACACAAGTCCGATACACCCGATCAACTACTATAGAATCGCCAAAGCGTATAAACACAAAAACAGGAATATCAAGAGAATCACACGGCATACTCAAGTGCGATGCAAAATATGAAGACACATATAAATAAGTGAAACCTGGACCAAACAACACCGAAACATCTCTATGTCAAATTGAGATAATACATGTGATAACTACATCAGACGAATTCGCCTCGAGCCTACTAGGAAATTCATAACAACGGGACTGAACCCACCAGCCTATCCTCCACCTCTATAATGACCTCTACCTGGATGACCTCTACCTCTAGCTGCCTCACCCCTACCCCTAGTTGGCTGGGTGGGTGGTGTAGCAACTGGTGTCGGAATCATAGCATGAGTATCATGTTGTGGCATATAACTCTATGACCTAGGACAAAACCTCGCGACATGCCTCAAGTCCCCACACGCATAGCAACCCCTTTGCTAACGTGGATTCTGAACCTGTAGCTGTCCCTGACGACCCGAATGGCTAATATAGTAACTCTATATGGGAGGTGCACTAATGGGAGCTGGAGGTGCTGAGTGCTGGCTGCTCAAAACGAGGTCTATAAGTAATGGTCACCTGAAGTACCGCTAAAAACCCAAAGTGCTGATTGAACTGACTAGATAACATCACCTCTACCAAAATGGCCCTTGCATCAAGACGAAGAAGCACTGAAACCACCAAAATGACGAGGCCTCTTATCAGACGTTGCATCTCTCCCCTAGCCACGAATGCTTGCTTGGTCCTCCTAGCAATCTCGATTGCCTGAGTGAATGAAGACTCTGTCTTGGCCTCTCTAGCCATCTAAAGTCTAATACCATAAGCAAGCCCTTCTATGAACCTCCGTACCTTCTCCCTCTTATTAGGGATAAAGATAGCAGCATGATGAGAAATAAAACCTTGTCTCATACTGGGTGACTTTCATACCACCCTACTGAAGAGGCTCAAACTAACTACGTAGATAATCTCTCTAAGTGAGTGGGATAAACTTCTCCAAGAAAAGTTGTGAAAATTAAGCCTAAGTAAGATTAGATAACCATGTTGGTCTGCCCATCTCATAGGTCTGTCACCATCTCTTAGCCGAACCCTGCATCTGAAAAATAGTAAAGTCCACTCCATTTGACTCAATCAGTCCCAAATTGTGCAAAATTTCATGACATCGATCCAAAAACTCTTGGGCATCATCTGAAGGCGCACCGCTGAAGTGAAAAGGAAACAACTTTTGAAACCTATCCATCATCTTCAACTCATCATTGACCAACTTGGCACCCTTAACCTCCAAATCCTTGATCCACCCTTGGTTGGGGATAAGGTAGCATGCCTTATAGTGTCCATCTCACCAAAAGGGCAGTGCCACGTAGAATTGGGCATCCACCTTGGACAGTCCTAACAAAGGATGGATATATTTAAACTACTATGATAACATCAAGGATATTTTTGGACGAATATAACAGATGATAACATTGATCCTTTTCGGCAAATTTGGCCCTTTTCCCTCCAAAAAATTGTAGTGACTAACGATATGCAACCAAGTCCGTGACCAAAGGTTAACCACCACAAACTAAAAGATAATGGGAATGAAGTGTTCAACATAAAAGAGGTATTCAGCCGAAATTAACACGCCAACTTATTGACTACAATACCCTTTAGAACGAACGATACGATTGGTGTTAGATCTCTCATTAACCTGCAACAGGCCGCAGAGGATCCATTTCCCTCCTCCTCGTTATCCGTACACTGATTGTCCAATCAGAAACCCTAGTTATTCCCCAAATTTGACCAATCGGAGAATTGCCGTAGAATGCCTCAAAGCTCGTCGACAAAGAAGCACGCGCAAGACCCGCCCGACGTTACCGGACCCAATCCCAAATCTCAGCGTACCAAAATGGTTAAATCTTCCGATGACAGCGATAAAAAGGTTCTTTGTTAATTAAATAAAAAATTCCCAGCTTAATTTGTTGATATTTCTAAAAAATATTTGGTGGGGTTTCTTATTTTGAGCTAAAAAGTTTTCGCAGCTTAATTTCCTTGAAGATATGTTCATAGGGTGTGCTGTTAGTTTGTGCAGAATAGTGGTAAGAAGCTGAAAGAGCTTGAAGTTGGGGTCCCAATAGTGTATGGAAATATTGCATTTTGGCTTGGTAAGAAGGCGAGCGAGTGAGTACTCTCAAAAAAGTTGATAGCTTTTCTGTAAAGTTGATACTCCCTCCGTCCCATTTAATGTAGCTCTGTTCGACTGAACACGGAGATTAAGAAAGAAAGATTTTTTTTGAAACTTTTGGTCTAAACAACCATAAACATTTTGTGTGCTTATTAGGATAAACTGAGAATTTTAAAGTTAGTATGAAAAGTGTTATTCTTTCTGGGACAAACTAAAAAGGAAAGTGTGTCACATGAACTGAGATAGAGGGAGTAACTTAATTGTATGTTACTGGTTGATGAAATATCTGAGTGAAATGTTGATTGTGGAGCAGGTTCCAGTCTCATAAATGGACTGTTTACGTTCGTGGTGCAACTAATGAGGATCTCAGCGTGGTGGTGAAGCGTGTGGATTTTCAATTGCACTCAAGTTTTAACAATCCTACGAGGGTTGTGGACGGCCCCCCTTTTGAGTTGTCGGAGTGTGGATGGGGTGAATTCGAAATTGTTATAACCCTTCATTTCCACACTGATGTTTGTGATAAGCCGTTGCACTTGTGAGTTGCTTGGTCTTTTGTTATACAGCAGCTCTGTCGCCACTAGACTTTACTGGAAATGATTAAACTACACTTATGCTTGGACCAGGCCATTTAAAATTCTAGATTACTTCTACAGTAGACTTATCTGAGAAAAGAAAAAGTTCATGCACTTCTTGTAAGCTATTTCTTAGCTTGTTGCTTTATTGTCTTTAGGTGGATTTAAATCACATTGAAAGGAAATTGTCTCAAAGGTTCTGCAATCTCTCGAATTCCAAGTGGACTGAGCTAAAAACAGAACAAGATGGAAGCAATTCATATAGGCAATCGACTAGTTGGAAATAATGCTTGGTCGCTGTATGTACACTTACATATTTACGTTAGACCCAGTGTCTGACAGGAGTCTTTTAGTTTGCAGAGAGAAGGAAGCAATTCATATAGGCAATCGACTAGTTGGAAATAATGCTTGGTCGCTGTATGTACACATACATATTTACGTTAGACCCAGTGTCTGACAGGAGTCTTTTAGTTTGCGGAGAGAATGGAAATAACTGAAAGTTAAAGAACCTCTAGTTTTAGGAAACCCCTGATTTATTATTAGAATGCAATGAGCCCAAATAGAGCGAAACTGCAAAATGGATTAACGATACTATAGGCAGCCCTAACTAGTTTGCGATTGATGCTTAGTAGTTGTAGTAGCTTTTATTCTTGTTGCTTTATTTTCTTCATGTTAGTCTTTGAACTATCTTACTTCGGTTTATATCTTTTGCTTTTATTCATGTAAACTGTTAGGACTTTATGAAGTTTTTCTTTATTTGCAGATATCACCATTTGAAACTGTATCCAGAGGACGAATCTGGGCCTCTATCCACTAAAAGACCTGTTGTAGTAGAGTCATATGATGAAATTGTACTTGCAGAGCCTTCAGAGGCCTTTTTTGCCCGTGTACAGAACCATCCAGCAGTCAGTGTGCCTAGACTACCGCCTGGCCTAAATTTACCTCCTCCTGGTGTGTCTTCAACTGCTTAATGGGCTGGCACAATTTACTGTATTCGTGTAGGTTGATGATTTTGATGTCTTTGTCTTTAGTACCAATAGAAGATGTTGATCGAAGGAAACGCAGTGACTCAAAAGATCATCCTCTAAGTCAATGGTTCACAAATTTCTCTGAAGCAGACGAGCTGTTAAAACTTACAGCAGCTCGCCAGCAGGTTATTATCTTTTAAATGCTCTTTCTTCTTTCTGTTATCACTAGTATGAGTATTTCTACGGTTCTCTTTCAGTCAGTTGCTCAAGTGTGTAATATAAAACAAGAAACAATGAACTTTGGAGTTGTTTGCTAACAAGATTGACTGGTGGCTTGGCTCTCCCATGGGAAAATAGGAGGAGTAAGAGGAGGTGAAGAAGAATCCTAATGATTCGACAAAAATCTGGGGAGAGAGCCCCAGGGACGCATGGCCACAGAAGAAATGACCAGATTGAGTTAATAGCAAGAAGTAACTTATCACAAAAAAAAAAAGAGCTTATGGCAAGAAGTATAATCCTTTATAATCTTCTGCAATTCTCGTGCAATGAGACAATGAGTGCAAGTGATCATAGGGGAATAAGATATTGCTTAACTGTTATGACAATCAAGACTCAAATGCAATAATTTCTAACTCGGAGAGATATTGAGACATAGTGGACAAATGAATAATCAGAGGAAGTTGTCCTGATCATATGCTGCCATAGGGAGGATACATCTTTCTGTTTCCTCACTGACTTTCTTCTTGTTATTATTATGCATTGAGATTCATTTGCAAATTGTGGATTGACTGGATAGTTGCTCTATAATCTGGAGATAGAAAAGTTTCCAATCTTAATTTGTGCAACAGAAAAGAGTAAGTACTAGAACCAGGTGTCGGTCTATGTATAAAGTAATCCCTCCTTATGGTTCACTTGGACACAGTCAACTCTCATGGTCTAGAAAGAACAAAATTCATGAGATATGCCAGGATGTTCTTCTATAAGCATTTATCTAGTTGGAATATGAGTTATGCCGTCCATAGAAATTCTTGGTTGATATCCAAGTACTGTACGTCTCAACTAATGCAGATGTTTCATTTAGATATAGCTTGTGCTTGAAAGTTTTGTTGCCAGACAATAACTTTTAATCTATGTAGTGGAATCAGATCAGAAGACCCTTTTATGGTCTGTTTCAATATTATAGGTGCAAGGTCATATTGCAAGATTGAGAAGACAGTTGAGCTTGATAGAGGGCCAGCATCAACAATTGAAACCTGCTGCTGATCTGTGAATGTGTATCATCATAATATCTACGGTCATCCACTTGCTCCCCAGAGATCCCTGATGAAAGTGTTCTTTGCACTTCCCTTCTCCGTTTTCCCTTTTTCCGGGTTATCTTTGTCAGGATCTGGAGAAAGAATTATAAATGTACCATCACAGGAAGAAGAGTTGCAATAGATTCATTTCCTAATAGACTGATACAGAGTTGCAATGGTGTTCTATTAGCACAATCAATGCAATTTTGTAATTTTTTGAAATAATAACTATTCATCACCTACATGTCATAATTTTATTGTCTCATTCTTTTTGTATAAATTTTCAGAAGTGCTTAGATTTATTTTGTTGGCATTGGAATTCTTACTGGAATAGTAATCTTAAGAATGTCTTAGTGATGGTAGTTCGAGCCAAGAGAGATGTAAATGCAAATGATCTTTTGGTTGGTCCATAAGTCAGTACATTGGTGGTGAATACTTATGTGGGATACCAGATTTACTGGCATACTTGTATATACCAAATCAAAGAATTCTCAACTCGTGATTCTGCTATAGAGCTAGTCCCTTTTGTTTTCTCTCCTTTTTCAGGAGTTCAGGCAGAATTTGCAAGTTTCAGCACCTACGGTTGCAGTTATTGATATATCATGAACTTGTATGAACTAGGTGCTTGAGCCAACGCAAGATTATGACACTAGATATTTCATGGTCTAAAAGTTCTGTAATTTTACTCGGTATCGCTATTGGTGATGAACTGAATCTGATTACTAAGACAAGGTCTATCTTTGCAGAGCAACTATATCGGCTAGCTTACTCGCTTCCTGATTTTTTCAAGCTACATCAATATCTGGTTCATGTCATCAAGAATTTATATATATTACACAGTCATTCGACAGTGATAAGGTCTCTTTTAATTCTTAAAGATCTCTCGTTGTCTTCAAATAGCAAGAATGATTGGTTGTTTAGCATTGGCATGCGAAAAGACACATGTAATTAAGATATATTTTTTATGTATGCTTTTTCTTGCATCATCTTAAAGAGGAAAAAGAGGGAAAGAATGAAGGATCAGGTGCAAAGCAATCAGTTATTCTTGCATCATCTTTTTTTCCATGCAAATTATGTATAGGAAAACCTTGTGACATTCTGCAGGTCCTTTTAATCCATAAAGTATGGGCGGAAGAAGCTGTACTCTGGTTTTCAGATGACTCTTGCATGTGCTGGTGTGGGGTCTTCGATTCTCAACATATTCAGCTGGTGCTGGTTTGTGCCTTTGCTACGTATACCATATATAGAATCCCAAAATAGCAGTTATGATGCCTCAATCCCGAACAAGTTAAATGCTGATGCCTAAGTGAGCACGTCCCAACTTATAGTAAATTAACTAGTTTTATGCTACCCCTCTTTTATCATAGTTTTTGACTGCGGAAGTGAGCAAGTTCATGCAGGTGGAGTTGAATTCCTATTCTAAAATTTGCCGAATTTTCTATATAGTATTCCCTTGAAATTTCCTTTATTTTAACCAGCCTTATATCTACTGCACACTCTCTCTCTCTCTCTGTCTCAGTGATGATAATGTTATTAAGTTTCTTTTTTGTTAGAGATCCAGGCTTCTTATGCATAGACACGTGTGTGTGGCTATCTAAAGTATCTTGAAACTTTCAAGAAATCAACCATGTTTGATAGTTAATTATCATGACATCATTCCCACTGGGGCTTGATTATGTAGATCGTGGTCTATACTAGTATATGCTTAGGGTTGAAGCAACTGAAGATTCTTACACCTTTTATGCTACTGGGTGAGGGTTTCTCTTGGGTGGAGGGATGGTTCTATTTCCTATAAATCTTGATGACGTATTTAGTAAATAGGACCAATTTCCACATCCTTTGCAGTAACTCCTGGATTCTTGAAATTCAGCGATACTTAAAACAAAAGAGCCGAACGCCGAATTGGTTGATTTATTGTCAAAGTTACTGCATTTCTTTCAACTAAGTTCAATCCCCCCATAATTATTTGTTTAACATTAAGTTGATCAGTTATAAAACTTAGATAAAGATGTTGTATCCTTTCGGCCGTGTGTAGCTACAATCTTCGACTCGTATATACGCTGTTAAATTTTTTTAAAATGTATATATACTAATACTATGTCTGTACCTATAGTCACACCAAAATTAATAGATGCAGTTCTACTCCACCACATCCATCGTACATCCATCTTAGTTTTGATGGATGTGGGTGTAGCCTACCAGTTGATAAAGCGGGTGATAACCATGAGACATAGTTAAAGTTCCAGAAGTGATAAAAACGTTAGATAATTTTTTTTTCCCATTGTCTATACCTAGCAAACAGAGTAATTACTCGATATCTAAGGTGGAAAAAGATAGCAAATTCTCGTGGAACAGTTAAAGTGCGTACAAATTAATCCGGACACCATATCAGTGTAAAAGGGAACATCAATTCTTGGGGCCAATAATAGGAGTGAGGCAGTTAAAGCAAACCAATGAGTGAGGAGGGAAGGAGTGAAGTTAAGCTGGCAGTAGTTTGAAGAAGTAGTTGGTGCTGATATCAAAGGGCCTTACAGTATTGTCTTTACTAGTGAAGTAATGTTTATTTGGGCTGCAAGAGTAACATGGCATTCATGTGCTATACGGAAGCTTGTTGGGTCACCATCAACTCCAATTGCGGTTCATAATTAGTTCTCTTCATCACCTCATTTTTGGTGAGTGAAAA
The DNA here is from genome assembly GCF_001879085.1 of Nicotiana attenuata. Taxonomy (NCBI): domain Eukaryota; kingdom Viridiplantae; phylum Streptophyta; class Magnoliopsida; order Solanales; family Solanaceae; genus Nicotiana; species Nicotiana attenuata. The sequence goes on from NC_031991.1 coordinate 33,141,903, forward strand.
GGACCACCCCTCCGGCCTATCCAATTGTTTAAATTAAAAATAGCCCGTGAATATGTAATAATTTATTGTATAACATGTGTGTACATTAGATATAATCAATGTTATAATTTATATGGAAAAGTAAACAGTGAATTCGACTGATTGTTTATGTAAATATCCCCTTTTCGTTCTTCTATAGTGCTTGCATGCGCCTTTACCTCTTATTGTTGCCGAGAGCGAAGGTACATAGCCCTAAGGGTGGTTAACAGACTACCCTTTGTTGAAAAATTACACTGTATATATAGGTAAAATATTAGATTTTATTGGTATATAACATATATTGAATACCCTTTATTGGAGATTTTTTTTACTTATTTCAAGTTTGAACACCCTAGATGAAATTTCTGGTTTCGCCGCTCATTGTTGCCTAAAATAAATAGTAACACATTCATATTCTTAACAAAATTAAAGTAATGAAACTCTCTTGTACGTATAATTCAATGCAGAGAAATGACTCAACTAAAGTGGAAAAAGATATGTTGGCCTTGTTTTAACTGCTTTATTTTGGGCGACGATAAAAATGGCTATTAATTATTAAGTTGGAGGACATTACAGCTTTCTTGATAAGTAAATATATGGTTGGGAAATTTTGTTGGTCCTCTTTCATAGACCATGTTCTAAAGATAGTCGAAAGGACACAAATTGTACAATATCTGAGTAAAACAAAAGAAGAAGACATGAGGAAACTGCAGGACGTTTTCCGTATCATGTCATTTAATTGATTAACTTTTTTTGGACTAGTTTGTGAGCCTTAGAACATGCAAGAGATACTACTATACACCTAACTTTCTTTTCACCAATAGTGCTCAATAACTAGTGCTCTGAAGATGCTGCTGCTGGTCCTGTAATGAAGGACCACACTTTCACAACCCAATCTCCTCCTATTTCCAGTTACTATTACCTTTGATCAACTTGAAAAGCCAAACGCCGGAGCTATGGAATACCACAAAGGAGAAAATTTATCCACACTCATTCTTTACATTGTTTAAATAATTTTTTGCACTATCATATCATCCAAAACATCTGTTGATGATTTGATGGTACTGATGTATTTGTCTCTTTTCGTCTTCTTGAGTCAAGGGTCTTTCGGAAACAGCCTCTCTACTCCCTAGGGGTCAGGGTAAGGTCTGCGTACTCACTACCCTCCCCAGACAGAGGTGGATCTAGGATTTTTATAACATGGGTGCATCATTAAAAAAGGGGAAACAATAAAAGTATTAAGTGAGAATTAATCCCTATTCTCTAGGTAAATAACTTAGCATTCAACCAAGTGCACCATTTGCCTTTTTGGAGCATGGGTGCCAGTAGGTAATATTTGATCAATTTTAAAAAATATGTACATAAATTACCTAATTTGGCAGAAAGACTATGGGTTCACGTGCCCCTTACACTGGGCTATAGATCCGCCCCTGTCCCCAGACCCTACTTGTTGGATTTCACTGGATTGTTGTTGTTGTTGCATATCATCCAAAACATCTACGGGTAAATCTTCTCAAAATGTAGAATTTGTGATCTTGAAAATAAGACAAGTTGTCTGCTATAACGTGTAAAGATGATATGATAATTTTAAAATAAACTCCTTAAACTGATGGTGTCTATAACTTAAACTCATATATAAAATAAGGAAAAAACTGTACATATTGATATGTCATATTCTTTAGACGCATCGACTCAGATATATATATGTACCATAGATAAAGTACTTAATTTGAAATCATCAAAATATACAAAATGAGCAAAAAAAATCTAAAAAGACTTTTATTGGAGACCTGGACGCGTCCACATCAAATGCGTACCTGTAAACGAGATACTATTGTGTACTAATTATTTAAAATACATTCGAATACTCTGTTGCATTCCATATTAAATAAGTGCCCGTAATCAAGTCCAAGTAATATATACATTAATCAATGCGGAGCTAGAATTTTTACTACGGAAATTTAAAATATAAAGAATTAATCACACCAAGTAACCAGAATGATTCAGCATCTATTATAAAAATTAATTTTGACCTTATATATATAATGCAATTTTTTGACAAAAAAAATTCAGATGAAACCTTTGCATCCTATAGCTCCACCCTCCACCCCTGATATATACTACTAACTAGTATGTCATAGCTTATACTATAATTCTATAAAATATCTCTTCACATGGCATAACTAACATTGGTTATTCAGTAGACTGCAAATCAGCATGGGAGTTGCCAAGGAAATCAGTTTTCTTGATTGTTGGAACCGGGCAGTTTATTTTTTATAAAATTAACACGAAATTCTGCAACTCAAAGATTCGAGAGGTATCTGTTGGACACCATGATAAATAACGTTGTTGTAACGCCTCTGTACAATACGTGTCAAACCTGCAACTGTAAAGAGTGTCTTGCTTTATCTTTGTCTGAAATCTGAACTGACGATAAAAAAAATACTTACTAAAACCAAATTCCAACATTCACAAAAAACCAAAGCGCTTTTAAAAAGAGGAACTGTTCGTACTTCGTTCCTCTCAAGGTCGTCCGTGATTTCTATGAATTTTCTAACGTTGGTTTAAATACCAGAACTAGATCTTATATTGCTTTTGAATTGGTACCAGCTAGAGCTAATGGTACGGTGGTCAATGTTGATGGCACAAAATTTTCTGAAATTGACCGGTGGGTTGTGATGATGTGTCATATGAAACTTAGTTGGAGCGGGATACCAGTAGATCATGTTAATGAGTCACGTGAAACATAATTTGGAGAGGGAAATTATTGGATGTACGAATGAAGTTCTCAAAGAATTGAGAATCTTCATATAAAGCGCATAGATACTAATGGTGTTAGAGCTTTTGAGAAAAATGTAAGTTATGACTAAAAAGAATAATATTACATTATGTTCGGAGTTTTTAGCGAAATATCACAAAAATGTTGCCCGTAAAGGGCTAGTCTTCGCCGAATGTCTATGTAATTAGCGGTATTTAAAAATAATCCCTGACCCACACACCCATTTATTGCCTTTCACGGATAAAGAATTTATGATATATTTACTCTACCTATCTGTTAAATTATTCATCAAATTCTATCTGGTTGACATGATTTTGTGCTTGTTCGATTGTTCATCAACACCACTAGATTGGCGTGAGTTTGTTTATCTGCAATTTATTATTTGTTAAACTGTTTACAACTCTACCCAATTGGTATAATTTTGTACATGTTCAATTGTTCATCAAACTCTAATAAATTGACATCACTATTTTGTGTTATCTGCAATCGACTTATCTGTTATATTGTCTATCAAAATCTATCTAATTGACATAATTTGTCTGTATTATTTAACAAAATATTTTTTGAAATTATAATTTGGTACAGAATAGTATGACAAAATGATGTAGAACTTTTAGCCATAAATATTATATTATTATATAGCATTTGATACAGGATCCTACATGTAGCTAATCTTAGCTAAAGCCTACACAAAGAAAAGGTGCTATAATTGGAGATACCATTTTTTCTGGTACAGAAGTTTCTATAAAAATGGGAAATGCCCTACCTTTGAGTGCGATTTGAACTATTGATTTACGTAATTGGAAATAATCAATTAGGTTTACAATGCGGGAGTCATCTATGAAATACTGCCAGTTACGAAGATATTTCGCTGAGACCAGCCCCGTGCAAGATCGTTCCGCGCAATTTTTTGTTTATTACGTTCGCAAAGCCCAATAAATTTTTTTATTACGAAACTGTTTAATAGCAAGAAAATTTATACTAGTACGTACTTACGCATCGAAACCTGTACAAAAAAAAAAGTTTGGCTCACATATTTTATGCATGCTCGTAAATGGTAATCACCTTTAATTAATTTATGGACCAAAATGATTCAATTACTTTTCCATAAAAAATAACAGAAAATGTATCACATAATCCACAATAAACCCCTCTAATTTCAGTTATTATTATATAATTGTTCTTTTAGTCTCTTGTCTAAGCCACTACTCTTTTCAATTGAGTTTTAACTCTTATAATATGCATTGATTGTGTAAAAGTTATTACAAAACTAAAACTAAAAATAGATACAAGTAAGTGTTTTATTAAAGCCACTCTTTTCAATTAAGCGTTTTATTAATGTTTCATAACCTAAAAAATGATCGGTAACATGTTGGAGTTGGTCCTGTTACATTTCATATTTTTATATCGTCAGTGAATACAACTTAAATTCTTTTTAATTCAACAACTCACTACTGTACTGGAAAGTAGTAGTTGCACAAAAACAAAAACTTGAAATTAAAGTGCAACTTAAAAGAATTATATGAAGAGACTGAAAAAGCAGGGAGCCACAAAAGTAGATATGGAGCAAGAAATGAGCCTCTAGTCTCTGGCAGGAGGGAAGAGGAGACAGAATGTTGGAAATGGAAACAAGTTTCATTAATGCCTTGATATTGAAACTTGCTACCAGCCTTAAGCAATGAAAGCCATGTTCCTGGGAGTTAGCCAAATATACCTAAACACAACAAATAAAACCAAATACATTCTGAATTCCTTACCAATAAAATCAAATATTGCTGAAATCAATGGAAGCAAAATATCAGTATAACTACTCAATACACTCTTTTTTTTTCAATATATTTCAAAAGTGTAATCGTATTTTTTTATATTTAAAAATAATTTAAATTTAAACATCTCACTTTACCTTTAGTAATATATTTTATAGTCACAAAAATATTATGGCATGATCAAGATCACAAGTTCTAATTTTTTTTCTTAAACTCAGTAAGGTCATGTATAAGAACTAAATATAAACTATTTGAAAAGAAACTTTTCAGCTACAAAGATATACCTTATGATTTTATGTATTTCAAATCAACTAATGAGAGTAATTTCATTGACACCCGTTAGCAAAGAAGAGATCTATATGTCCATGATGGAGTCCATTAGTTAAATGGTCACTCAACTATCCGAAAATATCTGGTAAAGTCATTTTTCTTTTGTTTGTAACAGAAAATTCATTTAACTATGCATATAGCACTCAGAAGATCACTCAACCATATTTCTCAAACTTTTGATTATCAAATACTCTATTTTATCCTCTAAATTATCATGTTTTATCTTCTTCTTTTTTGGTTACCTTTTTAATAATGACTTTTCTCTTTTTAATTTACATTATGGACTTACCTATAGAAAAAATATATTTTATTTAAAAAATAAAAAAATTGTTTTCTAGCTTATATAATATCAGAATAATATAATTGAGCGTAATTTTCAAGAATATATAATGTATATTATAAAAATACCTTTATTTTAAATAAAAAAAATTTATATTACGTGCATGGAATACATATTTTACAAATTTTATTTTATTTTATTATCAATTGTGTAAATAATTTTTAAATTTTTGTTGTTAATATCAAAATTATTATTACGGAAAAATTGTTCTAATTAATATATTTTTTTACTATGCTCAATATTTTATTATTCTAACATATATGCTTAAATACTATTTTTATTTTTTTAATTTATAAATAAATTTTATTTATTCTATAGGTAAGTCCATAATATAAATTAAAAAGAGAAAAAGTTATAATATTAAAAATTTAAAAATAAATAAATGAAGACAAAAGTTGATAATTTAGAGAGTAAAATAGGTATTTTGCAATCAAAAGTTTGAGAAATATAATTGAGTGACCTTTGAGTGTTATAGGCATAGTTAGGAGTGGCAAACGGGTGGGTCGTGTCGGATATGATTCGGGTCGAAAGTGGGTAATGAAAAAACGGATCAATTATCTGACCCGACCCATATTTAATACGGATAAAAAATGGGTTAACTGTCGAATAATATGGGTAACCCATATTATCCATGACTTCTTGTATATGATCACTTTTGGGAGAATTCTTAGTCTCCCTAACTTGAGGAACTCCCAATTTGAGGCTTTACAAATGTAAAATTTAGACCCATCGGTTATCCATTGGTTACTCAGTGGTTATCCATTTTCTAAACGGATAATATGGTTCTTATCCATATTTGACCCGTTTTTAAAAAGTTCATTATCCAACCCATTTTTTAGTAGATAATATGGGTGGTTAACTGTTTTCTTTGAACCATTTTGCCACCTCTAGGCATAGTTAAGTGATTTTGCAGTTACAAACAAAAGAAAAATGACTTTAATAGATAATTTAGGATAGTTAAATATCGATTTGAGAAATGGACTCAAGATGGCACAGGGAGGCTAGATAAAAGGGCCCTCTTTGCCATTAGGAGGTTCAACATAGAAATACAAAATCAATGGGTTTCAAGCCTTCAACCCCCACCTTGTCCTTCTTCTTGTACTCTTACCCCTAATTACACCCTTGCTCTGTCCTTTGCACCCACCCTTACCCTACCCTACCCCACCCCACCCCCACAAGATCATGTTCTCCCCCCCCCCCCTCTCACCCTTAAAATTTTTATAAACCAAAACCAGAGCTTTACCTTTATATATACCTTTACACTTCCAATTCCTCATCACCACCACTTTTTGACAACACTTTCTCTCAAGCAAAGAAGTGTTGTGTTGGTCTTCTCTTTTTGTCCCGAAAACCCTCTAACTTTTTTTCATTTGCATTACTTTCAAACTTTAAGTGAAGCAAAAAATGGCAATCAGAAAAACAAACAAGCTGCCACAAACTGCAGTCCTAAAGCAAATCTTGAAAAAATGTTCGAGTTTGGGGAAGAAACATGGCTATAACGATGAAGATGGTCTTCCCCTTGACGTACCCAAAGGGCATTTTGCTGTTTATGTTGGAGAGAACCGAACTCGATACATTATACCAATTTCATTCTTAACTCACCCTGAGTTTCAGTGCCTCTTACGACGCGCTGAAGAAGAATTTGGCTTTGATCATGACATGGGTATCACTATTCCATGTGAAGAAGTTGTTTTCCGATCACTAACTTCTATGCTTCGATAGAGAATTGAATTAAAGAGAAAGCAAGGGAAAGTGAATAGTAGTAGTGATAGGTTTTGGGTGAAGAAGATGGGTTTAAGATGAAGCAATTCTGTTGAATTGTTTCTCTTTTTTCAACGTCTTTCTTCACTCTAGTTCTTATTTTTATTTTTATTTTTTATGTTTAGTGACATCCTCTAACACGACCAAAAATGGCCAGGAATTATTTTGGTTCTTTTTATGGGTCAGATTTGTAAAGAAGAAGAGATTGGAGCTTTTTCCTTGCAGTGGATGGTGTTTTTCTTACACCCTGTGAGAGAAGTTATTAATGTTAAGCAAAGATCAATTTGCCTCGTTTAGTCAATTCCCAAAATCTTGTTTTATTTGTTACTTTTATACGGATTGGGTTTTGTAATTTTTACACTATTAGTGTAATTTAACTTATATTTTTATTACTTCATTTTCGGGGTTACTGTATAAACTTGACATGTAAAGTCGATATGAGTAAAATTATTGGCGCATAAAATTTAAATTTTGAATACAGCAACTTTACTCCTTCTAAGTTTGTTTTTAGCTTTTGTTCTTTCGATGCATGTATTTATTGTTCAACCTGCATGACTGAAGTCACGGTAGAAGTAGATGAATGAATTTTTCACCTTTTTTTTATATTTTATTTTATATAACTAAACTGATCAGTGAAATATGAACTAAACTGATCTGACATGTGCGTAACAGAGTTACAGATGGAGTCTGGACTCGAGAGTAGGCCTAAGAGTTAACTAATATAAAATAATTTGTCGAATGAGGTCAAATTAACTAATTTTCAACTGAAATTCTAATATAGAACTTTTAAAATAAAATTTATATATTTAGATAGAAAAAGTAACTTAATAATATTTATGATACTTAGATATAGTTGAACATCTTTTATTATAAAAAAAAGTAATGACTTTAATTAGGATAAAATAAAAGTTCAGCAACCATCAATAAAATCAGCCCGTGAAATGCTGGCTTCTATTCCAAGAATATGGAATTCACTAAATATGTCCAAACCCCAAAAAGAAAAAAAGAAGAACAATATTTGCATATCACTGGGATAAATGATAATCATTACTTATAAGATGCCGTTTAGATCAGAAAACAATTTAATTATTTTATTGGTTTAGTTTGTTCGATCTGTTCGGTTAGTCGGTTGGATAGCTAATCTTCTACAAGGTTGCATTATTCTTGTGTAAAGTCCGTCCCATGGTCTTGTTTTATTTCGACCACAAGACTATTCTTTTCTCGAAGAATTTAACTCTCTCTCAAAAGTAATTTTAATTTGAAAACTTAAAAAATACAATAAGTAATGTTTAATTAATTAAAATTATATTAATAATATAAAAATTATTTATACTATAAGCATATATAACTTAAATCTTTTTGAAATATGAAAATTTATGTCAAATGTGAAAACAATAAAAGATGCGAAGTTTTTCTTGAAAGGGAAGAGGTGGACAAAGGACTTCCTCGGATACGGCTAATATCTTGAGGCGAAACGGATTTAGATTTTCTTATTCACTCCATACCTCATATATACTATCATAATAAATTATTATATCAGTGTATATGATCGAAATCGGGCTCATCTATTCGTGACAGATTGGAACTGAAATGTGATAGGTTGAGATTGACCCTGGGTTCTATCGAACCAAGGTACGAAGTTAGAACATACGTCTTCAAAGATCATCGAGCCCGTGACTCCTGAACCGACTCCGACTCCGAATAAGCTCGAGAAAATATTATCGGACCAAATAATAAAGCCGAAATATCCGCAACTGATCGAATATCACGGACGGGAATCTCGTTACGTATCAATGAGAAACCAATTAATTAGCAATATACTATTATTACTAGTTCTTGTTATCTTACCATTCTGTTCCAATACTGATTAAGGCACTTTTGACTCGAGGGTGACCAACCTTCAAGGCCAAGATTGTTCAACTTGTGTGGTTTGCATTTACTTTTTACTTATTGATTTCAATATTAATTTGATTTTCTCAATTTGTATCAAGTTAGATCACGTATCCTTAAAACCGCGTATAAATTCTATTATTATCCGATTTTGAGGGTAAATAGTTTGGCGCCCACCGTAGGGCTAAGGAAAATAATGGTTATTTGATACGAATTTCCATAACACACACTATTTTACACTTGTTCTTTGAAGTGTCTCTGGTTTCAGGCTTAAACTCAAACTGTCAAACTCACAATTAGCACCTTTACCTGCTGACGATTAGTCTGGTCACCACGGTGAAAACAATAACATAGCACCCAGTGACGAGGTACCGCCCGTTGATCCCGTCGGTATTCCAATTGCGGACCCGTTGGACGCTAATTCGCATGTGGCTATCGACACAAGCCTCCCTACTGATCCCAAGAATAGCATCCGTGGTGGACCCCAGTCGACATCACATAATACTCAAAATAATGGAGGAGACGATGCCAATCTACGGATGATCTTCAAAATGTTGCAGGCTCAACATGCAGCAATAGTTCAGTTACAAAACCAGAGCCGCGTACCGAGCAAGATCGAGCCCGACCCGTCTGGAGAGATCACTCGCAAGGAGGAACCGGTCGCGGAAAGGTCGAGAATGTGTGTACATTATAAAGATTTAAATAAAGCATGTCACAAGGACTCTCTCCCTTTGCCTAACATCAACCACATGGTTGATGCCACAGCCGGCCACGAGATCCTCAGTTTTCTTGATGCCTACTCCGGGTACAACCAAATACGTATGAACCCGGATGATCAAGAAAAGACCTCCTTCATCACTAAGTATGGCACATACTGCTATAACGTGATGCCATTTGGATTAAAAAACACCGGTGCCACTTACCAACGCCTGGTAAACCGGATGTTCGGAGAACAAATAGGGAAATCCATGGAAGTTTACATTGACGATATGTTGGTTAAGTCCTTGTGAGCAGGGGACCATTTAAAGCATTTCAGGAAACCTTCAGTATATTGAAAAAGTACAACATAAAGCTGAATCCAGAGAAATGTGCGTTCGGAGTTGGATCAGGTAAATTTCTCGGGTTCATTGTATCCAACCGAGGAATCGAGATCAACCCCGACAAGATCAAAGCTAACGAGGATATCATGGTAGTCGACAACGTAAAGTTCGTGCAAAGGCTAACCGGGAGCATTACCGCCCTGGGGAAATTCATCTCGAGGTCCTCCGATAAGAGTCACCGACTTCTCGCTATTCAAAAAGAAGAACAACTTTTCATGGACCCCGGAGTGTCAATGGGCCCTGGAGGAACTAAAACGATATTTATCGAGCCCGCCGCTGCTTCATACATCGAAAGCGGATGAACAACTGTACTTGTACTTGGCAGTATCGGAAATAGCGGTAAGTGGAGTCCTGGTCCGAGAAGAACAGGGTACGCAATTTCCAATTTATTATGTTAGCAGGACCATAGGTGAGGCCGAGACTAGGTAACCTCACTTGGAAAAATTGGCGCTCGCTTTGCTAAGCGCCTCTAGGAAACTGATATCATATTTTTAGTGACACCCCATGTGTGTTCTGACAACTTACCCGTTGCGAAATATTATGCACAAACCCAAACTCTTGGGACGATTGGCCAAATGGGTTGTGGAAATTAGTGGGTACGATATTGAGTATCGACCCCGAACAACCATCAAATCTCAAATTTTGGCAGACTTCGTGGCCGACTTTACGCCGGCCCTAATACCCGAGATTGAACGAGAGTTATTGGTAAACTCGAGGACGTCCTCGAGAATCTGGACCCTCTTTTGCGGACGGTGCCTCGAACGCGAAAGGGTCCGGACTCGGCATCATATTGAAGCCACCAGCAGGCAATGTAGTTAGACAATCTATTAGGACTGTAAAATTGACTAACAACGAGGCCGAATATGAGGCCATGATTGCAGGGCTTGAACTAGCCAAAAGCTTGGGGCCGAAGGTGATCGAAGCTAAGTGTGACTCCCTCCTCGTGGTGAACCAAGTTAATAGAACATTCGAGGTTAGAGAAGAACGAATGCAAAGATACCTGGATAAGTTGCAGGCAACATTACATCGGTTCAAAGAGTGGACTTTGCAGCACGTACCTCGAAATCAAACTAGCGAGGCCAATGCCTTTACGAACTTAAGGTCGTCGGTCAAAGACGACGAGCTCAACTCGGGGGCAGTTGTACAGCTTATTAGGTTGGTAGTAGAAGAAGGCTACGTTGAAATAAACTTTACAACCTTGACGTGGGATTGGGGAAACAAATATGTAGAATATTTGATGACCGGAAAACTCCCCTCAGATCCAAAATAATCGAGGACCCTGCGCACAAAGGCAGCCCGATTCAGATGGAACCTTGTTCAGAAGAATGTTCGATGGCCCACTAGCAATATACCTGAGGCCAGGAGATACCAAGTACGTTCTGAGGAAAGTCCATAAGGGCACCTACAAATCATTCAGGCACCGAATCATTGGTTCAAAAGGTAATCAGAGCCGGCTATCACTAGATCAATATGAAAAAACACGCGAAGGAGTTTGTACGAAAATGTGATGAATGCCAAAGACATGCTCCGATGATTCACCAACCCAGGAAGCTACTGCATTCGGTCTTGTCACGGTGGCCATTCATGAAGTGGGGAATGGACATCGTTGGCCCTTTTCCATGGGCACCCGGTAAGGCTCAATTTATATTATTTATGACTGACTATTTTTCTAAGTGGGTTGAAGCAAAGGCGTACGAGAAGGTTAGGCAGAAGGAAGTCATCGACTTCATTTGGGACCACATCATATGTCAGTTTGTAATGCCATCCGAAATCGTATGTGACAACGGGAAATAATTTATCGGTAGCAAAGAGACCAAGTTTCTCGAGGATCATAAGATCAAAAGGATCCTATCAACACCTTATCACCCTAGTGGGAACGGACGAGCCGAATCAACCAACAAAACCATACTCCAAAACCTCAAGAAAAGGTAAACCGACGCCAAAGGAAAATGGAAGGAAATCCTACCCGAAGTCCTATGGGCATATCGTATGACCTCGAAGTCCAGTACTGGGGCCACTCCGTTCTCATTAGTTTACGGCACCGAAGCTCTAATACTGGTCGAAGTCGGAGAGCCAAGTATCAGGTTCCAATATGCAACAAAGGAATCAAATGACGAGGCCATGAATACGAGCTTGCAACTGTTGGATGAAAGGCGCGAAGCCGCCCTTGTTCGGTTGGTTGCCCAAAAGCAACGGATCGAGAGATATTACAACAGAAGGGCCAACTTTCGATATTTCAACGTTGGGGATTAGTGCTAAGAAAGGTCACACTGAACACCCAAAACCCGAGCGAGGGAAAGTTGGGACCGAACTGGGAAGGGCCATATCATATCATCGAAATCACCGGAAAAGGGTTGTACAAACTCGGGACGATGAACGACGAATAACTAACGAGCAATTGGAATATAACTCACCTGAAATGATATTACTGCTGAGGTACGACCCCATTCATTTTATTTCTTATATTTTGAACTAACCCTTGCAGGTAAACGACAAAGGGTGGTACAAAATTTTTAGGCCTAAAAGCACGCGTTGCACTCTTTTTCCCTTGAACCAGTTTTGTTCCAAGTGGATTTTTTGAAAAAGTTTTAACGAGGTAACAGTGGATCATGCTAACTTAGAATCAAAAGACCGGTCACGAACCGGTATTGCAGATCACATTAACACTATCGAGGCCTCTCTATAATCAACCTTGAATACTGGGGGGCATACCCTTGGATATCTACTTTAGCATGGAAAGAAACTTCGTAACCGAAGGGTCTCGATCGATAGGATTCATTGTAAAGGTCCAAACAGTCAAATGAACCGTGCCAGCATAGACTGCTCGAACCCTGACACAAAATATGTACATATATATTACTATTACGCACAAGAATAAAGAGAAGTCTGTTCCTTGCAATCATCTTGTCCTTTAAAATTTCTTCTTTACATTTCTTAAGGAATTCCCAACTTCTGATCCCTTAAAGGTAACGAGCCCAAGGGCTACTTTAACCTAAGTTCGAACAATCATTGTCTCACTCGAGGACTGCCGTTCGAAAACAAACTCGGACGGTCCAAGCTATTAGACCTCGGGGGCAACAGTGGATCGTGCTAAACTTAGAGTTGAAAGACCGTCATGAACCGGTATTGAAGATCACATTAACAGTATCTGAGGCCTCTCTATAATCAACCTCGAATATTGGGGGACATTACCCTTGGATATCGACTTTAGCAAGGAAAGAAACTTCGTAATCGAAGGGTATCGATCGATAGGATTCATTGTAAAGTGCCAAACGGTCAAATGAACCGTGCCCGCATAGACTGCTTGAACCCCGACACAAAGAATGTACGCATATATTACTATTATGCAAAAGAATAGAGAAATCTATTCCTTGCAATCATCTTGTCCTTTAAAATTTCTTCTTTACATTTCTTAAGGAATTCCCTGCTTTCGATCCCCTAAAGGTAACGAGCCCAAGGGCCGCTTTAACCTGAGTTCAAACAATAACTCTCTCACTCAGGGACTGCCATCCGAAAACAAACTCGGACGGTCCAAGCTATTAGACTTCTGGGAAATAAGACCTATTAGGCAACCCCGAATTTTAAAGGTCACGACCACCTCCACTCGGTGACTGTTATCTTAGGCAAGCCCGGAGAACTCGGGGAAAGCAAGTCCAATGGGCGACTCCCAAATTAAAGGCTACGACCATATTAGCACGACTTAGAGACGTCCGATACCCGTAATGAAAACAAGGCCTTCAAAAAGAAAATTTTTCATAACCGGTTCCAAAGGCTACCCTCGGCAAACTATAACCTAAGTTACTTACTTCGGGAGAAAGTTTCCGGTAACACCGAACTCTCAATATGCCATAAAATAGAATAATGTAAAGGCAAGGTTTGTTTGAAACTTCGAACATAACCTAATTATTTAATGCCAAGGCATTTCGATCTTTGTGAATACAAAATAAAGCAAAGGGAAAAATTCGAAAGCTGTGAAAGGGAAAGAAAGCCTTATATATATTTATCCAAAATCCTTTTTACAAGGGCCAATTGGCCCCGATACAGAATTCTACAATGGCCAAAACGACCTCAAAAAATAGAAGACAAAAACGTCTAAAAGGATCCTAAGTGGCCTAATCTTCACCGGGGGCCGCATCATCACCTTCGGGGTCTCCGCCACCTTCGGGCCCATCAGAATCTTCAGACCTCTCGAAATCCTCCTCCTCGGGATAAGCCATCTTTCTAGACTTGGCTTCAGATACCTTGGAATTCTCGATTTCAGCCAACAAGTCAAAGCCCTGAGCTTGCACTCCCTCGAGGGCCTCCCTCCGGGATTGCCACTTCATATGCTCCACCATATTTCTCACTTGGTCCTGAGCCGCCTTGGTATCAACCTTATGCTGGGTCACCCTCTCATCAGCCTCTACCTTAACCACAACAATCTTCAACTTGGCCGCCTCAAGTTCCTTGGCCAGATTTTCTTGGCTGGAAACCGCCGAGCTCAGCTTAGACTGAATCTCCTCGATATTTTTGGCCTGTACCAAGGCCTTTTCCTCTGCAGCCCGGAGCTGGATCCCAGTCGAAGCCAGTTGTGCTCGAGCAGTCTCCTTTTCAGAGGCCAGGAGATCCATGTTTCTCTTCCATTCTTCGGCCTCAGCTTTTATCGTATCCACTGCCACCTGGAGCTGCTCGATATGGTCATGTTTCTTTTGGACCTGCGGGTTTGGGTCGTCAGCCACTGTGTCGAATCATCGTAACTAACTTCAAACACTCGTCTTACCTGCTCGACCAGGTCAGCATGCTCCTTTTGAGCGCTTCTAGCTCAGCCCGGAGTTTCTCACTGAGAAGCTTGTAAGCGTCCCTCTTCTCAGTAAGCTCCCGAGTCTCAGCCTTGTGTTGGTCTAACTTTTCCCGGTATCAGAGAAAAGTGTCGTGATGAAGCATCGAGGCCTGCAAGCACAAAGAGAGATGTTACGATTATTTGCGACTTAAATCTAAGAACATAATAAGGAGGCATTTGAAGTTACCCGATTTAACGCCTGTTGAGCTTCGTTGAACAGGTAGGGCACTTCCACCTCGTCCATCTTGGCCTGGTCCTCTTAGGTCACCAAGCACCGAACATAGCTGGCAATCCCACCGGGCTGAGAGAACCCGGGCATCCTCCAGGATAGATATAATGATTGACCGCTTCCGGTCAGGATCTGCACTTGGAGTTGGGAATCTTTCCACTAATCTCGGACTTGAAGAAGACCCGGTTGTTCCCGAAGACGGTACCTTCTTTGGTACCGATAAGTCACCCAACCCGGTGACATCCTCCGAGGCAGTAGAATCTATGCCATCGAAGAAGTTATTGAAAGAATCTGCCACCCCTTGAGGCCCTCGTGTGAGCGTTCTTTCAGCGTATGGGCATCGTCGATCATGGAGCCGGTAAATAAAGGCGACTCGGAGAGATCTATCACCTCAAGTGCATCCTTCAGGGCATTTTCCTCTACTCGAGGAGTAACAGCCGTGGTCTCCTTATCGACCTCCATAGCTCGAGGCAAAACGGCCTCGCCCCTCTCCGGTTCGGAGGCCTCGGACACTGCCCCCTCAGCAGCCTCCCTGGCTTGAGGCAATGCGATGTTGCCTCGCACATGGGCCACTAGCTCGGAAGCCTCTTCTTTTTCTTCGGACTCATCCCTTAGTCGGTGGACCGAGTCCGATGGGTGAGCACTGGTGCTTTCCTTGGGTTTGCGCGCCAGCTTCCTTTTGGGTTTTTTCTTCTCCGAGTTCGGGGAACTCAGAGCCCCTTTCCTTTTCTTCTCTTTATCCCGCCTCGGAGCAGGTGATTCGGGGAGGATGTCTTCATCACCGGACGGAGGCCTCATTTCAACATCTTTGGGAAGACCTGCAAAGAAAGAAAAAGTGAGAAGAAACGCGGCAAGAAAACTAGACGTCATTCATTCAGCAGAGGAATGTCACCGTGGGAACGGGCCTCCCACCGGCCCTTCAAAAGTTTGCGCCACGTGCACTAGGAATAAGGCTTCTATGACACGATGCCCTCGACCCACTCCTTGAGTCGTGGAACTGCATCTAGCATCCGATTAACGGTTGCACCACGAAACATCGATAAGAAGGGAGGAAAAGGAAAAGTAACAAACGAAATCTTAAAGGCAAGGTTATACTTATGTTTCATTTTCCATTTCTCAGGAACTGGCATGTCGTCGGCCGGGATTAAATCCGAGTTTTCACTCGAACTAATCGACCCAACCAGCCTTGATCCCGATCCTCGTCTATGCTTGAGAATGGATACTTAGTGGCCCGACGGGCAAGTTTTATTAATCTCCCTCGATAGAGTCAGGGACAGTACAGACGCATTAGGTGGTCGATGGTAATGGGACACTTCTCGATTTCGCTTACGAAGAAGCGGAGGGGAATTACTATCCTCTAGAAAGAGGGATGAATTTGATCGAGGGTCACCTCGTACCTCTTATAGAAGGCGATGATGACCGGGTCCAAAGGGCCCAACGTGAATGGATAAGTGTAAACACTAAAGAAACCCTCCACATGGGTAGTAATCGCTTCATCGGGCGTAGGAACAACCACATGCTTACCAAACCAATTGCAATACTCCTTGACCATGGAGAGGAGACTATCGGTGATCGAGCATATATATCTCGAGACCGGCTCGCACCGACCCGGTACCGAAGAGGTTTTCTCGACCTTGAAATCAGCACCGGTCGGGCACCCCGCAGGAACGAACATCTTCAAGGAGGGCACAAGTGTCTTTTCCTCAGTAGCAGCAGACGAAACATTTCCCTCTTCAGCCTGTCGCGAAGCAGAGGGAGTTTCTTTTAGGGGAACAGACTTTGAGGTCTTCACCTTTTTTTTTGGAAAGTTAAGGGAAAAGAGGAAGTTAAAATGATATGCTTGATAATTGGGGATGAAGAACAGAAGTTCTTATAAAGAGAGTTCAGAGTAATCAGAAAATTGATATTTGGGGATATAGAAATTTCTAATATACGAGGGCAGAGGTTTTGAAAGTAAATTTTGAATGAGATAATGAGGAGGTATTTATAGTTTGCAAACAACGGTTCAAAACCTGTATTGGCTGACCAGCAACTGACGCACATTTAATGCCATTAAGACGTGACTGACGAGACGTTTCGTCAGTTTTGTCGTTTCTGGCGCGAAGTATCGAAACGAAGATCGATTCTCATATCGTTTCTCATTGTTTACTCTCCGAAAAACGAGGAGAGTATCTGTATACGGTCGAAACCGGGCTCATCTATTGCGTGACAGATCGAGGCTGAAACGTGATGGGGTGAAGATTGACCCCGGGTTCCATCGAACCAAGGCACGAAGTTAGAACATACGTCTTCAAAGATCATCGAGCCTGTGACTTCGGAGATGACCCCGACTCCGAATAAGCTTGAGGAAACATTATCGAATCAAATACCGGAAGGCCGAAATATCCGCAACCGGTCGGATATCACTGCGGGAATCTCATCACGTATCAATGAGAAACCGATTAATTAACAAATCATGAGATTCCTTACCTTTTGTAGAATTGTATCCAAAGTAGGACTCCCCCACCATATAAAGAGGGTCTGATTATTTGTAACAAAAATGGTAACATGCATCCCATAGCAATATACTCTGTTATTACTAGTTCTTATTATCTTATCATTTTGTTCTGATATGATTAAGGCGCTTTTGACTCGAGGGTGACCAACCTTCAAGAACAAGATTGTTCAACTTGTGTGGTTTGCATTTGCTTTTTACTCATTGATTTCAGTATTAATCCGACTTTCTCAATTTGTATCAAGTTAGATCACGTATCCTTAAAACCATGTATAAATTCAATCACTATCCTATTTTGAGGGTAAACAATCAGTAATTTTGTTATTGTTGTACCTTATTCACAATATGATCAAGCATGATTGTAGAACCTAACTTTTTTTTTTTTTTTTAATGTAATCTTAACCAGAGGCGGATCTATATAGAGGGTTGGGGATGAAACACTACCCATACGCTTGAGATTTTTTTTTTTGTGTGTATAATTATATATATGGGTATTTTATACAAATACTCAATATATCAAAAGGATGGTACTGGGAGTAATAAGTTGGACCTAGACGCCATGGTTAAAGGCTAACATTCTTGAATCCAGTTTATTTCCTTTTCTTTTCTTTACTCTCTGCTCATTTTCTTAATTTCTAGTATTTCTTCATCTTTTGATTTTGTCTTTTAATACAACTATTTTATTATTTAATCAATAATATATTTACTTTTTTTTCTTTGTGTGGATCTTCAATATTTTATTTGAATATGTTCTCTTTTTATTCATGTGATTTTATTGTTTCAAAGATTTCAAAAATCTTTTAGAATGATGGCATCAATAAACATAATATTAATTAGCTATAAGGGATGTATTTGCTAAGTTTAAATTTTATTTTAATTTTGTGCATCTATCACATCATTTAATAGAGTCCGTGAATTATATCGAATTGGACAAAATTCTTCCGTTTGATGGTTAAATATTTATTTATGTACCAAAAGTCTTGTAAATCGAACTGAATTAATTCAAAATAGATCAATCCGAACCAAACCAAATTAGTTCAAAACGGATCAAATCAATAAAATGTAGACCCTAATTCAATCTCTTTTACTAATGATAGGTTTGCGTTAAAAAGTGGCACCCGTAGCCATCAAATCTTAAATCCGCCTATGAATTTCTTAACACTTTACACAAAGACCTAGAAAATCGCAACTATAGAAAAATTTATTACAATAGATATCTAATAAAAGTTAATGCAATTTTGTTTCAGTGATATCTCTATCACTTGATAACAATAGTCCCCCAAAAACTGAACATATATACTTAGATTAACAGCTCTATAAAAACCTAGAACACATAAATGAAGAAGATACTAAGCTTTATTTTTTAATTTGGTAGGAAAAGTGGAGGTTAGAGCTTTCAATTAGGTATTTGTATGAATCAAGCTCGTTCGGTTAAAAGTGCAAGATATCGTTATAAAGACAAAATTTGAAAGTTTTTCTGAATGTGCCATCTGATAATTAATTTGTTCTATTCGTGCTTTTGTGAATAAATTTAGAATGCATGTTATGACTGGGGTACTATAATAATACCCAATAAAGCTTCAAATTTCTAGCCTGTTTGGCCAAGCTTCTTTTTGGCCAAAAGTGGTTTTTTTTTGGCCAAAAGCACTTTTGACCAAAAATTGAGGTGTTTGACCAAGCTTTTGGAAGGAAAAAAAGTGCTTTTGAGGAGAAGCAGAAGCAGTTTTGGAGAAGCAGAAAAAAGTAGCTTCTCTCCAAAAGCACTTTTTTGAGAAGCACTTTTGAGAAAAATACACTTAGAAGCAATTTTTTAAAGCTTGGCCAAACGCTAATTGCTGCTCAGAAGTGCTTTTCAAACTAATTAGCCAAACACAAATTGCTTCTCATCAAAAGTGCTTTTGATAAAAGCACTCCTCAAAATAAGCTGATTTTTGCAGCTTGGCCAAACGGGCTATTCATCTTGATTAGTCATGGACATATACAAACATGCATGAATTAGTGCAGTTAATCTTGAAAGACAAATACCTTTTTCAGTGTTTGAGACCAGCTGAAAGAGCAACGGATGCCTAATTGTCTTGCTAGCATGCACAGTTCCAGGATTTAACTTTTACGAGTTCGAGTTCGAAATTCTATCATAGTTCTTCTGATTTATTCGGTTTGAAATATATTAGTTATATATATTTAGTAAAATTCTTTAAAATATACATGGTCTGAGCTAAAATTAGCGAGTTGATCAGATTAACTCATTTGTATCTTCTACATTACATCCGCCCTGCTAGCTGGTCCTCTCTACTCTACTCTGTCATATTTCTCTTGTTATAAACACTACCCCTATTAAAGCATGTATAGTTTTCCTTTGTTCTTCTATATCTCTTTTTGTCTCAGCCACAAAAGTTTTTCTAATTAACCAACCACTCCTCCTTAACTGCAAACCTATCCTCTCCCTCTCCTATGGAATTCTAATATACAAATATATAGCACTATATTGGGAATTATGACATTGAATGTTGTTAGTTCGTATTCAATTCTTCTCATGTACATCACAGAATTCCATCTTCCTTACAAAAATATCTCTTACAATTATGTTATCCATATATAGCACACTTTCTTCTTTATCTTTCATTCTAATTTCAGACTTCCTAGCTAACTACTTTCTGCCTTAACTACTTCCACCAATTTATTTTTTTGGGGACCTCCCTATATCTGTACAACTATCTAATGCAGTGGATGCACATTGTGGTGGACGCGGACATATTTTGTTGTTTTCGATTCAAATTATATACATATAACTAAAAATATTCAAAAAGAAAGTTATCCATACCGTTGAGAATTGGGATTTTGATGATTAACAAAGTGAGTCCAGTGAACGTGCGCTAAGAACTAGGTCCTCAAGGTAGCCGCTGGAGGTTCTTACAAGGCATTAATTTTTTCACAAGTTACACTAGTCCGAGATTGTTGGAAGAAGGCTATTAATATGATAAGGGCCGTTGTCCAAGAAGATATGCTCACATATAAGTGATAGATAAAAGTCATTAGAGTTGTGGAGCCCTTGGAACTGTAGGATTCCTATCAAATGAGAAGTTGACTATGCACAGGACTCCTAAAAGATCTTGGAGTCTAGTGAACTTAAATACTTTCCTGATGGACTAAGGAGGGCATCCTTTTGCGCGTCAATTGTGGAACAATATTTTCAACACTCAAGTCGATTATTAGTCTTAGCGTTCTTCTTGAGTCAGTTAGTGAATGTGTATTAGGAAATCGAGTTGTAATCAAGTTGTCATATATAATCTGTTGGTTGAAGTAAGTGTTTTGAGTTTGCAAGTTAGAGTAACTTGTAAGTCATTCAAATAGTTGAAGTAGGAAAACTGTGTGGGTATTGATTTACAGGTGTTGTAATCCGTACACTTGGCTCATTTGTTTTAGTGAAGTTGAAGCTAAAATCCTACGCGGTAGGTCGCGATTTTTGCACCTTTAAGCCAGGTGATTTTCCAAGTAATAATTGATGTCTTTGGTTTTTACTTTTTATTTCATTTACGCCTAAGGAGTAAGGAAAAGAACCAAGTTCTTTACTAATTTAGGAAGACATTCAAACCAAAAATTGATATCAGAGCAGGTTCTCCCAAACGCGCTTAACACCTAGAGAAATATTGGAAGCAAAATGAGTGCTCCACCTGGAATTAACGAATGACAGTCAACTAATAGACCACCTCCGTTCAACGGAAAATACTACAGTTGGTGGAAGGCAAGAATGGAGGATTTCCTAATAGCTGAGGACTATGAACTATGAACAATGGTGAATCAAGGACCACCGACTCGGACCAAACATAATGGGGAAAATAAGACTGTTCCCAAAGACCCCTCTAAATCTGTGGCAGCAGATTTCAGAATGATGGAAAATAATGCAAAGGCCAAGAAGATCCTCATATGTGGACTTGGTCCCGAAGAGTACTATAAGATAATTGTACACTCAAATATAAAGGAGACCTGTGATGCACTTCAAACTTCTCATGAAGGAACTAATCAAGTGAAGAGATCAATGATTAAGCTGCTAATGAGAAATTATGAGCTCTTCTCTATGAGGGATCTGAACCCATTCAGGAGATGATGACTAGGTTCACTATAATCACAAATGAACTGAAGTCACTTGGAAAGGTATTCACTTATGAAGAATTGGTTAGCAAGGTTCTATGGATTATCTCAGCTTCATGGGAATCAAAAGTCACAACCATCCAGGAAGCAAAGGAGTTGGTTAAGATTTCACTGGACGAGTTGATTGAAAACTTAAAGACTCATGAGATGAGAAAGCTGAAACTGCACAAGGAGGAACCTAAGAGGGACAAGGCCTTGGGTCTAAAGGCATCCGAAGAAGATAAGTATAACAATGATGAAATTGATCTAGCAATGTTTTCTAAGTTTAAAAGGTTCATGAAGAATTCCAAAAGAGCATCTAAGAGAGAAAACTGTGGCAAACCGAAGCAGTTTGACAAAGCTTCATACGATGGATGCTAAAAGTGCAACAAGCTAGACCACATGGTCTAAGACTGCCCAATGTGGGAATTGAATGAAAGAAAGAAAGAGCTGCAAAAGAGAAAAGGGAAAAAAAGAAAGAGAAGGGCCTAAAGAAAGGCAAAATCCTAGGCAAAGGATTCACTAAAGCCATGAAACAAGTATTTCTAGCATCATATGAGGACAATGGAAGTGATAAAGAGGAAGAGAAGGAGGATGAGGCTATAAGTCTTTATGTTGTGATAGATGCACATAAGGCAGTTGAGACTGAACCCACCCGGTGCAACTAGGAATGAACATTGGAAGACCTCCTCTGTTTGATGGACACCACTATGATGAATGTAAGATGTGTATGAAAGTGTTCCTTCAGGCCACTAATTTTGACCTACGGATAATTGTAAATCATGGACCAATTATCCCGACCAAAGTGGATAGTAAATGAAACAAAAGTATCAAGAGAGAGGATGATTATGATGTGGAGGATCATCAAATGATCTAGAAAAATGCTAAGGCAAGGATCTGCATTATAGAAGTTTACCAAGGAGTGTCTTCTCAAAGTGTCCTCTTGCATCTCTGCTCATGGTATATGGAGGATGTTGGAGGCTGATTATGGAAATGAAAACATTGAATTTGCCCTAATGGCAATTGAAGAAAGCCAAATAGAAGAGGAAATGATGGGGATGATAGCCATGAGTGACTTAGAGGCTGAAGATGAAATAAACAAGGTAATTTTCTAACTTGAAAGAAAATATCCATGCTATGTCTAAAATGCAGCTAATAGCCATAATAGTGACCATGATGAGTGAGATGGATAGGTTGAGTGCTGTAAATGATCAGTTAATAAGCAACCTTTCATGTGTTAAGCTTGACCATAAAAAACTTGAATCTGACAAAGCAGATCTTGAAAGACAGGTCAAAGATCTTAAGGTCGCATATGGCAAGGGAATAATGAGTTATCTGCAAGACAATCTTGAAAAGGAGTTGAAAAAGCTTAAAGATAGTCTTTGTGATGCTAATTTTAGGAATAATGTATTGTAAGAAAATCTTGAAAAGGCAGATTATGAACTATCTAGGCTAAGAAAATGGCATATATCCTCAGATACACTATATCGGCTAAATGAAAATTGTAGCACTAATAAATCAAGAATTGTTCTAGAAAACCTGTACCTAGGTTTGATCCTAAGTATGCAGGAATCTCTGACAATAAGATGTGCACTCACTATGGGAAGGTAAGACACCTAAGATATACTTGCCTGCTTTAATTCATGCTCAATTCAAAAACATCTTTGGGCTATTTAAACTTGTGGAAAAGGAAGAGAACCCACAATCAATCCCCTTCTCCAAACTAAGCGGATTAAGGTCAAAAGTAACAGACCATGGGACTGAACTTCAAGTGTAAGAAAAGACCATGAGACTGAGTTTAAAAAATCTAAATTCCTTGAGTTCAATAGAACTCAAGGAATTGATCACGACTTCTCTGCACCCAGAACTCCAAAACAAAATGGTTTTTTGGAAAGAAATAATAGGTCTCTAGAAGATATGGGCGGGGCCATGCTAATTTTTAGTGGACTGCCTAAGAGTTTTTGGGCTAAGGCAGTCAATAGTGCCTGTTACTTGTTAAACAGATACATGGTCAGACCCATTCTTGAGAAGACTCCCTATGATTTACTTTGAGGAAGAAAGCCCAACATCACTCATCTAAGAGCCTTTGGGTGCAAATGTTTGTGCACAACAATGGCGAAGAAGCTCTAGGCAAGTTTGATGACAGAAGTGATAAAGGAGTTTTCCTGGGCTACTCACCACATAGTAAAGCTTACAAAGTATTTAATAAAAGAACTATGTGTCTTGAAGAAAATGTTCATGTTATTTTTGATGAATCTATCAACATGGCTGAGAAAGGTTTGAAGGATAATGACTATGATATGGGGCTCACCAGTAAAGGAACTTCTGGAGAACCTGCACAACAAGCTGAAGGGGGATCAGGGAATCCTGAGGGAGATAAAAGTGATCAGGAAGAATAGGAAGAAGAGAGATGTACACTGACTGATACTTAGACAGGTGAAGCTACAACTACTGACCTTGGTCCTTTGGGTCACTCTCTGCCAAAACCGTCTCTAGGTATGCAAGTTAGGCTATGGAAACATCAAAGCTCATACCCCCTTAAAGCATCATATTTGATCTAAATTCTGGAGTGCAAACCAGGTTATCTCTGAGAAACATGTGTGCACTCACAGCATTCCTCTCAGAAATTGAGCCTAAAAGCATAAAGGAAGCCTTAAATGACCCAGATTAGATAATAGCCATGCAAGAGGAGCTAAACCAGTTTGAGAGAAGCAAGGTCTGACACCTGGTGCAAAGACCCAGGAATAGAACTGTCATAGGTACCAGATGGGTGTTCAGAAATAAACCGGATGGGCAAGGCAATATCATAAAGAACAAGGCCAGACTAGTGGTTCAGGGGTACAATCAAGAAGAAGGCATTGACTATGATGAGGCATTTTCTCCTGTAGCCAGAACGGAAGCTATAAGAATGCTAATTGATTTTGCTGCACACATGAAATTCACTTTGTATCAGATGGATGTGAAGAGTGCATTCCTGAATTGTTACTTGAAGGAGGAAGTGTTTGTTAAACAGTCTCCTGGATTTGAAGTGAAGATTTCCCTGACTATGTGTTCAAGTTAGACAAGGCACTGTATGGACTGAAATAGGATCCAAGAGCCTGATATAAGAGACTCTCAAAATTACTATTAACCAATAACTTTGTAAGAGGTAAGGTGGATAACACATTGTTCTAAGGAACAGAGGAAAAAATCTTCTGATTGTGCAAGTGTATGTGGATGATATCATCTTTAGGGCTACTAATGAAGCAATGTACAAGGAATTTGCTGAAATGATGGGAAATGAGTTTAAAAATGAGCATTATGGGTGAATTAAATTTCTTTTGGGGGATCCAAATCAAACAAACACCTACTGGAACCATGATCTATCATAAAAAATACATAAAAAAACTATTGAAAAAATTTAACATGGAATCTTCTAAGTCAATTGACACTTCTACTGCCATTTCAACACAGTTGGATCTTGATGACGGAGGAAAAAATGTGAAACAAAAGCTATATAGAGGAATGATTGGATCAATGTTGCATCTCACAACAATCATGGATTATATTGTGCTCAGTGTGGGACTGTGTGCAAGATTTCAGGCAAATCCCAAAGAGTCTAATCTAAAGGCCATCAAAAGAATACTAAGATAGCTTAAAGGGAATCCTGATTTGTTTCCGTGGTATCTAAGAGGATATAACTTTGATCTAGTTGGTTATGCTGATGTAGACTATGTAGGTTTTTATGTTGACAGGAAAAGAACTTCAGGAAGATCACATTTTCTTGGTTCTTGCCTGGTGTCTTGGGGAACGAAGAAGCAGAACTCAATGGCTTTACTACAACTGAAGCATAATATGTGGCAACAACATCTTGCTATGCTCAATTGCTATGGATAAGGCAGCAACTCAGGGACTATGGTATTTTTGTTGATTGTGTTCCTATTTTTTGTGACAACACCAGTGCCCTAAATATTGCTAAAAGTCCTTGTCAGCATAAGAGAACCAAGCACATTGATATCAGACATCACTTTCTCAGAGATAATATTGAAAAAGGAAACATTTCAATAAATTTCTGTAAAAGTGAATATCATATTGCTGACATTTTTACTAAGGCACTGAGTAGGGACCACTTTGAAATAAAGAGACTAGAACTAGGATTAATCAACACCTCCAACTAGGTTGTACCCCAATGATTGGCAAGAAAAGAAGTTATTAGAGGTAGATAGTTGTGTATAAAATGCTTGATTCAGTCTCGTGCTTATCCTAAGCACACACACCCGCCTAGAAAGTCTAGTTGATGACTATGCCTTATGAAACTAACTTACTATTTTGAAAATTTATTGCAAAAATGACTAAAGAGTTGGTTCTTGGTCAACACAGTAAGTTAGTTTCTGGGCCAAGACTAGAAATGACTTGACTAGAAATGATTTGACTAGAAATGACTTGATTTTAATGGTTCTTGGACATCTTGTCTTAAATCATTATCATAAACTAGAACGTCTAGCTGATGACTATCTCTTCTAGTCAAATCAAGTCTACCCTATTTAAAATCCTCTCATTATACATCTCTCAAACCTCAATGTTCTTCTCAAACCCTAAGCAAAAACCAAAAAATCCTTCGTTCTCTCATCACCATGACAAAGTCAATGCAAACTCCCTCGAAGGCGAAATCTTCATCTAAGACTAAAGCAAAACCCAAAATTATAAAGCTCAAGCCTAAGAAAAGTACAAAATCAACCAGTGAATCTGCACTCACACCTGTTGCATCTCCACCCATACCCTCTATTGTACCTATACCATCGTCCTCTACTACTATTGCACCTTCAATTCCTACCAATACTAGACTTTTATCCCCAGACCAACTTCCCATGCACCTGTATGTATCTTCTGAAGCAGCTCCAAACCCACTAAGATCAAGGCTACTTCAAAGAAATCAGTAAAGAGTGGGAAGGTGGTGATTCATGCTGCTACTAAGGGATAACTAGAAGTTAAGGAAGATGTGGCTCAAGGGGAATCTACATCTGTCACGGTTGATCAGGTGAAATCACCTACATCAAAGCTTGATATTCTAGTCTCTGCTATTGAGGTTACCCCGTTGCAAATTGTTGCACCCATGAGTGACAAATCACATATAGAGGATACGACTATAGAAAAGGAAGTTGTAACGCAAGAGAAAAATGTGGACGCCATTGGTAATATACCTGTGGTTGAGGGGGAAGGTGAGAAAGAAGTAGAGAATAAAGAGGATTCTTATGGTACTTCTTACAATTGGACTGAGGATGAGGATGATGAGGATGATGAGGAAGTTAACGGGGAGGGAGGAGGAGAAGCCAGTTAGGAAGAGCCAGGTTCAGGAAAAGACTCATAGTACTGATGAGAATAAGAGTGAAAATGAGGGGGAATCAGGTGAGGAAAAAGAGAGTGAGGTAGAAGAACAACTAGGTGAACAAGTGGCAGACTCTACAGAAGAAGAAAAAGAAAGTGATGGAGAAGGTGACTCTGAAAGTGAGGATGATGATGATGAAAAAGGAAGTGAAAGTGATGGTACTGAACCTGAGAGTGAAGAGGAGAATTCTAGTGAGGAATCTGAAGGCTCCATGGCTATTGGGAATATAGCCACGGCCCCTTTAGAAGAAGTTCATGAAGAGGAAAGGCCTAAAGAACCTAGGTCTTTGTTAACTCCTTTTGTTGGAGATGATGATGTTGACAGTGATGAGGATGATTTGCCCATATCTGTGGTAGGAAAAAAGGTCAGGAAGGCCTATGTCAAACCTACACGACCAGTTCCCCAGGCAAGAAAGGAAGTGGCTCCTCTTGCTAGGACTCCTTTCACTAGGAGCAAAAGAAAAGTTGTAGTTGAACAGATAATCAAGGAGTCTAGGAGTGCCAAGAAAATAAGAATGAAAATTCCTACTGTTGAACCTGTAGTTAAGTTGTATGAAGAGTATAAATCTGGTCCTTCTCTGTAGATCAAGAAACCACCAGTGAAAAAGACTGCTGTTAAACTCACCAGGGCAACTGCTACCTTTTAGAAGGCCAGCAAAGGGAAGTAAAATAGGGTTATGTCTGCTGTGGTTGATAGACTGACTGAGTTCAAGAGTAGAAAAGTGTTGAATGGGAAGATACTTGCAAATATAGATGAGAAGGGTATGACCCAATTGGTTGAAAATCTTGATCTGCAGGGATGGAGACATATGTTTGTTACCTCCCCCTCCCCCCTTTAATGTGTGCCTACTGTGGTTGAGTTTTATGCAAACTTCCAGTTTGATGGCATAGCTATAAAGAGTTCTATAGCACAATTGATATAGAGTTTGATGCTGAAGTGCTTAGGCTGCTACTAAACATTCCTTTCTCTAGCATTTGACAACTATCTGAAGAAGAAATGGCCTACTATAGACAATGATGTTGACACATGCATTGTACTTACTAGAAAATTCTCCCAAAAGTTTGAGTTGGATGCTCCCTAGAAGGTGTACAAGACTAACATGACTCCTTTTCACAAATTGTTGTTTCACTGTGTGAACTCCTGCATCTACAGAAATTTGAGAGGAGGCATGAGGCCACCCTACTTGATATGGCTATAATGGAGTTGTTGGATAGAAGTAGAGCCATAAACCTTCCCAGCCTGATGATTCAGCACATGACAAGGGTTGCAGACACCTCTTAGCCTAAGCATGTCATGCCTTATGTCTTCATTCTAACTGAGCTATTTGACAAGCTCAACATAGCCTTGCTTGAGCTGAAGTTTAGGAATCACAATAATATTATGGATGTTGTTACACTCAAGCAGTGTGGTTATGAGGAGATCAAGGCTAGAGGGCCAACTAGTTTTGCTATTCTACCTGGTAGTAGCAGGGCAGTTGAA
This sequence comes from Nicotiana attenuata, assembly GCF_001879085.1. NCBI lineage: Eukaryota > Viridiplantae > Streptophyta > Magnoliopsida > Solanales > Solanaceae > Nicotiana > Nicotiana attenuata. Next base: position 33,170,401 of record NC_031991.1, read on the forward strand.
TTCTCTAAAAGGTTAAAATTGAATTTAGAAAATAATTTTAAGCTTAGAGAAGACAAAGATGAGCTGCAAAGAAATCCACGCAACTCAGGGAGGAGCTCATAAAAGAGAGAGGCTTATGCTCAACAGATTGCCTGTCACGCCCCAACCTCGGGAGGCGCGACCAGCGCTCAATCGAGTGAACCCAACTGAGCAAGCCTTATTAACACTTTCTACCCAACTCAATACGATTAAGGAAACCATGCTTTCGTTTATTTAGACAATAGCAAAATCGAACATTCAACATTGTTAGTTCATTTTTATATCACAAATCTTAAATCATGGCTAAGCTTCCAAGATTTCATACAGTTATAGTTTGTAAGAACTAGAGTATATAGTTACAACACAGTTCATTAACCCATCCAACACCCCTACATAACTCACACAAACGTCTACGGAGCCTCTAAGGATACAAAAGACGAATTATGACAACGCCGGCAACAAGGCCCCGGTTATACCTCAAAGTAGAGGTCTACAACAAAAGATGTACCACATAAACCCTTGAAGGAAAAAGGGGCTCACCAAGACTTCGAGAGGAGGACACTCTGCTACGCGCGATCGGCACTGTCCGCTATAGAGCCACCTATATTCATTTAATAATGTAGTGCCCCCGGCAAAAGGGACGTTAGTGCCATGGAATAGTACTAGTATGTATAACTAAACACCATTTAGATAGAAAGAACGTTCATACAAGAATAAGGGAATCACAAGTATACTCAAAAACTTTAAACAATCACAACATTATCAAATAAAAGAATCATACAATTTTCACATCATTTTTCCACAGATTTTAGTTTGGGGCATTTCTCACTGTTCATCATTGTTCACAATACCACCGCTATCTTGAGCGGAGTCCGATCTCAACCCGATCGGCTAGGTTGCCTTATTTGAGACATATACTTCAATCACAATCTCATTTTCCCTTTTTCCGGAATTCAATATCAGCACAATACCACCATGTGTGCGGCATTGCGTCCGATCTCGGCCCGATCGGCTAGGCCGCCTTACCAAGCCATTTCCCTTTTGCATCAATCATCTCATTTTAGTCTTTGTTTCACATATATCATTTCATAGGCTCTTGGGGCCATAGCTATCACATCATTCTTGGCACTAGGCCACATTTCACATCATTCCCAATTTCAATATTAGCATGCCATTTAGGATAATAGGTGCACACAAGAGCAATTTAAATTGTAAGCATAGATAAAACTTCACATAGATGGCACAACAAACGCAGCTTCAAGAATAGCATTTTAATACATGATTCATATTCTTCGCACCCTTTTCAAGTTATCAAGAATAGTACATTGATCATATTGAGACACACCGTTCACGTATATAAAGTTGCAACACCAATTCATGTGAAATAACAATCAATAGAATAATCCAACTTTAATCTTACCGTATTAAAACAAACACCAACGGAGCTTAATTTCTACAAAGACGGGGTTTTAGCCATACATACCTCAATAGAGCTTTTCCTTAAATTCTTACAAAGTTCCGGGACTCTTAGCAACTTCAATCATTTTATAGGAATTACAAATTGAACCAAGAATTAGAGACATGATTAAGGTTCTAGATCATTTGAGCATATTATCAAGCACTAAGTGTGCATTGTGATCTTATGTCCCTTTTGTGAGAGATTTCTTCAATCTTATACTCCAATTGCTATCCTTTTAGTTCACAACCTCTCCATACCCCATTATCTTTTATGCATGCAAGATTATCAACCCTCATACCCATGAATCCACTTGCTAATCACTTATTTTAATCGAAATTTCGAAATTATAGATTGGGGCACAAGTTCTTATCTCTTAGGGTGAAGACCTAATGATTTCACTTGACAATCTTCAAGGATTTGGGGCAAGAATTGAGTGGGGACTTGATGAAGATCACTCCCTCTCTTTCTAGACTTCCTTTCTCACTCTATATGTAGTAAAATAACATAAAAAGGGTCGGATGGGGTGTTTTTAATGGGATGGGGTCGGGTTTTAAAAGTTATAAAATTGGAGCCCCGACACAATCTGCGATCTCATATGCAATCGCATAATTGACATGCGGCCCGCAAAATGGACCGGAAAAATGGCTTCAAAAACCTGAACACACTGCCCGAGTATGCGACAGGAATGCAGTCTGCATACCTGTTCTGCGATCGCATAATGCACCGCAGAACTGCCCCTCGCAAAATTCCAAGGGGATTATGCGATGACTATGCGACCCGCATATTGATTATGCGATCGCATAATTGGCCGCATAGTTGACCTCAAAATTACCATCAAACTGCCTGACTCTGCAGTGACTATGCGGTCCGCATAGTTATTATGCGACCGCATAATGGACCGCATAAATGCACTTTTCTGGCAAACATTTTTCCTTAACTTTTAATGCATAGATCAGTCCAAAGGGTCCGAACTAGCTCTCGGGTTTTGAGTAGAAATTTTTCACGGGGCCTTACATTGCCATCCTTGTGAAAGCCTTGACCCCCTCTTCTTCTCATCCTTAATCTTGGTCCTGTACCCCTTATCGCTAGTCTATTTTGTTAACTAGTGGTGCCTTTTGTTTTTGTTATTCTAGTTCTAAGTCGTTTGCAGGATATTTCAGCTTATTTTGTTTAAATGTTTTAGTTCAAGGTCATAGGCTTAATTTTGCACTACTTAATGAAATCTCTCGTGTTGTTTACCTGCTTCTCGCATAGTTTTTATCATCAGCATAGTTCATTAGTCTTGATTTATATTGTGCTTGTATTGTAGGCTCGATGGCCATGAATCTTGATTAACTATACGTGTCTGTCTAACAGATTTGTTTTTTTTCCGATGATACCCAAGGGGAGAGATAGAGTTGGGGGGGGGGGGGGGGTTGATGCTCTGAATTGGGTCCCAATGTGTTTGTGTCACCTTGTGTTGTTGTTGTGCTGCTACTGTTGTGATCGGCTGATCATGTATTAAATTACGCCATTACCTGGTGTACGCGCACAAAGTTTGTCATCGTTGAGAAGGGGGGTTATTAGAGAATTGGGGTTTTGATGACTAACAAAGTGTGTCCAATGAACGTATGCCAAGAAACAGGTCCTCAAGGTAGCTGATGGAGGTTCTTACATGCCAGTAATATTTTCAAAAGTTACCCTAGTATGAGATTGTTGGAAAAAGGCTGTTAAAGTGAAAAGGGTCGTTGTCCAAGAAGATATGCTCGTATATAAGTGATAGATAAAAGTAACCAGAGTTGTGGACTCCTAGGAACTATAGGAGTTGTTGTTTACTCGTAAAATGGTACAATTGAATTTATACGTGGTTTGTAGACAAATGAATCAATTCGATCCTAAAATAATGAAAGAATTGAAGAAATATGTAACACTTAACCTTGATATGAAGACGAAATAGCAGAATTGTAATTCTGGAAGCGAGGCCTCCGGGCGCAAAAATAATGAAACCAAAAAGTGAGAAGATAAAATTGTATATATCTTTGAATTGATTATAGCATAAGTTTTTCCAAAAATTCCTCCCTTTACAATGATAACAAAGCTCACTATTTATAGCTACACCTAGAGAAAAAGGTCCTAGGATCCTTCCCTTCTTTAACGTCAATTATGAGGGCCATTGATGAAGGTGTAACGGTGAGCATAAATGACAAGTTCTCTATAACGGGCAACACACTAAATGCTGTGGAATACTCTCCATTAAATGCCACCGGGCGGAGGGTATTTTATTTTTATGAGTATCATTCTTTCCGGTGACAAACGGGATAATTGCCTTCGGTTCTAACTATAGCCCACCTTAGGTTCCACGTGTCACTCTCTTAAGCGGCCACTTAGCATAGCATATTTTACCCTATACAGATAGTCCCCCTGCTTTCCGATGACATAACTTTGTGTCACCGGGAAGTTGGTAGAAATACTCTTTTTGGCGGAAATTACTATGATTCCTTCTGAAAAGCTCTTCACCGTTGATTAGACGCACATCTCTTCGCATTTAATTCCCCGAACATACGTTCATCCCCGATTCATCATAACGTTTGCCGGTTATCGAGGTAATCACGGCCACGGATTCAGCCGCCTAAACCTTACTTATGCACATCAACTTTCTTCGTTCATACTCATAACTCTACAAACTCTCTAAAACTCTCTTTATTCAACTTGTATCATGTTCTTCAACAAAACTTTTCCTTCATCCATAACATATAATGGCTTCTTCTTCAAACAACACTGGTTCTTCAAAGAACTAGAATAAAGTCGAGGACGTTGCTCCTCCAATAGTGGGTACCATCATCTCAAGAATTCTTGTTACAGCACAAGACTTCGTAGAGAAATTCCCTTCAGCTAACTCTTGTACATCGGCCGTTGGCCGGTATCCTTCCTCCATCCGCCCTTCCAGCATTCCCGTTATGAAGGAAGACTGCCGCTGCCAATATTTGGACATTACTGCTCCTAATCTAACAGAGCGAGTAACCCTACCCAGGGAGGGTTTTACATACTTTTACATGTATCCCTTTAATTTGATAGTGTTTTCCTTGAGCGGAGAGCTTGACTCCATTATTGCGGATTTCTGCCTCCGCTACCAGGTGTGTTTGGAAAGAGTAAGTCCTTTTGAGTGGAGGATAGTTTCTTATCTTCGACATTTGTGCTAAGAGACGGGAGAAGAGCTATCCTTATTTCATGTGATGAATCTCTACTTCCCCAAAATCTTCCGTGGGAGAATGATAAACTTCAGCAAATGCGACTACCATGCTCTGTTATCTAGCATGGATAATGACAACGACCGTGGGTGGATGGAGAGGTTCATTGCAGTTGCCAACAATAATATCATTCGGGCAACTGCTTCATCCTTTCTGGAATCATGGAATCACACTCATAAGTTCCTTGTTTAATATTTCTTTCATTAAGAATTTTTCCATATCCGTATTGATCCACCGTCCTTCGCCTGTTTTAGCAACTCGATGGGTTCCACCTAGGGTTGAAGGCTTGGACCAATTGGTCAAGAAAATCATGGATGTCACTACGCCCGAAACCCGTACCTGGAAAGAACTGGCCCTCAAATACGGGTGGAAGGCCAAAAATTATAGTAACTCAGACTCATCTCGTTTCTAATTTTTACGTGAGGAAATTAATTGATCTTTTCTCCCATTTTTGCTGAATTCAGGTCTACCCCTGGGCTCGGTTATCATCCCCGAGGAGGATGTTTTGGTTGATCCTACTGATACGGGAAGGCTACTTCAGGAGGCGCTTACTCGAACAGGTGTCTCCGGGCTTGCTTTGGGTACAGGTATTTATTCACAGAGTCCCCTACCGGAGAACAAGGAACCAAACAAAAGCGTACCTCCGTGGCTGGGGGAAAGAATAAAAGGGCAAAGAATGCCGCCCTCGAGTCTAATCTGAAAGTCATGATGAGCCCTCTGCCCTGGCCGATCATAGAAACTGTGATGAGCAACGGTGATGGAGAAGCTAGTGATGATGGAACTTCTCTACATAGAAGACGACGATCCTTATCATTTCAATAGAATGCTCAACTGGTTGAGTTAGTTACACCAACCGAGGATGATGTCTCGGTGCTTTTGGGGAAGTTTGAAATGGTGGAAAATGCCAACTCTCATTGCCCGATCCCAATCGCTGCATCCGATACCGTGAGGATGAGTACCGGGCCCTTGCCGTCTTCGGTTGATGAGCAACCAACAACTAGCACTGCGTTCGCCGCAGTTGCTCCTCATCCTTCAACGCCATTAGCTTCATCACCTTCTTCACCAACTCTTCCACCAATAACCGCTACATCATCTCTACCAGCCACATCTGCCCGAGAAGAAGATGTTCCTCTTCCCTAGTTCCAGTTCATGGGAATTTGGGGAAAAATTATGCTGCCCAATTAGAAGATCCGCAAACGAGGAGGAGCCTTACTCTCTTGGTCTCCACCGGATGTAATTCATTATCCTGGCCGATGGAACTTGCTAACTATCTGAAGCCTTTGGCTTCGAAAAAAGATTGGAGAAGATACAAGCTCTCTCAGTAGAGTGCTTGTTGAACAATTCCATGCACAACGCTGCAACTATATATTCTTCATTTCCTTTGTCATTTCCTCTATCTTTGATTTAGTATTACTCTTGAATTTGTCTTCCTTGTTTCGTAGGCCAATTTTCTTGTTTCCGAGGGCCTTCAGAGGTTGATTCGGGAAAAAGAGGAACTTACCTCCGAACGGGATCAACTTTTGGTTAAGTGGGACCAAAATACTGTTCGCCTTTCAAAAGTGGAAATCAAAGATACTAAGGCCTTTGTGTTGGAGGCTTGTTTGCAGCAAAGTGAGAAAGAAGTGGAGACCCTTAGCCAAGAGATCTGTTACACCCCATGTTTACGGATGCAAAAGTACGTCGTAAGTCAATTGATGTAAGCTCGGAAATGAGATCCTCTTTGAAAGTATATAAAGTAATACAATGATATTATAGCCCGTATTTCCGTTCAAATACAAACGACTAGGTTAAGGACGAATTCATCTAAACATGAGAAAGGAGATTTTGGACAAATAAAAAAGAGCTGCTTTGTTACCCGACATGCCTGCTTCACAACTTACTTTCCATCTTGAGCTACTTGACACATGTTTCAAAATGGAAAAAGAACCAACATGAATCACCTACTTGATTATGTAGGTGACAAGTAGGTTCATCACTTACTTAGAGCTTGTGGATCAAATTAAAAGGGAATGGAAAAGGATAGAGATGGTCAAGTCATGGGGCATCCCAAGACCCATCTTGCCAAGCCCATTAGTAGGGCCATATAAATATAGATGTATCTCAATTTTACTTATAAAATAATTCATAATCCCTCTCTCTCTCTCTCTCTCTATTTCAACATGAAGGAGCTCTAAAATATCAGCCCAAGATTTCTCTCAAAGTTATCCTAGGGTTCAAGTCCAAAGTTGGTAAAGTGATTTATCTCTTGAAAGATCAAGATCACCTAGTTATCGCTCTACTTTGTTGTTTGGGATAAAGAGCTTTTTTGAGCTTGAAGTAAAGCTTAGTTGGAAGTGTATTCTTGCTGCCAAGCTAAGGTTTAACTTCTCCTATATGTATTTAAGATCATCTATGTATATCTAGTTGATTTTATAATGGAAACTTGTGAACTAGGTTGAACTTCATGTTGAAGTGTTGTAGTTGCTGGACTATTTTTGAGTTGAGTTCTTGATATTTTTATGGTTGGAAATCAGTAGGAATAACTTAAAATACTATTTGTATTGTGGTTGATGTGTTTGGAAGAAGAGAAGGCTTGAAAAAGTGCAAGTTTGAACTTGGTTGTTAGGTGCGATGGTGTGGATTGCTTTGGTAATTTATTGTAACGAATATGGGGTTATATATATATATATATATATATATATATATATATATATGAGCGATGCTTAACCCCAGGGGCTTATTTATGAAATTTACTGTTTTCACTCTTCTTTATATTGAGCCTCTATTGAAAATGTGTTGAACGAATGTTTTAAATAACTATTATTGAAACTGAAGTTTTACAAGTTGTTTGGAAATTGAACTACGGATTTGACTTTGATGTTTCCATTGAGATTTTATGTTAGATTATGTATATGATTTAAATGCTCGTCACTACACTTAGACTTTATTTACTTTGGTTACTTACTGAGTTGGCGTACTCACGTTACTCCCTGCACCTTGTGTGCAGATCCAGGTGCCAGAGCTTCCGAGTGAGAGCCTTCAACAGCTTCTGAGTATTTACTGAGATAGCAAGGTAGCTGCACGGCGTTCGCATCCCTGCCTTTCTCCTTCCTATCCTTAGTGTTATCTATCTCAGTCTTTTCTTTTGTATGGAGTAGACACTACTAGACAATATCTTAGTGGCTCATGACTAGTGACACCAGGATCGGGCAGTGTGGATGTATTTACGTATTTTATTCTTTCTTCCGTTTATTTTGTTATTTTAAATGAAAGACTTGTGTTCATAACTGAATTGAAAAATAAATTTGCAAAAAACCTTTATGTTATCTATGTTGAATCGGCTTGCCTAGTACTGTGATAGACCCCCATCACGACCGGAATAATTTGGGATCGTGACATATACCTACCTGTTTAACTGTATTTTCTACAGAATTACTTTTGTGTTTTGGGCGTCGGAAGTTTGTATATTTGGCATGATCCTTGAACTTGGAAGATTAGAAGAAAGTATTTTATGGGCTATGGGCCCGTTTGGATTAGCTGATTGTAAATAACTGATAAGCTTGAAGTGCTGAAAAGTGTTTTTAAGTGCTGAAACCGATTTTGAAAATAAGCATTTACGTGTTTGGATAGAAGTGCTGAAACTGATAATAAGCAGTTGATGTATTTGACTAAAAATTGCTGATAAACTATTCTTTTGTTGAAATGACTAAAATACCCTAGAATTTTTTCAAAAAATTATATATTTAAAAATTTCTTTGTAAAGAAAAGAATTAACAACGAATATGGAATGGAGAGAAAGTCAAAAAATTTATTTAGGGAAAAGTATTTTGTGAATTAGAAAATATTATTAAGGATAAACTAGTAAAAGTGTCGGTCAAACTAAAAGTGCTTATAAGCTGAAAAGCCATAAGTTGGGGGTGACCAGCTTATGACTTATGGTTGATTTTAGCTTATAAGCACTTGGCTTATAAGCACTTTGGACGTTTACCAAACGCGTAGATAAGCCAAAAAGTGCTTATAAGCCAGTTTGACCAGCTTATAAGCTTAGCCAAACACCCTCTATATTCTTTTTCTATGAGTTACAATTTACAACATGTTTGAAAATTAGTTAACTTTTTAAAAAGTTTCACCGTCCATAATGGGATTAACTTTTCGAATATAGCGTAACATTACTACTAATGTTGTGTGATTCTACTTTATCTAGTAGGTAACACTGTAACATTTTAATGTCCAACCATCTGAAAAATGAAGGAAACATCCTTATAGTAGACCCACTTTTTTCCCCCCTGTTAAACTGTTAGTTTCTACCCTATTTAGCATGTTTCTTTTAAGGTATTGACTTGTTCCTATTCTGTTCTATATTTTGTGATGGTGTAGGCTAATATTTCTTTATTATTTGGTGCACTTTGATTTCAGGGAGGTATTTTCCATTCAATATAAATTCTGTGTATAGATATGCTATGAAAAGTAATGGCAGGTAGTTATGAAGTGAATTGGAGTCTTCAGACCAAAAAAGAAAAAAAGATTCCCCAATATACTTATCAGCACTTGTTAACTCCACAATCCATAGCAGATCATTTTTCTTTTTCCATTCATCCTTAATCCCTATATAAGATGGGGTAAAATGGAACCAAAGTGTTTCTTGCTTTTAAGTCCGTTGTATGAAGTTTTGGACAGTCTTTTGCCTAACTCTTGTTTATTTTCAAGTTTGAGCTATTGTCTAAATAAGAAATACAGTCAGATCTTCTGAATATATTCTTCCTGTTATTGTGCAGCAACCTTATGAATACGATGCCAAGCTCAAAGCTACATGCTAGGGATGGTAAAGGGGCGGGTCGTGTTGGGTAGGATATGGGCAGGTCAAAAACGTGTAGCGCAAAAAAAAATGATCCAGTCCATGTTTAATACCGATAAATATGGGTTAAACGGATGGATATTCATATTATCCATGGTTTCTTGAATATGATCACTTTTGGAAGGATTTCTAGTCTACTAAATTTGCGGAACCCCTAATTTGAATCTTTGCAAAATGTAAAAGTTAAACCTATCAGTTATCTATTTTTTAAGTGGATAATATAGATCTTATCCGTATTTAAAAAGTTCATTATTCAACCCATTTTTAATGGATAATATTGATGGATATATTTTTTTTAAATCTATTTTGCCACCTCTAGTACAGGCTCGAAGGTTTCTGACAGGGGTTATCTAGGATGCCTAAAGACTTTCGATTTGGTTATTGTAATTTCCAAACTACAGCTGATTTTGTGCTCAAGTTCTGATCTTAGTGATATCATAGACTTATAAAAGATATTGTATAAGACAGACAGATGAGGTTAATAGGTGTTATTGAAGAATTTTCTGTAATATGCTCGTGTTAATCAACCAAGACGCTTACTTAATAGAGATTTGAATCATTCAGATTTCCACTCGTTCTATACATTTTCTTAAAATCTTAGTGGGCTTTTGGATATAAGAACTGTAAAATTTCAAAAAAGGGTGAAATTTTTTTTCAAGTGAAAATGGTATTTGAAATTTAGAGTTATATTTGGACATGAATATAATTTTTGGTTGTTTTTGAAGTTTTGTGAGTGACTTGAGTGAAAAATTTTGAAAAACAGCTTTTTGGAGTTTTTAAAATTTTTGAAAATTTTCAAGATGCATCTTCAAGTGAAAATTGAGAATTTTATGAACAAACGCCGATTTCAAAAAAAAGTGAAATTTTTTTGGATAAAAAGGAAAATTTTCTTATGTCCAAACGGGCTCAATAGTTGCTCTTAATAGGTTCGTATGTTATAAGTAGTGTTAATGTTCGTTAACTTCTACAAACACTAAAACGTTCGCTAAACCTGACTTAAAAGATTCACGTGAATATAATTTCCCACTAACTACCGTAATTGTCGGGTATGTGAACAAAGTCTCAAATGGAAAGTAATAAATGATTTACTTATAAGGAATTGGATACTCTTAATAATATGAGGTCTTTTGGGAAAAGCTGCAGGCTTAGCCCAAAGCAGAGAATATCACATCATGTTAAGAGTATCTATGGGCCGTTTTAAGCCGAAAACTAGTATAACAGCCAGATTTGATGGGACGATTATGGAGATGGCGGAGTGCGGCGTGGGGCCAGGATTAGTATTTTTGCCCGTCTAAAGGCCGTTTTACGACCTTTACCCGCACGGCTTCTGTGACAGTAAATACTTAAGATCGCGTGGATAGCACACAGTTAATCTCCAAATTAGCCCATAAATAATGATGAAGCATATAAAACTTAGTTCAAGAGAGAGATTGTTGGGTGTATGTTAACAAAGTCCCACATGAAAAATAAAAATAATAATCTACTTATAAGGAATTATATCTTTGGACGGTTATAACCTAATAACAACCGCCACGAACCACCTCTAGAGCTAGCTAATGCCATGAGTGATTTCCACTAAAAGCTCACAATGCACAACTGTCATCACTGACCGCATTCACCACGAATCACTCTCACCACTACTCTCAACTGCACAACCATCCTCGTCAATTATCACCACTAATCACCTTCACCAATTACTATTGCATAATCAATATATTTAGGCATCATTTCACTACCATCATCAATTATCGCTGCACAAACACTTGCAGCTTGTGTGGATTTGATCTTACCCATCGCTTTATAATGTATTGTATTGTATTATATTGTATTGTATCGTATCGTTTTATGAATACAACATTTGGATAGATTGTATTGTTTGCTGTTGTTAATTAACATTTTGCTGTTTGGTTTGACTGTATCGTATTGTACTATAACAGACATGTTAAATGGAGAGAACCTCCATGGTTGCAGAGGATTTCTCAGAAGAAGCTAAAGAGAGAAATGGAAATTGTACTGTCCCATTAATTTCTGATACCTCACGGATGAGGAGTATACACGGTTATATACTACTCCTAACTAACTTAACTTACAGCTTTCCCTATATTATTGGACAGCTGGCTAACTACTCAACTAATCCACTAACTACCTTCTTAACCCCCCCCCCCCCCCCAAGCTGATGGTTTGAAGATATCCTTCAATCCCAACTTGGACACTAAGTGATCATGTTGCAATCTTCCTAAGCTCTTGCACTACTAAAAAACAGCAAATTTGTGACCGTCAAATCAGTCGCAAATCGTATTTTTTCGACCGATTTGCGACTGAAAAGTGTCAGTCAGAAAACACGTGGTCGCAATATATTTGTGACTGAATCAGTCGAAAACTTGCGACGGATTCAATCGCAAACTGAAAAATGCGGGAACATTTGAAATTAAGCAATTTGCAACCGAATCAGTCGCTAAAGTTGCGACAGAATCAGTCGCTAAATTCTGAGTGAAACAGTCGTAAATAATAATTATTAATTAATTAAAAATATTAAAAATTCTCCGTTTGCGACTGATTCAGTTGCAAAAATTAATTAAATATTGTTAGAAATTTTCAATTTGCGACTGAATCAGTCGCAAATCTGGATAATTCCTGGTGAACTTTGTGTTGGATTCAGTCGCAAATCTTGGCATTTTTAGGCAGAATCCTACTGTATTTTTAATTACCCACCTGCCAAATAAAACAGCCAAACAAACACCTAATAATTAACCAAAAACCTAATGTAACAATCTAAAATTCAATATTTACCACAAAGCGAACAATAATATTTATAACAATTCAACCAACTAATGAAACAACGAACTATCAAACAACATAAATTAAACATGTCTCTAACTTCAACTCTAAAACATTCAAATAGCCTATTCAGATTCAATCTCCTCCTCAGACTCACACTCAGACTCAGACTCCATTGCAGCTCTTTTCTAGCTTTTTTTTAATAATTTTTGGATCAAAGCCTGAGTTTCTTGAAGTTCTTGCGATATTTGATCCACTTTTTGACGCATAGATTCCATGTCTTCTTGGGAAACTGATGCCCCAGTGAATAATGCTATTGGTGGACGACTAGAGGATGGCTGTACTCCAATCCCGTAGACTCGACCTTTATTATATTATTTTTACGAGAAATAAAGAAAAGAAGTAAAAGAAGTAAGAAAACAAACAAGCAACTTTCAAATTAATACCAAAATAGATAATTACATAATATTTATCCCTTTATTCACGCCACCAGCCGCTTGTGTCTGCAGTCATATCCTCCGGGGTCGGCTGAGTTCCTTCAGGTTGAGTTTGTTGCCATGCATCAAGATCAATATGATACTTGTCCTGGAAAAAAAAAATACACGTTATATAAATAAAATAAACCAAGAAGGAAAAATAATATAGTGTTGGTGTTTGGATTATACAAATATCTCTAAAGCATGCGGTTCGATCCAACTTCTCTTGTGCCGTCCTTCTTCTTCTTCTTGTGGGTCTCTGCAATGACCTCAGCATAAGTCACATCTCCCCCACGTTCCTTTTCCTGAAAATTAAGAATTAATTAGAAATATATATATATATATATATATATATATATATATATATATATATATATATATATATATATATATATATATATATATATATATATAT
>NC_031991.1:33183627-33321476 GCF_001879085.1 Nicotiana attenuata
TATATATGTATGTATGTATGTATGTATGTTCAATTTGCATGCTTGTAAAACTAAGAATATTTTATAATGAAATTATCATTCTCAAACGATGGGCTTCAAAACTAATAGAACCTCCAGTATGCAATGTTCCACCCTTAGTAGAAGCTCTGTTTAACTTTGCTTGTTCACTCTTCTTCTTCCAATCAGGGGTGTTCCACTTCGCCAAGAGCTGATTCCAGACATCTTCACGTATCCAATTAGGCTTTTTGCCACCTTTCCTAGCAACATGATGTGAATTTGTTATCAGCTTCTGTGCTTTCTTCCCGAAGTTATCATGCACCAGATTTTCAAATGTTGGCTGCCATACGCAGTGAACCTGCAAAATTGAATAAATAATATTAGACGAATGAGGATAAGTATTAATAAAAATTAATTTATCTTACCTTAAATTGTTGCCACATATTCATTCTGATCTGGTACGGTATCTGTTTCCAAGAATTCCAAGGCTCGTCAAAAAATGGCTTCATAGATTCCATTACCATATGCGCGGCCTGAAAGGATGGAAAATACCTGCATTTAATTTTAACATATAAAATGTCATTAAATCGTTATATGCAAAATTTTATTGAAAGTTTTTAAAAGGAAATGGAATAAAAACTCACCCGACGTTACGAGGAATGATAATCAGCCGATGAAGATGATCGTACTGTATAGTCCCTCCAGTACAATGTCTCACGGTACCAGCAACTGTAGATGTACTGGTAGATGGGGATGCAGCTGCGTGAGAGCCTCCAATATCCAAGTTAGATATACTTGGAGTGGATGATGCTGGAGATGATAATTGAGTGGCCGATGTATGAGGCACAAAAGATGAACCGCCATGCTGGCTACTATGATGGCTCGAGGATGCAATCGGTGGTGAGCAGCCGATCTGACTAGCAGGACCACGCGGGGAAGAAGATGGGAAATGAGGCGTGGGTATTAAATTAATGGTGGTCGAAGCCGAACCACCATGAGAAGGCATGGAGTAATACTGAAGCGAGCTAGATGGGGGAGGGACTTTGAAAAAGTCAGATGACTGTGAAGCTGGCATGGAAGGACGAGAAGGCATAGGAAGAGGGCTTGTATTTGGTATAGGTGGAGGAAGCTGACTTGATCTAGGTAAAGTGTGTTTCTTCTTCTTAGATTTTTTTATTTTTTTACCGCGAGAATCTATCTGTGTAATAAATTTGGAAGCGATAATAAGCTTAACTTCTTAAGTTGAATCAGTAGGAGAATTCAACTTGTCCTTTCTGTAATGGATAAGATAAAATTGTTGTTACTTCGACTGATTTGATGTTCTAAATGTCAATACCACACAAGAGGGGGGTGATTTGTGTGGCACCCAATTTTCGCTCTAGAAGAACCTGGTTCTTCTAGCTGTACTTTCTACTACTGTTTGCGGAATTAAAAGTACATAAAATAAAGAACACAGAGATTTTTACGTGGAAAACATCTGGCTCAAAAGGTGAAAAAACCACGACCTACTACTCAGTAGGATTTTTTCAAACTTCCACTAAAATCACTGAGCCAAAAACAGCATTTACAAAACTCTTTGTAAACCTAAGGATTAACTCTAATCCCGTTGTGGCAACCAGCCTCTAACTGTTGCGACAACTTCAAGTTAACTCTAACTTGAATACTCAAAATACCTATTACAATTGCTTCTAGATAAAGCTGAAAGGTACAATATGAAACACCTACTACAATTGAACTAGAAATAAAGAAAGACACATAAAACTCTTTATGGAGCTGGTTCTTCAATCTGGTTCATGTAGCTTCTGGTTTGCACACTTGAATCACACACGAACTGCTTGCAAAAAGCCTTGCTATTTTTCTCTCAATTCACATTTAACTTCTGCATTTTTGTGCAACACTTTAATGTGAGAACATTCTGCAATTTATAGAGTTAGTAGATGAAGAAATAACTAGAGTTCTGATGCAACTCTTCCTTGGTGGAAGAGTTCTAGTTGATTTCAACTTCTAACTCCTTCCCTATCTTGCATTGTGTTCTCTTTGATTAAGGACTCCTTCTCCTTATCAATTATGCAACCTTTTTTATCAGGAGATATTAAATACACCAAGTTAAGCTTATCTCCTTCACGTGCATCCCACATGCTCGAATCTGCCCGTTTTTGTGCACCTGAGGGATGGACCTGGTTCATCCTGAGTTCCTTTGTCAATCTTCAAAACTAACCTTTACTTGGGCCAACAAATTCCCCCTTTTTGATGATGACAAACTTTGTGCTTTTCATAAGCTTAGGCCCTGTTTCAACTTAGCTCAACATCAACACAATGTTAGAAACATTTTTCCTTTTTATCACTTATCATCAAGGACTAGGTACATTAGGTTATAAACATCATTGTTCAAAGTGTAAACATCACTTGTTTAAATCACAACCATTTCCCCCCTTTTGGCATCATCGAAAAGTTGCATAAAAAATGTGAGATAATCAGATTTTAAAACTTACTCATGGCCATTGGGGCTACTTCAAATGCAATCATGGATTAATCATCATAGATCAAGCTAAGAATTTTAACCATCAAAGAAATATGAACAAACAGTTGGAGCAAAAACAGTGAATTTCATTGATGATTGATAAGATTCTACCACAAAGCATAAGAAGAAATAAAAATACTGAAAACATGAGCAAAAGAAACAAAAAGTCCCGAATTGGGTCACTGGTTTATCTACATTAGGCTAGGAGTCTTAAGGCTTGGAAGAGGTAGGGCTGAGTTATTTGCTTGGAGAAGTTTCAGCATGTCTTGAAGAATTCCATCATTCTTCACCTTTTCCCTTGCAAGTTCAGTTCTGAGAACATCTCTCTCAGATTCTACCTCAACCAATCGTGTCTTCAGCCTTGCTATCTCAATATCCTTTGCCTCACTCTCCTGTACCAAGACTCTGCTTTGCTATTGATAGGTGTCTTTTTAGATGAACCAGGTTCATTAAGAATGACATTGACTTCATATTTGCAAGCAAGCAGAGTATTAACCCCACTTCTTCATAGGTACCTTGAAATGTGCAAGCACAGTTGTGAGAATGAAACCCTAGGGAATGGCATGAGTTTTGGTGCCATTGATAACTCTATCAGTAGGTCCGCGAGGGTTTCCTGTTCAGATGGAACAGGTTCATCTATATTTTTTCCAAGTTGAACCAACCCCTCAGCAGCTTCGCCAGACCCACTTCCCCCTGTTTTGCTCACACTCTCTTCTATTTTAGTAAATTCCTCTCCCCAAACAAGCATTGCACCAGTTTCTTTTATTATACCAACAGGAGTGGGTGAAAAATCAGCCACTCTTGTCCCCTTTCCCCTCACAGTACTCCTAGCGCCCTTGCTCTCCTTTTTTCCATTTTTATCACCAACTTCTCCAGATTATGTAGTCTTAACACCTGCTATACATCCTACAAATCTATTCTCCAAATTTGCAGCAACTTTAGAAATTGTCTCAGGAGAAACTTTAGAATCAGAAGATACCTGTTCAATTTCGAAAGACCTACTTTCTTCCCCCTTAGTAGCAGACTTAAATGAATCTTCAGATTTCTAGGATTCTTCTTCCCTACCTGCTTTCAATTCCTTGTTTATTTTCTTGATCTCCTCTCCTTCAGCGAAAATCTTGCGAGCCATCATCTTTACTCTACTTTTCTTAGAGATTGGTATGGTTAAAACAGTGGTAGAAGGTGTGGAAATGGTTTCTTGTGGTGGTGATGAAGGATTTTCAGAGGTGTTTGACATATCTAGGCTAGGGTATAGAAAAGAAGAGATTAGATTGTGTTTGGAAGATGAAAGAAGAATGAGAGTTTTTTGACGGCTTAAGAGAGATGAAGTAAGAAATACACTAAAGCTGATCAATATACAGGAGAATAATTGATGGGGTAACTACACCTTTTCAAACTCTTAGAAGTTTAATCAAACTGAAATTCAGCGTTGGAGTGTATCCCTAGAATCAGGTACTTCCATTCGGTTGGGACTCTTTTGAACAGGACTGGTTCACTTGTAATGGATAAGTCCAAAAAGGAGTTTGGTATTTGGTAGGACTCTGCTCATGATCCAAATATAGTTATTTCAAATTATGCAGAGTGTAGAAAATATACCGTGTTATCTTGATGAAGCAGGTTCTTCACTGAAAATTCTCTTGTGTAAGTCTAAATTTGCCAAAATAGAGAAAATATCATTAGAGATTAATGAGTCATTTTAGCACATGGCACAAGAGTATACTATGGAAAGTATGAGACTGAGCAAGATTTAATCTAATTATACAATTTACTGACTTTCTAACCAAAATTTGTTTTTTCATTTTTTTTTTCATTTTTTTTGTTTAACCTTGAACTAGTCTTTTTAGGTGATCTTAATCATCCCTAATTCCAACCTGTTCCTCTCAAAGTGATCTCTACCTAAGGCTTTTGTGAAGATGTTAGCAATTTGCTTGTCAGTAGCACAAAACTCCATAGTGATCAAGCCTTTCTCATAGTTGTCCCTCAAAAAATGGTGTCTAACATCTATGTGCTTAGTTCTCTTATGATGAACCGGATTCTTAGTCATACTAATAGCACTAGTGTTATCACAAAAAAATAGGGATGCAACCAACATCAATTCCAATGTTCAATAATGGTTGTTTGGTCCACAACAATTGAGCACAATCATGAAGCAGCAGCAACATCCTTAGCTTCAGCAGTAGATAAGGCCATTGAATTTTGCTTTTTGGTAGCCCATGACACAAGACATGAACAAGGAAGTGTGCCATACCTGAGGTGCTCTTCCTATCCACTAGGAAACCTACATAATCAGCGTCATTATATCCCACTAGGTTAAAATTACTATCTTTTGGATACCAAAGGCAAAGGTCAGTGGTGCCTTTCAAGTATCTCAATATTCTCTTTACATTAGTCAAGTGGGACTCCTTTGAATTTGCCTGAAATCGAGCACAAAGACCTACACTGCACACAATGTCAGGTCTGCTAGTAGTGAGATATAAAAGAGAACCAATCATTCCCCTATACAACTTCTGATCAACAGATGAACCAGAATCATCTATATCCAATTTCGTGGATGTTGCAATAGGAATGTCAATTTCTTTGGATGTTCCTTCCTGGTTTTGTTACTGAGGAATAGATTCATGGACAGGTTCCCTCGAGGTTTGAGGATCAGTTCCTCTCTAGTCAGTTCCCCCGTCATGTTGCCCTAGGTAGGAGAACCTGTTCCATCACCTGTTCCTTCTTCTGGTGTAGCTTCAGTCTGGGCTGTAATTTCATTTTAAAATTCTTACCAGCCTAATTGCTTCATCTTCATGTTCCTGTCTCTCAGAAAGAGTGTTAGTTTCATCAAAAATCACATGTACACTTTCTTCTACACACATAGTTCTTTTGTTATAGATCTTATAAGTTTTACTATGTGAAGAATATCCCAAGAATACTCCCTCATCACTTCTNTGTACTGACGTCCCTTTTGCTGGGGGCGCTACATTCGTGTTATGATTGTAGGTGGATCTATAGCAGGTACTCCAGTCCACCGACAGTAGTACTCCTTCACTTCCCGTCAGCTGAATTGGTGAGCCCCTTTCCTCTCGGGGCCCTGCGTGGCTCATGCCGCTTTTCTTCCCGAAGTCTTATTTTGGTATTTGTGCAAGATATAGCCGGAGCCTTGTTGCCGGCATTTCCATATTATTCTTCAATTGTATTTAGAGGCTCCGTAGACAGGTTGTGGGTAGTGTCGGGTATTGGAATTTAAAATAGAAATATTGATGTTTGACAATGATGTATAAAACTTGTAGTACCTTTAAAATGGTGAATGAAGTTGCTAATGAAAATGAAATGGAAATCGTTAATGATATGTTTATAGAATTTGATTAATGGAGTCCATATTCTATTTATTCATGAATTAGTTTGGGTAGAATGAGACCTAACAGGCTTGCTCGGTCGGGTTTACTCGGTTGAGCGCCGGTCGCGCTCCTCGGATTTTGGGGCGTGACAAACTTGGTATCAGAGCCTAAGGTTTTAAAGTGTCCTAGGATGTCTCGGAGCCGTGTCTAGTAGAGTCCTTCTTATCGGTGTGTAGTCGACCACATCTATAAGTTGGAGGGTATTCGGACATTTAGGAATTTCACCCTTCTTTGATACTCCAATCGTGCGATAGAGCTCAAGTTAGGGAGCTGATTTCCTCTCTAGGTCTTATTCTCAAGATTGGTAACCTTGATACCATAATCCGCGAATTTGAAGCATGTAAGGAGGGATTGATCCCACCATTGAGTCCGAGTGGATTTCCCAAGGACTTGTTAGGAAAATGTATTGAGCTGTGGATGGATTGGTAAAACATATCGCTAAGAGGGGGAGTGTCCTTATCCCTATTGATGTCTCTGCACCATCAGATCGTGTAGTATTTTAGTATGTTACCTACGTACGTTAGGGATGTGGAGTCGAGGGGTATCGATTAAGCTATTTCCCTGTCAACCTAACGTCATTAAGAGAGTCAAATGAAAATTTCTACTCATTGTATATGTACATCCATATTGAAGAGTCCTCATAAACATGGTCTTAACAAGATGTTGAATGACAAAACATTGCGTGTATCGACTCTTTGAGCGAGATGCACTATTCGTGAATCCACTCTATTGTGAATTCTCTTATTTACATTCTTGTGGAATTAAGTTCTATAATTATGCCCTTGAATTGAGTTATAACTCTAGGATTGATACTTCCCACTTGCTTTTCCTAAATTCTCACCAAGGGACTATATCCGATGAATTCCTTACAGAATCTTTTCATTTAAATGGACAAAATCTACTCGCTTGTGCCTATACATGCACCGTCGTAAAGTTTACCTATGTGGTGTCAAGTTCCATTCAAAGCATCCCAGCGTTGCGATCCTTCTCGAGTCACTCTTTTACTCAGTTGTGTATATGGCTTATATGGTTTGAACAGTCAATCTACTCTCTTGCGAATATCATCATGAAAGCTTCTCACTGCCTAGTAACATAAGAGCATACCTTAACACCTCACATGAGTGCATGTCAATCGAAATGTTCACCGTGTGCATAAAGTCTCTCTGAAAATTGAGATCCTCACATCCACGTCATAGGAAGATCTTGTGTCGCCATAACTTTCGTGTCCACTTGGGACATCCCGCGGTAAGTAGCTCACTTTGTCCTAGTATTGTGGTTGCTCGTGGCATGGTCGTATATTGCAGTTGGGAGTTAATATAACAGAAGCATGTCCAGCTTATAACAAAGTTTATTTTCTCTTTACACCTCCACAACACGTGTTAATTGTGTTCCTTAGTTAGTGAATTCATTGTGCTAGTTTCCCGACACTTGTTCGGTAACCATGAGAGAACATATCCTTCTATGTGTCATTGTAACACTTCCTTTCTCGTAGGGACCCTTACTAGGCTCTCCGTCAAGACCAAGCACACCTTTGGGGGTTATTATAGCACAACGCCTGTTTCTCATGTTTTTCTGTATTTCATTAGCATCTGGGTAGTTCTCAAGTCAAAATTCATGAAGAACTCATTACGAACATCTGCAAACCCTCCGTGATTATTCTATACTATCTCATTGGGTTCTCATATCACTCCAAGTTCATCAAGGGTTGATAGCATGCCGCAACTGCTGAGATTGAATGATCTCCTTTCGATAATGGATTATCTACACATGCGCTAGTCCAACGATCTGCTTATCAGTCTAACTCTCGCCTTTAGGTTTTGGGTTGACCAAGGAGAAATACACCTAGTAACACATTCGTATGCCAAAGCTTCTCTCTCAGTCAAGTCTTATAGCGTCTCCCAGTTTTGGCTGGTAATAGTTGGTTGTATAGAAGTGTGCTGCAGTGCTTCCTTGTGAAGTAGAGTTGCTAACCATAAATGGATTATTTTGAATTCTAGAGCTATACATCACGTGACTTCATACAGAGATCTTCTTTCAGAAATGTAGCTTCTCGTAATCGCTTTATACTACAATCATTCCTAGTGGTTACATGTTACAATGTAAAGGTTACTTCCATAAGGCTCTCTCACTTTCTTTCATTTGTCTTGCATCATGTGTCGTCCACCCGTAATCTTCAATGCGGTATTATCTCAACATCTCGACTAGTTATCCAACTATATGATTCGATTAACTTCGCCTCATTTTGATTTTATGTACTCTACAAGCGCCCCGAGAGTGGGCAAATTTCTCCTTTCCTACGGACTTCTAATGTCTTCAACTTGGTTTAAGTTCGTTGGTTCAAAGTGGTGCTCATTAGTTTTGCTACCCTACTATCTATTTCATCTGATAACTCTCATCGTAAAATTCGTTATGTTTCATGGCATCAAAGGGGAAGTCTTATAACATTAAGGATGGGGACATGTTCCTTTTGTTAGGATAAAAAGATATTGCTCGCACTCCTTATGAGATGTTCTCCTAAACAATCATCTACCTGCTCCACTTGTCCATCTGACTAGATAACCTAGGTTACTTTTCCCCGATAAATGCATTAAGACGTCTCATACCTTCAAACTTGTCCATGTGGGCACCTTGAGGCCTTGATTTTATACCAACTCGTAATGGTTTTAAGTACTTTCTCGCCATTGTTATCGATTTTTTAGGACTACGAGGGCTTGTCTCATGGGTTTCAAATTTTCCCTTTAAGCTCAGGCTGAAATTGCCCTGATTTCAAACCAAAGTGCGTCCCCTTTTTCCAAAGTTTTAAATGGGTCGTATTGGATGGGTTACGTGGCCTTCTTCTCACTCGACTTCTAGAATAATTGACTATATCATTTTCATGTGAGGGGAGTTTTGCTACCCTTGGTATTACACCNGACAAATAAAAAAGAGCTGCTTTGTTACCCGACATGCCTGCTTCACAACTTACTTTCCATCTTGAGCTACTTGACACATGTTTCAAAATGGAAAAAGAACCAACATGAATCACCTACTTGATTATGTAGGTGACAAGTAGGTTCATCACTTACTTAGAGCTTGTGGATCAAATTAAAAGGGAATGGAAAAGGATAGAGATGGTCAAGTCATGGGGCATCCCAAGACCCATCTTGCCAAGCCCATTAGTAGGGCCATATAAATATAGATGTATCTCAATTTTACTTATAAAATAATTCATAATCCCTCTCTCTCTCTCTCTCTCTATACTTTACAACTATAGGAAGGACGTCTAACTNAACATGAAGGAGCTCTAAAATATCAGCCCAAGATTTCTCTCAAAGTTATCCTAGGGTTCAAGTCCAAAGTTGGTAAAGTGATTTATCTCTTGAAAGATCAAGATCACCTAGTTATCGCTCTACTTTGTTGTTTGGGATAAAGAGCTTTTTTGAGCTTGAAGTAAAGCTTAGTTGGAAGTGTATTCTTGCTGCCAAGCTAAGGTTTAACTTCTCCTATATGTATTTAAGATCATCTATGTATATCTAGTTGATTTTATAATGGAAACTTGTGAACTAGGTTGAACTTCATGTTGAAGTGTTGTAGTTGCTGGACTATTTTTGAGTTGAGTTCTTGATATTTTTATGGTTGGAAATCAGTAGGAATAACTTAAAATACTATTTGTATTGTGGTTGATGTGTTTGGAAGAAGAGAAGGCTTGAAAAAGTGCAAGTTTGAACTTGGTTGTTAGGTGCGATGGTGTGGATTGCTTTGGTAATTTATTGTAACGAATATGGGGTTATATATATATATATATATATATATATATATATATATATATATATATTCTGGACATGTTGGTCTTGTTATTTGAATTGAGAAAAATGGAAAGAATAAGGGGAGGTGCTGTCCAAAAATTCGCAGACGAACTAGTCGCTCATTCTGTGTTGAGTTCTAACTTCTGTAAGCTTAATAATGGTCCCTTATTGTTTGTAATAGATTGAAGTACTAACGGCCTGAACCGACGTCGTGTGGTTAAGTAAACGACAAAGTTATGTTAAGGCTACCCCTTTTTTCTTTTTGCATGATTCATATGATACAAACGAATTGAGCAAATGCGCAACTTTCATAACCGACTCTATTCATAGAAGTACTAGGGGTGCATTTGTTCTCTGTTCCACATGTGTCCTATTATTATATAGTCTTTTCATGGGTCTCAGAAAATACGTAAGTTGATAAAGTCTATCCGAAGGCGTATTGATCTTATGACATTCAGAGAGATCTTATTGACTTACTTTATTCTGCATTACATTTATTTATACATGTACATTGACCCATGACCAGATGGCATTATATACGCGTATATTATTTGTATATGGGGTATAGAAAAAGGTTACACCACTACCTGATAGGTTGGTATACGTTGATGATTTCTCCCACAGAGGCTGAAATGATATGATAAATTGCCCTCAGAGGCTTGATGATGTTATGTACGCATATACCTATGCATGGTATGACATTTATAAACATATGCATGACAATATAAATGTTCCATGATTTACTGAGCTATTCAGACTTACAGGTTGAGTCCTTTACTCCATGTTTCTCTCATGTCTATTATATACTGCTTTTCATGCCTTACATACTCATTACTTTATTTGTACTTACGTCTTTTTTGCATGGGGACACTGCATTTCATGCCCACAGGTCCTGATAGACAGGTTGATAGTTCTCTAAGTAGGCTATCAGCTCAGCAGAAGGTGTTGGTGCACTCTATTTTCTTCGGAGTTGCCTATTTGGTCAGTATGATTTGGATATGTATTGATTGGTATGGTGGGGCCCTGTCCTGACCTTTATGACATTTATGTACTCTTAAAGGCGTGTAGAGAGATGTCATGTATATGGATGCTTGTGTGATCTTGTTGGCCTATGTTTTGAGTTTACAAATGATCAAGTCGGCCTTATAGGCCCGTATATCACATGTATAAGTTTCTATATCATGTTGGGTCGTCCCATGTCGAGTATTCTCTTATGTTTAATTTTGGTTATCTCATGACGACCTTTCCAATTCATTTACCCATGATAGTATGATAAGAAGGATACATTACGTATGTACTCGGTTGAGTTAGGCACCGGGTGCCTGTCGCGGCCTTTCGATTTGTGTCGTGAAAAAAGTAATATCAAAGCAGTTCTGTCCTAGGGAGTCTACAAGTCGTGTTTAGTAGAGTCTTGTTATCGGTGTGTTCTGCACCACACTTATAAGCTGGAGGCTACATGACATTTAGGACTGTCAATCTTTCCTCTAACTCTAAATCATGTGGTAGAGCTCAATTATAAGAATTCAAACTCCTAACTTCCATTTTTTTCGTAATACAACGATACATAAATCCAGAAAGACAGTTGGTAAGAGATTGCATATGGCACTGGAAGAGTTGATTTAGAGGAACTCGATATGGCATCATTCTTATAATGAGTAAATGTGAGATCTTCAGCAGATCATGTGTGTACTAAGATGTGTAAGCTTTTTGATAAGGAGCCCTAAGGCAAGAATATCTATCCACCCACATGGTAAAAAGAAACAAGTGAAGCAAGGTGAAGACGGGTACGGGGTACCCAGTTAACGAAGATTATCAGTATTTACAATTTAAGCAGAGAAATATAAGCATTCTGAGATACTTTCAACAGTAATGGATATATATACAATTGACCACACCTATCTCAATTATGCCCCATGGGAGCTGACAGATACAATTTAAGAGAAGAATGAGATATCAGGATCCACCTGGGTAAGAGTAACCCAAAATGGAGGATGGGTTGTTATCATTAGCTAACATATCCGAAGGATAGTAGAAACATAGTAATAGATCTCTTTGTGAGACACCCGAATAGTGCACTCTAGAATAGTACAGTCAGATATGAATACTAGAATGATCGAAAATTTCAGAAGATAGGTAGTGGAATCCTAGAAGGGATAAATATTTACCTTAATATGGCTCCCATCCCTAGCAAAGAGAGAATGTTAGGCGACTCGAAGAGCCAGTGGATGGGGCAAGGGGAGCTAAAAGCAAAAGAATGTTTTGTTGAAATTTTCAGAATAAGGAGATAGACAGAGATATTAGCAGGAGAATAAGAAGAGAGTAAATGAAGCATTATGAGCATGATGTGATAAATGAGTGATAACGGCAAATCAAAAAATATGAAAAGATCACAGAGTCTATAGTCAAGTAAAGGGAAAGACAAGAGGAGACATGCCTTGAATCAATAAAAGGGTATAAACCATGAAGTCATATCCTCATTTTGGAAAATAAGTTGGTGATTCCAACATGATTACCAGAAGGAAAAGTTAGACCTTAGAGTAATAGAAATCAGTATGGGTTAGTGAACAAGATAAACAGAACATAAGTTAGAGACACAAGGATTTGATAATAGTCGAAATCCTGAGAATTTCAAAGATCGCGTTTCGGCAATAATAGAATGGACAATGGAAGAATAACCTTTAAAGGTCATTCAGGAAGACGCTTCCCAAAAGCAAGCATTGTGAACAGAGTTAAGCTTAATGGACTAAGTGTGCCAGTTACACTAGGTGTCACTCTCATGAGTAAGATATTTCATTATCCTTGGTACAGAAGGGTTATCGCAAGGCGAGTAAGAGTTAGTGAAGATGTGAAAAGACACCAAAGATGAAGAGAGGGGGCAAGATGGTTGATATGGTATTAAGTAAGAGTTATATGGTTTAGGTAACTATGGAATAGTAAAGGAAGAATGTGATAAAAATGAGAAAGGGATGATATTGCACTTATTCAAATCCCACATATAGGTTACGATTCTAGAAAATTATGCAAGCACGATGGCAGGGAGAGGGATTAAGGTTTCCCGACCAGGATGATATTGATAAATAAGTGGGAATGAACACTTGATACATAAAGACCCAGTACAAGAGGTAAGTTAAGACAAAGGACATAACCCAAGAGGGGTTACGCATAATATAGATATGAGAATGGACCAACGAGTAGTTAGTAGTTGATTCATGAAGAGCCTAGTTGTGGCTAGACAAGAGCATACAGACAAATCTACAGATCGTGCAAGATAAACATAGGGAAACCCAATATAGTGAATACAGCCTCGCATTTATGACATTGTAATCCTTGAGAAATATTCTGATAGGAGTTAGGGTAGTTAAAGGTACCGTATGAGTGTTAGGTAAATAAAAGAGAGTTCCACTGGGAAGACAGTCAAAATATCAATTCAAAGGCAACCCTAGAAGCACAAGGGCGTGGAAGTAAGTAACTAAGGATAATTATAGGCGAGGAAGAACATCAAAAATTCCGTTGAGTATACGATGTAATAGGCTCGCAGATTTACAAGAGTCAGAGGGTCCTCCCTAAGTACTACAATGAACCACATGCAGAGGAAATAAGGAAGAAGGCTTCAACCTGAGCATAGTAACTTCAAGAAGAAATGGTCATGTAAAAACAATCTCACTACAATATTGTATGCACTCCATAAGAAAGTGGCACCTATCGTGACTAATGAACGGAAGTAAGTGATATTAGAGATCATCTGGGTTACAGGGAATTCCAGTATCCGTGAGCATCAAGATAAGCCAAACATCCATGCAACAAGTGGCAAAACGACCAGGAAAAGTAATTGCATATGTTTAAAGACAACTGAGAGGGCACGAGATTATAATACCCCCCCCACCCATAAGATGAATCACGTTGGGATGCTATGAAATACGATTATTAAAGTATATATCGCCCCTAGGTGGATTAGGCAAGTCACTTCAGATTTTTCCCGATGAGACGTAAGCCCTAGTGACAATGCATTACCTAAGAGGTTTCAAGTTATTAGTGGTAGATTATGGATCAACATTAAGGTGAATCAACAATAGATGGATAAAGTTCTAACGTATGAGAGGAGATAAGGATGCCATTCTTTAGATGAACAGTAATAAATTAGCAGTAAAGGACTTAGATTTATACATATAGGATAAGCAGTGAGAGAGTAACCTAGAGTTGCGTAACAGACCTCGGTAATAATAAATCAAAGAAAGAGATATGGTATAGTGTGACCTACCTAGTTGTAGTAAAGCCATAAGCATAGATAATCCAGGCTATGAATCAAGATATAGAAATAGACGTAAGTTCGACAAAGTACCGAACGAAGAACTTCAGTACACCTATAGTTGCCCAGAGGGACAGCTTGTCAAAGTTCTGTATATGTTCCCAAAGTGAGGCCTAGAGATTGGCTAAAAGCTGGAGGAAAAAGGAAAGAAGAGTCTCATAGGTGCGCATACAAGGTCAGAGTGGTACAAGCTGCATGACAAAAGGTAGCAACATGTACGAGATTTGAATAATTCCAACTACAAGTCATGGTGTGAGAAAGAGGCCTAAAGCGGGGAATACCATGGCCTATGGATTTATTCACAGAACAGTTGCCTAGATAGCAAGGATGGTATTAATGTATTCGTAAGGGCTGTAGGTAAGAGACTGATAAACGCATCAGTCAACATTCGAGGACGAACGTTCCAAAGGGGGGAATGATGTTACACCCATGTTTTTGTACTCAAAAGTACGTCGTAAGTCAATTGATGTAAGCTCGGAAATGACATCCTCTTTGGAAGTATAAAGTAATCCAATGATATTACAACCCGTATTTCCGTTTAACATACAGACGACTAGGTTGAGAACGAATGCATTTAAACGTGGTAAAAGAGATTTCGGACAAATAAAAATGAGCTGCTTTGTTACCCGATGTGTCTGCTTCACCAACTTACTTAACGTCCTACTTGCTTGAGCTACTAGAAACATGTCTAAATTATTTGATTAGGATGAGACACATGTTTGAAATTGGAAAAAGAATCAACATGAATCACCTACTTGATTAAGTAGGTGACAACTAGGTGCATCACCTACATAGAGCTTGTAGATCAAATTAAAAGGGAATGAAAAAGGATAGAGATGGGCAAGTCTTGGGGCAGCCCAAGACCCATCTTCCCAAGCCCGTTAGTGGGGCCATATAAACATAGATATATCTCAATTTCACTTAGAAAACAATTCATTATCCCTCTCTCTCTATTGCAACATGAAGGAGCTCCACAATATCAGCCCAAGTTTTCTCTCAAAGTTACCCTAGGGTTCAAGACCAAATCCACAAGTTGGTAAGGTGATTTCTCTCTTGGAAGATTAAGATCACCTAGTTATCTCTATACTTTGTTGTTTGGGGTAAAGAGCTTGTTTGAGCTTAAAGTAAAGCTTAGTTGGAAGTGCATTCTTGCTGCCAAGGTAAGGTTTAACTTCTCCTATATGTATTTAAGATCATCTATGTATATCTAGTTGATTTGATAATGGAAACTTGTGAAGTAGGTTGAACTTCATATTGGAGTGTTGTAGTTGCTGGACTATTTTTGAGTTGAATTCTTGATATTTTTATGGTTGGAAATCAGTAGAAATAACCTAAGAATACTATTGCTATTGTGGTTGATGTGTTTGGAAGAAGAGAAGGTTTGGAAAAGTGCAAGTTAGAACTTGGTTGTTGGGTGAGATGGTGTGGACTGTTTTGATGATGTATTAAAATGAATATGAGGTTATATATATATATATATATATATATATATATATATATATATATATATATATATATATATATTCTTGCTGACATTATGGACATGTTGGTCTTGTTGTTTGAATTGATGAAAGTGAAAAGAATAAGGGGAGGTGCTGTCCACAATGTCGTAGACGAGCTAGTCACTCATTTGTGTTGAGTTCTAGCTTCCGCAAGCTTAATAATGGTCCCTTATTGTTTGTTTTAGATTGAAGTACTAACGGGATGAACCGACGTTGTCTGGTTAAGTAAACGACAAAGGTATGTTAAGGCTACTCCTTCTTTCTTTTTGGCATGATTCTTATGATATAAACGAAATGAGCAAATGCGCAACTTTCATAAATGACTCTATTCATAGAAGTACTAGGGGTGCGTATGTTCTCTATTTTGTGTGTCCTATTATTATATCATCTGTCCATGGGTCTTCGAAAATACGTAAGTTGATAAAGTTTATTCGAAGGCATATTGATCTTATGACATTGCGAGAGATCTTATTGACTTACTTAATTCTGCATTGCACGATTTATACATGGACATTGACCCAAGACCAGATGGCATTATATACGCATATCTTATATGTATATGGGGTATGAGAAAAGTTTACGATATTATATACGCACCCCCACCTGATCAGTTGGTATACATTGATGATTTTGCCCACAGAAGATGAGATGATATGATGGGTTCCCTCAGAGGATTGATGATGTTATGTACACATATGCCTATTCGTGGTATGACATTTATAACACATATGCATGACACCATAAATGTTCCATGATTCATTGAGCTATTCAGATTTACAAGTTGAGTCCTTTACTCCATATATCTCTAATGTCTATTATATACTGCTTTTCATGCCGTATATATTCAGTACTTTATTCTACTGACGTCCCTTTTGTCTGGGGATGCTGCATTTCATGACGGCAGGTCCCGATAGATTGGATGACAGTCCTCCAAGTAGGCTATCAGCTCACCGGAAGGTGTTGGTGCACTCTATTTGCGCCGGAGTTGCCTATTTGGTCAGTATGATTTGGACATGTATTGATTGGTATGGCGGGGCCCTGTCCCGACCTTTATGACATTTATGTACTCTTGAGTATACAAATGATCATGTCAGCCTTATAGGCCCGTATGTCACATGTATAAGTTACTATATCTTGTTGGGTCGTCCCATTTCTCTTAAGTTTAGTTTTGGTTATCTCATGACGACCTTTCCAGTTCATTTACCTATGATATTATGATAAGAAGGATACATTACGTTGGTACTAGGTTGAGTTAGGCATCGGGTGCTTGTCGTGGCCCTTCGATTTGGGTCGTGACAAGATCACCCTACTTAGGGTTCAATTTGAAGAGGTTAGGGCCAAATGGGCCGAAGTCCATAGTGTCGGTTTTGCTACATACGATCGCGAGGCTGCCACCGCTAAAAAATTGACCAATTTATAGGAAGCCTTGAACTCCAAAGCTGAAGAGCTTGCTGCTGCTGGGGTGAAATATGCCCAGTTAGAGGAGATGTATAAGAGGAACTTTGAGCATAATAGACTTTTCAGCTCTACTGCTCATGATCTCGATGTTAGCCTCCGGTCCATCAGTTCCGCACGGGAGAATCTTTTTGCCGAGGTTGACCAACTTAAAGAAGAACTTCAGTGCCGAGCGGCTTCCCTCATTGTTGAGAAAACACATTCTATGTATATTATGAGGAGAAAATCCTTGGAAGAGGCCGAAGAGGGTGTCATTGACTTTGACGCCGAAATCACTAAAGCCTTTGAGCTGGAGTTAGCTGCAAAAAGAGGTCTTCCGGCCAGTCCTGATGCTACCGATTCTTCAGGTTCAGAAACTTCGGGAACTGAAGAGGAAACGGAAGGAGAAGATGTTGATGGCCAAACTGGTGAAGGCGAAAATGTTGAGCCATCGGCGGATCTATCCACTTCCTCTATGGCCGCAGACACATCTCTTCCTCCGAGTTTCGGAGATGCAGCAGTTTATCTTTTCCTTTCTTTTTCCAAATTTTGTATCTGTGCCGCTTTAGCACGTTATTGTAAATAAAGACATCTTTTTGCTCATGTATATTTTGAGTCTTTCTTTCGTTTGAACATTTATGCAAGTTCTGCTTTCTCTTTTTTTTTTCTTCTTTTGCTTAAGTGTCTTGCACAAGTTTTACTATTTGCGTCTTATTATATAAAGCCTTGGGTGTGTTTTTCCCCGAAAGCGTTTGGATTTCCAGCGCAATTTAATCCAAATAAACCTTTTAACATGAGGGTTTTCATAAGTATTTGCGCAGGTTTTTTTTGTCTTTTTGTGCAAGGCTTTGGGTGTATTTTTCCCGAAGGCATTTTGATTTCGGGCATATGTTCTTCCGAAATCAACCCTTTAACGTGAGGGTTTTCATAAGAGAAGGCCTTCTTATGTTTACGGTGCTCTTGAAGAGGACGTCTCCTGTTCATTACAACACTAGCATTTGAAGTAGTTGTTTAACTTTCAAATGATAAAATCAATTCATCGATCAAACAAGAAACAAGATGGAAAATAAAAGGACTTTACTTTATTCCTTCCAATTTCAAAAAGTACATAAGCATTCATTATGCTAAAAATAAATTGCCATTTCTTATGGCTAACTTGTACAATGTTTCTAGGGGCTGACTGCGTAGTCCCCGGTCCCGATGATACAACTATGTTTCCAATTTTTGTTTCCCGGTCGATGTGCTAGTCATTGTTGCTGTATTTTCATATCATTCCCCCAGTGTTTGAATGTGAAGAATGAAAATTGGAACACTAGAAGTTTTGCACCTTCGAGTACTCCACTAATGAATTGCTAGACAATCTTAAACTCGGTAACAAACTTCGCTTCTCCTTAGGAAATTATGCTATCGAGCAAAAGACTATCTAAAAATTCTTTAGTGGTTTGCGCTTATGAATGGTCGAGTAACCTTTGTTCGATGGCTAACTTAACTTCCCAGTAGGAATTTTGCTATCGAGCCAAAGATTATCTAACTGCTCCGGAGTGGTTCTTCACTTGTGTGCCTTGCTATTAAAGGTCTTATTGATGCTGTTGAAACTTTCTTCGCAGTATGCTTTACGTTTTTGCCTCATTAAAAACCTTGCCAGAAAAATCAATTGGGACAAAAACTGAATGAAGGAAAAGAAAGTGCAGCACGTACTTTCAGTATAGTTGATGTCGTGCAGCAATAATATATCTTGAGGTGTGTCACATTCCAGTTGCTAGGAAACTTTTTTCCATCTTGATTCTCCAACTCGTATGAACCTTTTCCGGTGACAGCTGAAACCCGGTAGGGGCCTTCCCATGTTGGACCTAGCTTCCCTCTATTGAGTGCCTCGGTGTTCTGAGTTACTTTCCTTAGGACCAGGTCTCCTACTTTGAAATAATGGAGGTTGGCTCTTCGATTATAATATCATTCCATTCTCTACTTTTGGGCTGCCATTATTATATGTGCCAAGTCCCTGCGCTCATCGAGTAGCTCCAAACATCGGGCCAGCGGGCCTTGGAAGGATTTTCTGTACAGTTGTCCTCCTTTGAAGCTATACCATGCTGCTTTGGTGCGCAGCGCCCAGGATACCTTGGAATCTTCGGGCAACTTCCCGTGCTCGAGATAAACGATGATCTCATTCCTCCAGTCCCAGACCAAATTAGTCGTATTTACCTCGTAGTAGCTATCCACATTCAGGATCGAGTGCATGAGTTGTACTAATGTCCCGAAAATAGATCCCTTCATTTTCGTTGATGAACTAAGGTTAGCCAGTGCATCTGCTTCTGCATTATCTTCCCTCGGGATATGAGTAATCGACCATTCCTGAAATCGAGCTAGTAGAGCCTGGACCTTTACTACGTATTGCTGCATGCGCTCCTCTTTGGTTTCAAAGATCCCGTAGACCTGATTTACCACATACTGTGAATCACATTTGATTTTTATGACCTGGGAGTCTAGTCCCCGGGCCAGTTCGAGTCCTGCAATCAAAGCTTCATACTCTTCTTCGTGGTTAGTTAAACAGACCGTTCTTATGACCTGCCTTAGGGTTTCTCCCGAAGGTGTGGTTAATACTATGCCGAGCCCAGACCCTTTACGTTGGAAGCTCCATCCGTAAATAAGGTTTGAACCCCCGATGTCGATGCTGACACCATTGCTGCTTCTTTTGTCGCTAGAGGCAGCCATCCCGGACAGAAATCGGCTAAAAAGTCGGCCAAAACTTGCGGCTTAATCGCAGTCCTAGGTTTATAATCTATGTCAAGTTCACTCATTTCGATGGCCCATTTTGCCAATCTACCCGAGAGTTCGGGCTTGTGAAGGATATTCCGTAGGGGAAAGGTAGTCACCACAGCTATCGGGTGACTTTAGAAGTAAGGCCTCAGCTTCCAAGCGGCGACTACGAGAGCAAAGCTATCTTCTCCAAATGCGGGTAGCGAGTTTTTGCCCCCATTAAAATTATACTAACGGAATAAATAGGAGATTGCGTACCTTCATCCTGACGGACTAAAATAGCGCTTACCGCTACCTCCGAGACTGCAAGGTAAACTAATAGTGTTTCACCTTCCTCTAGTTTTGATAGTAACGGAGGACTTGACAAATACTTTTTCAAATCTCTCAAAGCCTGCTGGCACTCCGAGGTCCATTGAAGTTGTTTTTCCTTTTGAGCAGCGCAAAGAAACAGTGGCATTTCTCTGACGACCGGGAAATGAACCCGCTCTAAGCGGCTAATCTCCTTTGGACTTCTTTCACGCTTGACAGCTTGTCCGGGATGTCTTCGATGGCTTTGATCTTATTAGGGTTTACCTCAATCCCCCTTTGTGATACCAGAAATCCTAGGAACTTGCGGAGCTGGCCCTGAACACGCACTTCTCGGGGTTAAGCTTTATGTTATGCTTCCTTAGGATGTCAAAAGTTTCTTGCAGATGCTTAAGGTGATCACCTGCGTTCAAAGACATAACGAGCATATCGTCTATATAGACTATCATAGTTTTCCCTATTTATTTTTCAAACATCTTGTTTACGAGTCGCTGATAAGTGGGTCCGGCGTTCTTTAGCCCGAAAGGCATCACATCATAGAAATATGTGCCGAACTTTGTTATTAACGAGTATTTTCCTGATCCTCTGGGTTCATCTTGATCTGGTTGTACCCGGCATAAGCATCAAGGATACTCATTAACTCGTGCCATTGCATCAATTATTTGATCGATGTTTGGTAGTGGGACGAGTCTTTTGGGCACTCTTTATTCAAGTCTTTATAATCTACACACATTCGAAACTAATTGTTCTTCATAGGAACTACTACTATATTAGCTAGCCGGTCTGGATACTTTACCTCTTGGATCAAACCGATATCAAGTAGGCGAGTTACCTCTTTTTTGACGAATTTATTCCTAGCCTCTGCAATAGGGCATTTCTTTTGTCTTACCGGAGTTTGTTGGGATCCAAGCTTAGCTTGTGTGCGCCCACTTTTGTTGGGATACTCGTCATATCCGCATGCGACCACACAAAACAATCGGCATTATATTTAAGAAATTCAATAAAGCCAGACCTGAGCTCGGGGTGCAGTCCTGTCCCCATGTGGAATTTCCTCTCCAAGAATTTTTCAGAAAATGCAACTTGCTCGAGTTCTTCCGCTGTGGAATTTGTTGCATCTGTCTCTTCCGGTACTTGGAAGTATCTTGGCACCTGATAAGATTCCGACGCTTCTCCCTCCTGGTTAACATCACTTGATTCGGGAGCAAGCATCGGTTCCTGTAATTGATATGCCGCATGCTCTTCACTTTACTATTGGAGACCGAAATTGAATTCATCCCCCTTGTCGCCGGTTGACCGCCCCTTATTTGTTTGATTCCTTCGGGCATTAGGAATTTCAGCAACTGATGATGCGTCGATGGTACATCTCTCATCTCGTGCAACCACGATCTTCCTAGAATAATATTATATCTCATATCACCGTCCACCACTTCAAAAAGAGTCGTCTTCATCACTCCTTCGGCATTCGTAGGCAGCAAGATCTCTCTTCGGATTGTCACGCTTGCGAGGTTGAATCCGGCGAGGAGTTTTGTGGCTGGAACGATACTTCTGGTGAGTTTGGCTTGATCCAATACCCTCCATTTTATGATATTGGCCGAACTCCCTAAATCCACTGGAACACCTTTGATTTTAAGGTCTAATACATTTAAAGAAATTACCAAGGAGTCGTTGTGCGGTAGCAACAATCCATATGCGTTCTCCTCCATGAAAAGTGATATCGTCTTCAGCAACTTCTCGGAGCCTCTTGCTATGGGTTATTGATTCCTTTGTCTTTTTTGCCATCGAGAAGGTGACCCCATTGATCTCGTTCCCCCCCAAAGATCATGTTGATCATCTGGCCCGGGGGATCTTCTCCTGTATTCAAGGGCCCCGCGTTGTTACGGTTATGGCCACAGTTGTTCTTGTACCAGTCACTTAAGAATTCTCTGAGATTCCTATTCTTCAATAGTGTCGCCACCTCTTCCCGCATATGTTGGCAGTCCCTAGTCTGGTGGCCATTCATTCCGTGGTATTCCCACCACAAGTTGGGATCCCTCTGGCTGAGATCGGATCTCATTGGCTTCGTGAACCATGCTTCTTTGATGTTTCTCATAGATGATACTAACTACACTACACTGATATTGAAATTCTATTCTAATAGCCTGGGGTAGGAAAGATCCCACGTACATGATGTTTCTTTGACCTGCAATGTTCTGTTGTTCCTACCTCGACCAGTTCTTCTGTTAGTAGCGAACCTATCTGCTGACCGGAAGCCTCTGTCACGTACTTTTGTTCGTTCGTAGGGAAAAAACCGGCCCCTCGAAGACCGTCTATCTGTGTCGAAATCGTCTTTTGATTTTTCGTTATTCTTCTCCTATCCTTTTGCCTACGGCGGGAAGCGACTTGGTCATCTTCAATCCTTATCTTTGACTCGTATCGATTGTGGACATCCACCCAAGTTATCGCTTGGAATTCAAGTACACTTTCCTTCAGTTTACGGAAAGCGTCTGAACTTCTCAGATTCAACCCCTTGGTGAATTCTTCAGCCGCCCTTTCGTCCGGATTAACCGGGAGCAACATCCTCTCCTTTTGGAATAGGGTGACAAATTCTCGCAGCAACTCGAATTCTCCTTATGCAATTCTGAATATGTCTGCCTTTCGGGTCTGCACCTTTCTAGCCCCGGCATGAGCCTTAATAAAAGTGTCCACGAGCATCTCAATGGAATCAATGGAGTGCTCGGGTAACAGCAAATACCATGTCAAGGCTCCCCTCGTGAGAGTCTCTCCAAATGTTTTCAGCAAAACGCATTTAGTCCGCGGGGAGCTAAATAAGTCTCGTTCACCGCCGTTGTATAAGTGGTAATATGCTCCTGAGGGTCTGAAGTTCCATCATACTTCGGCACGTCAGGCATTTTAAACCACTTCGGGATTAATTCTGGTGCCACACTAGGTTTGTATGGCACCTGAGTATACTTATTTGAGTCCGGTCCTTTCATCACCGATGGTGTGCCCGGGATTTGGTCCATGCGGGCGTTCACTTCCCTCATAAACTGTAAGAGTTCGCTCTTAAAGGGATCGTTCTCGTTGTTGGGGTTGGATCTGCTTCCCCCAGCCCCATCGGAGCCAACCTCGCCCCTCGGGGTATTGTTGTCGACCCTCTGCGTTGCTTGATTTGCGGGAGCACCGGGAAAACTAGGCCTTATCTATTTGCATTATTGGAAGCCCCCGATAACACTTGCTTCAACTCCGTCATAACCTTATCCTGCTGTTTGAGATGGCCTAGAATGATCGCTTGTTGCTCTTGTAGGACCCTTACCGCATAAACAACATGCTCTTCTTCAACATCATCAGGAGTTACTTCCCGAACATGTCATGGGTACCGCCTGTCGTGGACCGGCGAGACATTGTTTCCCTTATTGTGCGTGTCACTGACTGAATCCTTGTGACGAGGCTGATCTCCTTGAGCCTCGAGATTGTGTGTATTGTTAACACCATTATCTGCCATTTTATGTGATTTTTTTCTAAGACAAATAATCAAAACACGTTAGTAAAAAAGGCAAGGATCTACTTAATTACACGACTGTCTAGGCCCCACGGTGGGCGCCAAACTATTACCCTTAAAATGGTACATTTAAATTTGTACGTAGTTTCTCGACAAATGAATTAATTCGATCCTGAAATAATAAAAGAATTGAATAAATATGTAACACTTAGCCTTGATATGAAGACGAAATAGCAGAAATAGTCATTCCGGGAGCGAGGCCTCCAGGCGTAACTATAATAAAACCAAAAAGTAAGAAGATAAAATTTCATATAGCTTTGAATAGATTGTAGCATAAGTTTTCCAGAGAATTCCTCCCCTTACAATGATAACAGAGCTTACTATTTATAGTCGCACCTAGGGAATAAGGTCCTAGGATCATGCCCTTCTTTAATGTCAATTATGAGGGCCAGTGATGAAAGTGTAACGGTGAGCATAAATGATAAGTTCTCTGTAACGGGAAACTTACTAAATGCTGTGAAATATTCTATTAAATGCCACCATATGGAGGGTATTTATTGCATCTTTATGAGTGTCATTCTTTCCAGTGACAAACAGGATAATTGCCTTCGGTTCTAACTATCTCCCGCCTTAGGTTCCACGTGTCACTCTCTTAAGTGGCCACTTAGCATAGCAAATTTTATCCTATACAATTCTATCAAATGAGAAGTTGACTATGCATAGGACTCCTAAAAGAACTCGGAGTTTAGTGAACTTAAATACTTTCCTGATGGACTAAGGAGATCATCCTTTTGCACGTCAACTGTTGAATAACATTTTCAACAGTCAAATCGATTACTAGTCTTAGTATTCTTCTTGAGTCAGTTAGTAAATGTGTATTAGGAAATCGAATTGTAATCAAATTGTCATATATGATCTATTGGTTGAAGTAAGTATTTTGAGTTTGCAAGTTAGAGTAACTTGTAAGTCATACAAATAGTTGAAGTAGGTGAATTGTGTGGGTATTGATTTATATGTCTTGTAATCAGTACATTTGGCTCATTGTTTTAGTGAAATTAAAGCTAAAATCCTATATGGTAGGTCGTGGTTTTTGCACCTTTGAGTGGGGTGATTTTTCACGTAAAAATTATTGTTGTTGATTTTTACTGTTTATTTTGTTTACCTCTATGGAGTAAGGAAAAGAACCAAATTCTTTAGTAATTTATGAAGGCACTCAAACTAAAACATACAAAGTCTGCATATACTATTGACCGGCCCAAATACAATGGTGGTAGGTTATAAAGTTCTTGATTTCACTATGTCTAAGCTTGAATTCATGCAATACATCGAAGATCAACATTGACATCTGCTAGCTAGATTTTATTTGAATGGTAAATGATGAGGTAGGGAAATAATTAATTCTAAATGTTGAATTTATTTCAGTTTTACAAATAAAAAAAATCAATTTTGTCTGTCACATATCCTCCACTCATCTTTTTTATTCACAGTTTTTATTTATTCACAATTACATCGAAGCACTGTACTTATTGCCAGATATAGTATCATCCCCTTGTCGAATGATGTTTTTTAGTTCAGTAACCAAAGTACATAAGAGATCGTCCAACTCCAACTCAAAGAATCAAATAACGGGACCAACGTACCATAAGGAGCAGTTACCTCATCTCAAATCGTTTAGAAGATCTCTGATTCGTAATTATTAATCATAGTGAATCAGTTGAGTAGTTCAGGTACAGTTGGATGCATGTTACTTCTCTGCAATATTGTCTCCGAAGTTAACCCCTTCAAATAGAAACAAAGCAATTTGGATTTACAGGGTTCTACTATATTCTATTTTGGTTTCCATCCGGTATGAGATATCCCTATTGATGCCCCGATTAATCTAGATTTGCATCATGTAAGTGCTATTTATGGGGGAACCATTTCATAACAAAATTTTTCATACTCAGGACTCGAACCATAGACCTCTGATAAAGGGTGGAAGAATCCTATTCATCCCATCACAATCCTTGTTAGGTTGCAAGATAATATTTCTTGGGAAAGATAATGATAATAGAAAGAAGAAAATAACTCAAAGTGTGAAGATTGATAAGCTTATGAGGCACAAATGAATTGCTTCCTTTAGGGGTCGTTTGGTTTGAACATGGGTTATGCCGGGGTAAGTTATGTTGGATAAGTTATGCAGTGATTAGTTATCCTGGTATTGTTTTTTATCCACTATTTGGTATGTTGTATTAAAAATGACATTTGCATAATTGCTAAGAAGAAGTTATAAGTTATCCTGACACTAATTAACCCACCGCCTATAAGGTATAAGTTATTTCGGTACTAATTTTACTCCCGGAATAACTTATACTAGATTTGCCAACCAAACAAAGTATTAAGGTGGTACTAAATCTTTATACCAGCACTATATCTACTTATCCCTCATACCAAACAACCCCTTAGAGAATTATCTGTGCTCACTTAAAGTTTGCTACAGGATCAGTGGCAAATTGTGAATTACTGTAGTGGGCGTTTGGACATAAGAATTGTAAAATTTAATAAAAAAATAATTTTTTTTAAAGTGAAAATGGTATTTGATAATTAGAGTTATGTTTGGACTTGAATATAATTTTGGGTTATTTTAAAATTTTTGTGAGCGATCTAAGTGAAAATTTTGGAAAATAGCTTTTTGAAAATTTTCAAATTTTTGAAAAAATTCAAAATTTATCTTCAAGTGAAAATTAAAAATTTTATAGCCAAACACTAATTTTAAAAAATAATGAAAAAATTCTTATGTCCAAACGGGCTCGTAGTATTCTCGCACAATACAGCAAAGCCTTGTGAATTTTGACGACTAGCAATATAGTAGAATTCCCTAGATCAACTCTCAAATAATTTAAGTTTGAGAATTCACTTGTAAATCTGAAAATAATTTAATAGATAACCATCTCCTAAGACACATGTGACTTTTAGTTCTTTCTTTTCATTCTTTCATTTAAAGTTCGGTTGGCTTTTATAATTAGGGACCAACAAAGTCACACTCTTACCAAAGGATGCCTTTCAACGGACACGTCTTTTCATGAGTTGTCACTATATTTTAAATCACACCATTTTGTAAAAGAATATAACCATTGTTTTCTTGAAATATACAGGACTAATGGTAAATGTATAATTAAACAACTAAATTACCGATGCACGCGAGAAAATAATTAATAGTATGGACTTAATTAAGTAATATTAATACGTAGTACTAGGTTTAATTACTACTCCCTATTCTCTTCTATGCCAACTTTCTATAATTTGTTTACTTAAGTTTATTTTAAAAGTTTGCCAATTGTCACTTATAAATATGTCGTCGTTTTACAAGTGAATATTATAGGGGGTTGCTACGATACAAATAGTGCCTTAACTGGATGGAGATAACAAACGAAGACACCTTAGTAAAAGTTAGTTGGCAAAGGGAAGACATGTTGGGCTTTAAACATTTAGTTTGATGAAACACTGTCAGTAACTTGTTGGACGAGTTGTCGGCTACGTTGCTAAATCTTTTTCTCCATCAATGCTCAGCACACATTACAGATCATTCTTTTACATTAATTCCAACCTCAGAATGGAATAAACTGTCTCTTTTGCTATGATTATACATATGTCCCTGTGCATGTAATAGTATATACTAGTACAAGTTAACAAGATATTCATACACCTCTCTTGTTCTGGCTGAACTGCATGCTAGATGTTTCATTAGTATGATTTGATGTAAATAATATATTAGGAGGTGCAGGAGTAGATCCATGATTTAAGTTTTATGCTTTCAATCTTTAAAATTTTTACAATTGAACTCTGTATAGGGAAAAATTGATGAGCGACAGGCGGATGTACGATGAGTTGACACGTGGAAGCAAAGACAAGTAAGATATGAATCATCAAATAGCTGACACCGATTACGAACATATGACCGGTGCTAAATAAGTTCCGAAGGTGTTTAAACCGAGAGCAAAGATTTGGAAGGAAGATATCGTTTGGAAATGACAGCATTCAATGAGCGACCGTAACAAATAATCTTTGCATTAATTCCTCCCGTTATGCAACCATCAAGATGGGTTTTATTCACATTACAGAAGACCTTGATTTGGGGATCTTGTCTTCCTGAATTGAGCTATAACTAGGAGAATTTGTATACATTG
This sequence comes from Nicotiana attenuata, assembly GCF_001879085.1. Taxonomy (NCBI): domain Eukaryota; kingdom Viridiplantae; phylum Streptophyta; class Magnoliopsida; order Solanales; family Solanaceae; genus Nicotiana; species Nicotiana attenuata. Next base: position 33,211,257 of record NC_031991.1, read on the forward strand.
TAGTGGACGAAAAAATTATCTATACACTAAAGCCAAAATAACTTTTTGTTCTTGATATTGCTCTTATTATTGCTACCGGAGAAACTGATTCTATAATCCGACTTGTATTTTTCCTTCAAGTTATTTTAATCAATTCATTTATGTTCTTAGCTATTTTATATTCTTGGATCAAATTAATTCTCGTGTCTAAAACCACGTTACCAATTCAATTATACCGTTTTACGGGTAAACAGTTTGACGCCCACCGTGGGGCATAGACAATAGTGTTATTAATTTTATCCATTCATCTGTTAGTAACATATTTTGAAGTTTTTTCTTCGTTAAAATAAAATCAGATATGGCAGCTAACAATGTGAACAACTCTTTAAATGTTGGACAAACAACGAGCGTGAGGAGATATTCCAACGTGATGATTCAACCAGCGGAACTCGCAATGAAGGAGATGAGACAACTCCAGTCCGCGAAGAACAAAATCCTCGGCATGTGAGGAGTCCAACTCCTAATGATATGGACTATGAACGTATTGTTGAAATGGTCAAAGTTTTGAGATATCAACAAGGAAAAATTATGAATCATCTCTCAAGACAAGACGGAGTTGAAGCAGGCGCTTTCGGCTGCTCCAATGGAGGAGTTCGAGTCCCTCCCGGTGTGCCTGCAAATCAAACAACGCAGAGAACTTAAAACGTTTCTTTGAGGTAGGAGTTCGATTTTAATAAAAATGAGGCAGGTGGTGCAGTAGTGGATCCGGGAACGACAACAATGCCAATGATCCTTTCAAAATCGAACTCATGATATTTATGAGGGAAATGAATGATCGAATGGATCAAAATACTAAAGAATCTCATGCTCAGACAGATCAGATCCCGGGAGCACCACCGGTGTTGAAGGGGTCATTCGAAAAAGTAGCTACCGCTCAAACCGAGTGCGGCCCCAGAATTGATTCCGAAAAGATTCAAGATGTCCGATATTCCGAAGTATGGTGTAACTTCAGATCCACAATATGGTATCGCAACTTACACTATGGCTGTAAAGGTAAATAACTTGGCCCCGCATGAGATTGAATCCGTCTTATTGAAGAAAATTGCCAAAACCGTAACGAAGGGTGCTTCAACATGGTATTCTCTTTTATCTGAGCATTCGATTGACACATTTGAAATGCTTGTCAATTATTTCATTAAAGCTCATGCTGGGGCAAGGAAAGTCCAAGCCAGGAAAGCAGACATATTCAAAATGGCTCAAGGAGAGTCTAAACTATTGTGAGAGTTCGTAATCCAGTTTCAAAAGGAGAGGATGATATTGCTGGCAGTACTGAATGAGCGGAAAACTGAAGCATTCACCAAAGGTCTCAATCCATTGAGCTCAAATGCCTTCAAGAAATTGAAGGAAAGCTTGCTGGAATTTCAGGAAACCACATGGGTAAATGTCCACAATCGTTATGAATCAAAAATCAAAATCGAAGATGATCAACTGAGTTCTTCGGCGTCATCTAAAGGTCAAAATCGCAATCGGAATCAGGAAAAGTACAAAACTGATTTCGTTGTAGATCCGGGGTCTTGTAGAAGTCATTTTTAGCATTATGAAAAAGGTGATGGGTGAGGAAATAAAAGATTGCAGTCATCAAACAAGTATGTATCAGATAGAAGGACGTCGTGGTCGAAATAGCAGAATTTTGCAGGAGAAGGAGTCATCGAGATCCCGGGATTCAGGATACTTCTAGTTATACGATCACAACTTCAATATGAGCTTAGTAGAGTTGGTTTCTGATATGAGAAACATCATGGAGGCTAAATTCCAAAGCCAATTTGGCCAGATCTTAGTGAAAGGGATCCTAATCTATGATGTGAATTTCACATAATCCATGGCTACAGAACTGGGGACTACCGACATCTTCATGTAGATGTTGCAGCACTGTTAAAGAACAATCATCTTAAAGAATTTTTGAGTGATCGAGCCAAAAGCAATTCTGGGAGGAACTGAGATACTGTGGAATCAGCTAAACTAGTTGCAGGGTGACCTCGCCTAACGATAAACAATATCTTTGGTAGTGCTGAAGTAAATGGAGTGACATTTTTTGCAGCAAAGAAGACAAAGATATCGGTATCTCGTGGCAAGAGGATCCGAGAAGCATCAGAAGATGATAAAATCACCTTCACAGAAGAAGATGCTTATGGCCTTCTTTTACCACACAACGATGCTCTCGTAATATCACTTAATATTTTAGATTTTAAAATTTAATGTGTATTGGTTGATCCAGGTATTTTAGCCAATATCATTTAGTTGAGAGTTTTGGAACAAGCAAAGTTGATCGGAAACATAGTCCAGGCAACAAAGCTTCTGGCCGCATTCAACTTAATGAGTGTAACAACCCAAGGAGAGATTTTACTACCCATACACGCCAAAGGCGTAATGAAGAACACTTTTTTTGAAGTGGTGGATGGCAATATGGGATACAATGTGATCCTTGGTAGGCCTTGGATTCATGAGATGAAGGCTGTGCCACCGACTATCATTAAATGTTAAAATTCCCAACACCGGAGGGGATCAAGCAGATGAGGTGATCAACCTGCAGCAAGGGAAATGAATGCAGTGACTCTATCCATTAGCAGGGCGGGAGGAACAAGGAAATAGCAACTACAGGACCGGTTTCCTCTTCCATCCCGATTGAAGACAATGGGGAAGAGGAGTCATCACATTTCTATCAGGTACCGAGGTCTTTCCAGGTACCGGAGGAAACACATGCAACAAAGTCAACCGCGAAGGATCTCGAACAAGTTGCTTTGTTTACAGAGTTCTTATAAAGGAAGTTCCATTTGGGAACGGGGTTGAGCCTCGAACTAAGAATTAAAATTATTGGTTTTCTTAAAACTAACATTGATTCTTTTGCATGGTCTAGTTTAGATATGATAGGTATTCCATTGGAAGTAGTTGTCCACAAGTTAAGTTTGCACCCTAACTTCCCTCAGGTTAAGTAGAAAAAGCAACCGAAGCTGAGGTCAGGAACAAATTTGTTAAAGAAGAGGTAAGCCAGATACTGAATATAGGTTCAATTCGGGAGGTATATTATCCCGATTTGTTAGCTAATGTAGTGATTTTTCCTAATGTAGTTGTATAAATATTTAAATAAGTCACGTCCTAAAAAAACTATTCCGTTGCCGAAATGATCGATGCTAGGGCCGGGCATGAATTGGTGTGTTTTCTTGACGTGTTTTCCGAGTATAATAAATATAGGATGCACCTTGAAGATCAAGAAAAATCCTCGCTTATCATAAATTTTGGCACAAATTGCTATAACGTGATGCCTTTTGGGCTTAAGAATGCCGGAGCCACTGATCAAAGGCTCGTTAATAAGATGTTAGAACATCAAATTGATAAACTCATAGAAGTTTAGATTGATGATATGTTAGTTAAGTCTCTTAATGCAGATGATCATCTAGCTCATCTTCAAGAAATATTTGATATTCTGAGAAAGTACAACACGAAGCTCAATCCTGATAAAGACGCTTTTGGAGTTGGTTCTGAGATATTTCTTGGCTTCTTGGTTTCACAACTAGGAAGCGAAGTGAATCCCGACAAGATTAAGGACATAGAAGATATCCCTGATCAATTAACAAGTGTAAAGCAAGTACAAAGGTTGACATGTCGATTGTTTGCACTTAGTAGATTCGTTCCAAGGTCTTTGGAGAACCACCATCATTTCTTTTATCTCCTGAAAAAGAAGAATGACTTTTCGTGCAAGCATTGAAAGATCTAAAAAAATACTTGTCTAGCCCTCTGCTGTTGTCAAAACCAAAGGAGGGTGAGAAATGATTAATTTATTTAGCAGGTACAGAATTTGCGGTAAGTGTTTTTCTAATCCGGAAGGAGGAATGTATGCAATGTCATGTTTATTATGTTAGTAAATTTTTATCGAGAGTGGAGACACGTTATCCACACTTGGAAAAGTTGGCTCTAGCTCTCGTAGTCACCTCTAAAAAATGTTGACCTTACTTTCGATGTCACCCCATATTCATTGTGACAATATTTCTCTTGAGGAGTGTCCTTCATAAGCCTAAACTATTGGGTAAATTGGCTAAATGGGCGGTCGAATTCAGTGAATTCGACCTCGAGTATAAGCCCCGGACTGCAATTAAGTCATAAATTTTGGCTGACTTTGTGGCTGATTTTAGTCCCGATATTATGCCCTTAGCTGCTAAGTAAGCAACTCTAATATTGGAAATTGTTTCTGCTGTATGGACTTTGTTTACAGATGGAGCCTCTATGTAAAAAGCTCCAGTCTCGGGATTGTGTTAATCTCTCCTTCGGGAGAAACCCTGAGGTAGGCCATTAGAACTGTTCCTTTGACTAACAATGAAACCGAGTACGAAGTTTTGGTTGCAGGACTTGAATTAGCCCAAGGACTAGGCTCCGAGGTTATTGAAGTAAAATGCGATTCTCAACTAGTAGTGAACCAGGTATATAGAGTCTTTGTCACCAAAGAGGAGCATATGTAGCTGTGCTTAAATAAGGTACAAGTTCTGCTTTGCCGTTTCAGGGAGTGGTTGATTATTCATATCCCAAGGGAAGAGAACGTAGAGGCGGGCACATTGGCTAATTTAGGATCGTCCATGAAAATAAAAGGACCTGATTCTGGTGCAGTTGTTCAACTGTTGCACTCTATCCTGGATTTGGATGTGTATTACGAAGTTGACTCGACCAACCTAATTTGGGAATAGAGAAACGAGTTTATAGAATATCTAAGACATGGTAAATTTCCTGAAGACCCTAAAACTTCCCGAGCATTACGAGCTAAAGCCGCTCATTATTGACTTGTTGATGGTCAGTTATCCCGAAGGTCTATTCAAGGACCATTGGCTCGATGATTAGGGATATCGGAGGCTGATTATATGATGAGATAAGTTCACAAAGGATTCTGCGCAAATCATTCTGGTGCGGACTCGTTGGTTCTTAAATTCATAAGAGTTGGTTACTATTTACCCTAAATAGAACAGATGCGAAGGCATTTGTACAAAAATGTGGAAAGTGTCAGCGTCATACGCAGTTAATGCATCAACCGACAGAGCTTTTGCATTCGGTGGTGTTACCGTGGCCATTAATGAAATGGAGGATGGACGTTGTTGGTCCCTTACCTCAGGGGGCCGAGCAGGTAAAATTTATTTTGTATTTAACTGATTATTTTACTAAATGGGTTGAAGCTGGTGCTTAAAGAAATATTGGAGAACGAGAAGTGATTGATTTCTTATCGGATCACATTATTTTCCGGTGCGGAGTAACAAAGGATTTTTTTGTGATAACGGGCCACAATTTATAGGTTCCTAAGTCACAAAGTTTTTGGAAGGATTGAAGATAAAAAGGATTACATCTTCTCCATATCACCCAAAAGCTAACGGACAAGCGGAGTCGACCAATAAGGTGATAATTCAGAACTTTAAAAAGAAATTAGAGGATGCTAAAGGCAATTAGACAGAAGAGCTAGCGGGAGTATTATGAATGTATGGAACAACAGTGAAGTCAAGCACGGGAGAAACACCCTTCACTTCTGTACGGTGCGGAAGCTTTGATTCCAGTGGAGATTAGGGAAGCAACCATAAGGTATTCACGGGAAAATGAGGAGGAAAATAATGAAGCAATGCTGGTTGAGTTGGATTTACCTGAAGAACATAGGAATCTAGAATATGTAAGGATGGTGGCACAAAATCAAAGGATGGAAAGATATTATAACCGTAGAGAAAATCTTCGATATTTCATAGTCGGAGATTTGGTTTTGTAGAATGTGACTCAAAGTACACGAGAGGTTAACGCTGAGAAGCTAGGACCAATGTGGGAAGGACCATATCGAGTTTCAACTATGACCGGTAAAGGATCATATCAGTTGAAAAATCAAGATGGGGTAAATTGCCAAGAAATTGGAACGTGACTCACCTCAGAAGATATTACTATTGAAGATACTTGTTGAGACTAAAAGTATGTACTGCACTCTTTTTTCCTTAACCCAGTTTTTGTCCCAGTTGGATATTTGTGGCAAGGTTTTTAATGAGGCAGCAACACGAAACATACTACAAGCAGGATCATCGGTGAGAGAAAGAACTCCAGTGTTCGAATTCTCATACTTAGAATCGAACATTGGGGGAGGATACTATTGTATATCAAAACACTAAAAGTTTCACGAAAACTCAGGACTGTTAGAACTAGGAGCTATAACTTATAAGGACCGGGGACTGCAAAATCAGCCTCGTAGAAATAAGTTGCACAAGTTAGCCAAATGTATTGGCAGATTTATTTACTTAAGCAAATAAATGTTTATGTAAATGTACTTTTAGAAATGGAAGAAATAAATCAAAGTCCTTTTGTTTTTATCTTATTTCTTGTCCAAATGGTATTTTAAATCATTTTGTTCATTTTAAAGTCAGTTAAACTTCAAAATACTTGTGCGGGAATGAATAAGAGACGTCATCTTCAAGAGCACCATAAATGTAAGGGCCCTCTGTTATGATACCCTCATAGTCAAAGGGTAGTCACCAGAAGTATGAATGCCGGGGATTAAAGTTCTCAGATCCAAATAATTCCTGAACTTTATTTGATATAATAAAAAACAAAAAATATTTTGCATGGAAATTGGGCAAAAGATGTCTTTATTCCTTAAAATGGCAAACTCAATAGAAGTTTCGGCATAATTACAAGAAAGATGTGTATTACATCGGTTGGTTTTGCCAAAGGAGTCTGAAGGAAGAGAGGTATCTTTTGCAGATGAAGGTTGTTCCACATCTGGTCCAGTACCATCATCCTTATCTTCTTTTCAGCTTCCTCTTCGGTTCCCGAGGACTCAAAACTTATGCTCGAGGAGCTTGAAGCAGTTGGCCGAGCAGGAATGTTATTGAGTGTAGTTGTCTCCAATTTAAGAGCCTTAGCAATGCAACCATCTATATTCGCAATGAATTCTTTGACCTCCTCCAGAGTTTTCTCATCATGTGATAAATCGCATAAGTCATTTCAAAGAGGAACGAGTCTTTTTGATCTTGGAGTTTGGCTCGAATTCTTGATTTTGGACTTCAACTTTTCATTTTCAGCCCTCAACATTTCATAGGTCTAGCAAAGGTTAGTGTTTGTCCTCGCGTGTTCGCGGTTTTGCATGAACTTTTTGAACCACTCTTCCATTCAGGCTCTTTTCTCCTTGGCCGCATTAGTCTCTTCGGTTTTGAAACGTATTCTTGCTTCCAGATTATTGATTTGTTTCGTGAAAGCAGACTCACGTTCCCCTTCCATGGTTACAACATCTTGCAGCTTAGTCCACTTGGCTTTTAACTCCTCAAGGACATCATGCAATTGAGTAGCCCGTAGGTTGTAATCTATCTTCTCCTGCTCCGATTGCTCCAACCGAGCTTCAAGCTCGCCTATTTGAGGAACTTTTGCTTCTAGAACTAGGAGGCGCTCAGTAAGTTGATATCATTCAGCAGCAAACTGATCCCATTCAGCGGTAAGTGCTTCTTTGTCCAATATCATCTTTTGTAAGCCCTTAGAGGCAAGAAGGTTGGCCTATAAAGACAATGATTAAAGTTATAAGGTCAATATTTAGCAGGAGAAAAGAGAAGAAAAGAAAATTAAATTGACACCTGAGCAGCAAGGTGCATATTGTTATTGATCAGACACTCGGCAGAGAGAGCGTCTATTTTTCTCAAATCTTTGTTTGAAGCCAAAGGGCTTCAAGTAGTTGGTGACACCCACTAGCTTGGAAAGTAAGTGACACTCATTCAAAACTGAATGAGTGCGCTATGTTTTCTATCAGGTTACAAATGGACGCCGGGAAAATGTTTTCAGTGTTTCCATGATCGGGTGACCGAGGTGAATAGACATTTTTCATTCGTTCGATTGGGGCCGATGGTGAAATATGAGCTGATGGTGTTGCGGTTGATGTTGAAGTAGGAGGTGAAAGAGCATCGGAGGTAAAAATCATCTGACCGGAAGCAACAACGGGAGCCCAGTAATTAGGACCCATCATTTTCCAATATTCCCATTTTAGTGAAGAGTCCTCGAATTTCATCCTGTTGGGCATCCGGTTGAGCAGGGGAATATCTTTTTCTTCTTCTTTGAAGAGAAACCACTTCGACATCGTCCTCAATTTCTTCTTCATCAAGGACCATTGTGGTTGGTCCGGTTTGATTTCTTTCGTCGAAGGCTTCTCCTGAGTACCAACTTTGGAGGTATGTTTTCCTTTTGGTTTTTTCTCCTTGGGCTGGGGACTCAGGGAAGATGGGCCTTCATCGGGAATGAGAGAAGCATCACGAACTCTCTTCCGGTAATGATTGCTTGAATTTGTTGTTGAGCCACCGTTGGGTCAAGTGAAACATCAACAATGGGGCATATAGAAGATCCCATCGGAAGATTTGTGTATAGCGAAAGGGAGTTAACCAACTGGTACTAAGTCATTTTTGGAGATTGAAAGGGAAAACAAAAAAAGGAAAAGTTTTATTTACCATGATTTTTGGCTTTCCAGTTGAATTTGGGAGAAATTTCTTTTAACCTACGAGAATTCGGTGTGAAAAACTCTAAAATTTTCTCTACCCATTGGATCAGATTCTTAACCGGGGGTGGAACCCAATGGGTAGCTGAAATAAAGGAGATAAAAGTTAGCAAATGAGGGGTTTTCTTTAATTCAATAGGAAAAAAAATAGATTTATAGAACTTACGAGCAAAGTTCCAAGATTCAGGGATAGAAGGTGTTGTTGCTAGAAGGATGTCCCTGGTAGAAATGACAACGAACCGTTCCATACAACCACGATCATTGCCATCATCGACACTAGTAGCGATGGCACGGTGGCCACGTTTATTGAGTTTGAGCATGCCTCCACAATAATTCTTCGGGGAGTACAGATTGATCAAATGGGCGAGAGTGAGAGTTTCTCTGCCTTGGGACCTCAAGACCCGAAGGCAAGCCACCGTACGCCATATTGATGGTATTATCTGGGCTAAGAAGATTTGGTAATTGTGGAAAAATTCTAAGATAATGGGATCAATTTCTTGGCGCATTCTTAAAGTAAAAGGTTATGTGTAAACGTACATGAAGCCTGGTTTGCTGAGGTTGACCCTTTCCACTTCATTAGCGGCCGAAATTTCAATATTTTTCCAATCATAGTTTTCATTTACAATAGAAATACTAGCAGGGCGAACAAAAGAAGGACAACTGCTGACGGGCCACTCTCTGTCATATTTGGGGTTGATAGGTTCTTTTTGCACTTGGAGATCAGTTTCAGAATTTAATTGAGAAGGGATAATTGTGTTGGTGTAGGAGGACCGACATCGGCCTCTTTGGTTTTGTTCTTATTAGAAGGGCCACCACCGATGAAAAAGCAAGAGTTTTCGGGGACAGAAGTAGTAGAAGACATAGTGGTACAAAATTTGAGTAAGAAGATTTTACTGAAAAAGAGGGATTTTGCATTAAGGGTTCTAACAAAATTCGAAGAAGAAGAGTTTGTAAAAGTTAAAGATAAAAGTGATGAGCAGTGGACAAGTTTATGGGCGAGAGAATTCACGGTCATTATTACCTTGAAAACTAGCAAAAATATATGTCGAATCACGGAATATTACGTGTTCGGCTCATTAAATGAAAGGAGACATGTGTCCTTTCAAGTGTCACTAACCGTTTAGGAACTTTCTCGCCAAGAAAAGAGATCATATCTACTTCCCAGTAACACAAAGTTTTGTCACTGAAAAGTAGGGAGACTATCTGTAGAGGGTAAAATTGATGAGCGACAGGTAGATGTACGATGAGTTGTCATATGGAAGAGAAGACAAGTAAGATATAAGTCAGCAAATAACTGACACCAGTTACAAATATGTGACCGGTGCTGAATAAACTTCGAAGGTGTTTAAACCGAGGGCAAAGATTCGAAAGGAAGATAATGCTTGAAAACGATAACATTCAATGAGCGGCCTTTACAAAGAATTTCTGCATTAATTCCCCACCGTTATGCAGCCATCAAGAGGGGTTATATTCACATTAAATAGGAGCTTCACTTGGGGATCTTGTCTCCCTCAATTGAGCTATAAATAGGAGAATTTATATTCATTATAGTGGACGAAAAAATTATTTGTACGCTAGAGCCAAAATCTGTTCTTATTCTATCAAATAACATCCTTTTTGTTCTTGATATTGCTCTTACTATTGCTACCGCAGATGTTGATCCTATAATTAGGCTTGTACTTTCTTCAAGTTATTTTAATAAATTCATTTCTCTTCTTAGCTATTTTATATTCTTAGATCAAATTAATCACGTGTCTATAAACCACGTTACGAATTCAACTGTTCCGCTTTACGGGTAAACAAACTCATCACAATTTTAAGTAATGGGGTTCATATATATTTATTCATTAGAATTTTAGTACTCCACTTTTATGCATAAATTTATACTCCGCATCAAAAGTATTAGATTCAGATAAATCTGGTACTACTTATATGCATCTGCCACTGAGGAGGTGTAGGAGTACTCACCTTCAGTTTTAAATAATATATTAGGAGGTGTAGGACTAATCAGCTAGGACTGAGCTAGCAAATGAGTTATTGGTTCGGTTGAACACAGTAACATTGGCTCAAATTGTTAATTTGGAAGCTAATAACTTAAATGGATTAATCATAAATTGACAAACTTCAAATCTTGACTCCGCCATTATTAATTGTACGCGGTGAAATCAGAGGGCCCGATTTCCCGCCGTCGAGCCACCTCGAGGAGGTACCTCGAGACCCCGAGGACACGAAGCCTCAACTTGTCCCTCTCTTTCAGGGCTTGTCATGGTCCGATTCGAGGCCGAGATATAGACTAAGGGGGGAAGCCCTCAAGACATGCGGTTGAGTCTAATAGGGCCGGCCTATCCATAGCCTATGTTGGGGCGTCGAGTCAAGCCATCACATCGTCATATTTCACAAATTAAATATACATGTATTCCGAGTTTCCTCTCCTATATAAAGGAGACTCGCCCTACTTTGTAAGGTACTGATGTTGCTCCCACAATTCTACAAAGTGCAATAATATCTCTCTCTCTCCCTCTTTTCTTACTAATACTTATAGGCTCTCACTGATACTAAGGATACTTCAATATTCTTTGTCTCTACAGTATTCTTCATCGTACAATTCAATTTATGTTATAAGTAGCTTCGTTTGATTATATCTCTAGCTGTTATACTGCTCCCGAGGGTCCCCGATAACCTGAGCTCGACCTCGAGGTCGACCTCGAAGTCCCAATCGACCAAGCTTACGCTCGGGTAGCACACCCTTTGGTTCGTTCGTTACCTCGTTTATCTTCCGCCCCATCATTAAAAATCATAATACTAGCACCATCTGCTCTAACAAACTAGCTTGGGAATAGATCACGTATTTTTAGAGTCCCATTTAATAAATTTAATTGTCGTTACCATTTTCACGGTAAACATTAATTAGTGACGAATAAAACATTAGACAATGGATGCGACCAGAGCCAGACCTGCCATTTCATTTGATTTCAATTCTAAGTCTTATTTTTAGTCTAATTTATTTATCATTTTGGGTCAAATCAGTTCGTTTGTCTATAAACCATGTAACAAGTTTAACTGCACCGTTTTATGGGTAAACAGTTTGGCGGCCACCGTGGGGCTTAGATAGCTGCGTAATTAAGTTGATCCTTGCACCTATTACTAAATCATTTGATTCTTTGTTTCATAGTAAAAATTGAAAAATAGCAGCTAACGATGTCAACATCACGCACAACGTTGAGGCACCCAAAAATCTATCTCAACATAAGGATTCAATCAGTGACACCCACAACAAAGAGGACGTAGCAACTCTAATCCATAGCAGACAATATCCCCGACATGTGCGGGAGACGACTCCTAATGACACTGAGGACGAGCATGTTGTGGAAACGGTAAGGATCTTGAGAGAGCTGCAAAAGGCCATCATGGGCTATCTCTCAAGGGTGGACCGGGTCATGATAGAACTAAAGCATGCATTATCAGGCGCTTCCAACAACACAAATGGAAGAGGCTCTGTTCCTCTCGGTGCTCCTACAAATCAAACGTCTCAAAGAGTTGATAATAATACCCCGAGTGGTGAGGTCAACTTCGAGGGAGCCGAGGGGATCTGTAGCGGATCCAGTAATGATAACAGTAATTATCACTTCAAAATTGAACTCATGAGATTGATGAGGGAAATTAACAAGAGGATGGATCAAAACGAGAAGGAGTTTCATGCCCAAATTGATCAAATTTCGGGTGCACCATTAGTTTTGAAGGACTGGGGTTCGAAGAAGTACAGTCAGTTATCAGTTAAGTCGAGCGCAACACCAGAATTGATTCCGAAATGGTTCAAAATATTAGACATACCAAAGTAAGATGGGATTTTAGATCCTCAGGAGCACATTAAAACCTATACAACGATAGTGAAAGGAAACGACTTAGCCATTTAGGGAAACCCTCACGAAAGGGGCATGGGATCCACTCCTATCCGAGCAATTGATAGATTCTTTTGAAATGCTCGCAAATTCTTTCATTAAGGCCCATGCCGGGGCCAGGAAGCTCCAAGTACGGAAGGCAAGCATTTTAAGAATTGCACAAGGAGAGTCCGAATTGCTACAAGAGTTCGTGATCAGATTCCAGAAAGAGAGGATGCTGCTACCGGCCGTACCAGGCGAGTGGGCAGCGGAGGCATTCACTAAGGGTTTGAACCCAGAGAGCTTTGATGCCTCCCAAAATTGAAGGAAAGCCTGCTCGAGTTCCAAGTGGCCACATAGGCGGATGTCCATACCGCTATGAATCAAAGATAAGGATAGAAGATGATCAGCTCGTCTTCCCGACATCGACCAAGGGACGGGACCAATACAAGAACCGGGATAAGTTCAAGGATGATTTTTATGAAGATCAACAATCTACCAAAGGCCGATTCTTGCCTTACGAGAGATCCGAAGGACGTGACAGTAAATAGTTCCTCGAATAGGTCTGATCCCGATAGAAGAATTGATCGTGATCGGAACAAAATGTCGCTCGATGAAAAAGAGGTACAGGGAACCCGAGATTCCTTATATCCCAATCTCTCAGATTATAATTTCACCATCAGTATAGTGGAGTTGGTATCGACAATGAGAAACAAGGAAGCACGGTTCTTGAGGCCAATCAGATCCGATCCCAGCCAGAGGGATCCCAAATTATGGTGCGAATATCATGGAACTCATGGTCACAGAACTGAGGACTACCGACATCTGCGTGAGGAGGTTGCAATATTATTAATGAATGGCCATCTCTGTGAGTTCATGAGCGACCGAGCCGAGAATAATTACAGCCATAGCCGAGACAACGCAGAACCCTCAAGGATAGGGGAAGACCCTCCTCGGCTAACTATCAATAAGAGGGGACCAACCGGCATCGAGAGAAATGAACGTAGTATCAAACTCTAGAAGTAAAGAGAAGGAAATCAACAAATAGCAATTACACGAACCGACGCCTGCTCCCGAGCCAAGCGAAGATGATAAAGGAGTGGAGTCATCGGAAATCCACCAGGTACCGAGATACTTTGAGGTACCGAAAGAGATAGACGCGACCAAGTCCACGACAGAAGAACTCGGACAAGTGGCTTTGTTCGAGGAATTCCTGGATAGAAAATTTCACTTAGGAACAGGACTCAAGCCCGAGCTTAGGTCAGGATTTATTAATTTCCTTAAAACTAACGTTGATTGTTTTGCATGGTCGCAAGCGGATATGACAGGTATCCCACTAGTGGTGGCCGTGCACAAGCAAATCTTGGACCCAAGCGTCCCACCGGTAAGGCAGAAGAAGCGCCCGATAGCCAAGGTCAGAAACATGTTTATTAAAGAAGAGGTAACTCGGCTACTTGACATCGGTTCAATCCGGGAGGTAAAGTATCTTGACTGGCTAGCTAATGTACTCTAGTTCCAAAAAAGAATAACAATCTTTGAATGTGCGTAGATTATAATGACTTGAATAAGGCTTGCCCAAAATACTCGTTTCCACTGGCGAACATTGATAAAATGATTGATGCAACAGCCAGTCAAGAGTTAATGAGTTTTCTCGATGTCTATTCCAGGTACAATAAAATTAAGATGAACTCGGAGGATCAGAGTAGCAGCTGAGGAGCTACCAGTAGCTCCGATTGGGGGACAGGCACCAGAGGTGCCTGTTGCTACCCCGGTACTTCCGGAGACTTTAGAGCAATTCCTGAGCTTGTTTGGTACGTTGGCTCAAGCGGGATTAATTTCCGTTGCACCAGCTAATTTACAGATCGGGGGAGGAGTTCAGATTCCTGCCGCCGGTACTCTAGAGCAGCGGGTCCTCATTGGTCAGGTTTTTGGTGTCATGCCAGCAATGCGTGTTATTTCGATTCAGTCTTAGAAGGAGTAGTTGAGAGGTTCTAGAAGTATCATCCTCCTACTTATAGTGGCCTAGCTACCGAGGATGCACATGGCTTTCTAGAGAAATACCACTGTATTTTCCACACTATGGGTATTATGGAGACAAGCGAAGTTGCTTTTACTACGTTTCAGCTATCTGGAGTAGCATATTAGTGGAGGCAGGTTTTTGAGGAGGGTAGGCAGCGGATGTAGCGCCACTAACTTGGACTCAGTTTTCAGAGATATTTTTTAGGGAGTTTGTTCCTCACACCCTCGGGGATGCATGGCGAACAAAGTTCGAGCAGCAATGTTAGGGTACTATAACGGTATCAGAGTACACCATCAAATTTAGTGAGTTTTCCTGTCATACACTTATTTGGTTTTTGCCGTTAAAGAGCGAGTCTGCAGGTTAATTGAGGGGCTTAGTTATATCCGATTCAGTGTGGCACAAGTGTTAGAGATTGATGTTTTGTTTCAGCAGGTGGTAGAGATCGCTCGTAGATTAAAGGGTATATAGGGTCAGGAGAGAGAGGATAGGGAGGCTAGGAGTCCTCGTAGACCAGAAGGACCTACTGATCCCTATTTTGGAGGCAAGGTACGTCATGGTAGAGGTTTTGTGGTCAGCCAGTTCGATTTGCACTTTAGGCTTCACATGATGTTTCAGATATCCATGGGTCTAGAGTACCCGTACCGGACAGCTTCCATAGCCACGTTAGCGGAGATGTTGCTTTGAGTGTGGGGATACCAACCACATGGTGAGAGATTGTCCCAAACTATGGTTAGATGTGTCACAGCGAGATATTCAAGCTATGAGTTCTGCCCTAATTGTTGCTATACCTGCACCTCCAGCTAAAGGTGGAGTTGAGGTAGGTAGAGGTCGTCCTAGAGGGGGATACCGAGCCCATTGTAATGCTCTTCCTAGTTGGGCGGAGGCTGATGCCCCAAATGATGTCATTACAAGAATAATTTTTGTTGATTATAGAGATGCATTTGTGTTACTTCGATCCGGTCCCATTTATTGGTAAGATCCATCCTACCTTGCTTCAAATATGATTTTGTTTTGTGATTCTTGTATTTTGTTCATGTGTTCATGCCAGTTGGGAAATTCTAGTGTGAAAGCAGTGTTTAACGTCTTGGTTTTCTCACTATTGAGAGTCATAAGACTAGAATAAACTTTATGTTACTCATTAAGGTAGGTTTTGGTGTGATTTCTAGATGGTTTGGCTACGATTTATGATTTGGGTGCCCTACCGGTATGAGAAAATCCGCTATGTGTCTTGATTCTGTTTAACATGATTGATTTGAAGTTTTCGGCTTGTGTGAGGTGCATTCTACTTATAATTCAGAGCTGAGGATAGGATCCTCGCGCTTTTGTATGGTTTGATATGTTTGGATCGGACTACATTCCGCGGTGGAGTTATATTAGGATGAGGTCTTTGTGAATAATTCATATATTTTGGTTCTCCCTTGTGGAATGGATTGTAGTATGGTACTGATGGGGAGTTGTGCCCGTCGGACTTGTTTAATAGTTCTCTCATGTGTTTATCTTTTCATATTCAGTCATATTCGAGTTATGCTTGTTGGGGTTGGATTGCGATGTATGCCCTGGTGGAGTTTGTTGTGGCTTGTTCATCGGATGAGTAGTTATGTGTTTCGCATATTTCTTGCATTATTTTCAGCATTGTGAAGGTTTGGAACAATGTTCTAATCGATATGAGTCTATTTACCGGTACCGAGCTTGGTAATGGGCAGCTATTGTGGCAGAGTTATTGCTATTGGTATATAGATGATGTGTTATATCATGTAGTTATACCTTGTGGGTGTATGCATGAGCCGTAGTAGGTAGTTGAGGATTTTACAATGTATTTGTGTGATAATAGGGCGCTTAGTGGATATGAATAATTTGACTTTAAGACTCATCTACATGAGTAGAAGGAATGATCTTTTGTTGGTATGGTAATGTCGGGCTCGTGTGGATTGGGGTGATGTAGGATCACCCGTGAGTATGTACATGGTGAGTTTATACAGTAATTTGATGGCTTGAGAAAGACTCTTGGCACGTTCAAGGATGGACGTTTGTATAAGAGGGGGAGAATGTAACGACCCGGCCGGTCGTTTTGAGCTTTAAGGTTCCGTTCCGTGGTTCGAGGTCTTGAGTGGCTTCATATTGTGTATTATGTCGGATTGGATTTTTGGATGTTTCGTTATGATGAGTGGTTCTCACTTTAGAAGCAAAAGTTAAAAATATTTACCGAGGTTTGAGTTGTGTGAAATCGACCCCAATACGGTGTTTTGATGGCTCCAATAAGTTCGTATTGTGATTTTGGACTTGAGCGTTTGGATTTTAACTTGTGTTATTTTGCCGAAAGTTGGCAATTTAAAGGCTTAGAATTTTGATAAGTTTGACCATAGGTTGACTTCATAGATATTGTGTTTGGATTTCTGTTTTGGAACTTGGAATATGTCCGATTTTCATTTGAAACTTGTCCGCAAAGTTTGGCGTCATTCCAAGTTGATTTGATAGGAATCGGACGCGCGGTTGTGTTTTTAGAAGTTCTTGAACTTCATGTTGATTTCATTTGTTTTGCAGGTTCAATTCATGGTTTCGGACGTTATTTTGATGATTTGATCACGCGAGCAAGTTCGTGTTATGTTTTTAGACTTGTGTTGATGTTTGATTTGGAGACCTCAGGGCTCGGGTGAGTTTCAGATGCGTTTTTTGGAATGATTGGAAGAGTTTTGGAAATTGCTGGTGTGATTAGATATTGCAGGTCTTGCAATTGTAAGATATATGTCGCATTTGCGATATTAGACTAAGTCTGCTAGGTTTGAATTTGCGAACCAGTTTTTGCATTTGCGATCTCTATGGTCGTATTTGCGAAGTGTCCCATGTTCGTAATTGCGAACTATTCATCGCATCTGCGATGACAGCATGGATCAGAGGGGTTTCACTTTTGCAATAATTTCCTCGCATTTGCGAACCCTAGGTCGCATTTGCGATTGAACATAAGAGCTGAGGGATAGATTCTTTAGTCTCATTTTTATATCTATGAACCCTAGACTCGGTAAGAGGCGATTTTGAAGAGGGATTTTCATCTACAATAATTGGGTAAGTGATATTGTTAATTTTTCCGCTATTTTACATGATTATATGTGAGTTTTTAAAATCAATATTATGAGAATCAAAGTAAAATTTTGAGAAACTTTTTCTATATCTTGAAAAATGAGAATTTGAGTTTTGAGAGTCAATTTGGACTCGGATTTTGAAACAAAAAATATGTATGGACTCGAAGGGTTACGGGTAGTCGAAATTTACCCTTGGACCGGGGTTTTGACCGGGCAAGTCTGGGGTTGATTTTTGAGGAATTATGCAAAGATCATAACTTGAAATATTGAAATTGATTTTCTCTCTCATTATTTGATGTTATTGAGTCGATTTTGATTATATTGAGCTGAGCGGAGGTGAATTGTGGAGGGAAAGAAATTTTATAGTATTGATTGAGGGCTTTTGGAAAGTATCTTTACTAACATTGTGTGCGGGAACTACCCCGTAGGAATTAGTTGATCGCACAATTTGAACTACATGAAAGACGTGTATACGAGATGACGAGTGGGTACACGGCTTATGTGTGAAAATTGGACCGGTTTAGACTCTTAGGCCCTTATATAAATTAATATAAAGTTGTCTTAACATGTTATATCCTCCATTGCTAAATTTACACTTACATGTCTTATTTGAAGTTGATTGGTTCATGCTCTACCCTTTATTGCCAAAATATACTTTTATATGCCTTAATTGAAGTCGTTGCCTCTTTTATTGCCGTGTAATCTCTTCCGTAGTTGATTATCCTTAATTGAAGCTCTTGTTATCTCTTCCATTGTTGACTTATCCTTATTTGAAGTATTTGTTATATGTTACCTCTTTCATTATTGACTTATCCTTATTTGATATCGTTGTTACACACTATCTCTCTCATTTTTGAGTTATTCTTATTTGAAATCATTGTTACATGTTATCTCTCCTATTGTTGAGTTGCTCTGATTTGATATTATTGTTACACATTATCTCTCTCATTATTGAGTTATTCTTATTTTAAACTATTATTACTTGTTATGTCTTTCGTTGTAAGCTCGCTCTTCTGTTCTTTATGTTTTGTAAGAGTTGATTTACTTGTTGTATTCCCGTGTTATTGCTGTTGTTGTTGTTGTACTAGTGTTGTTGAGCCGAGGTCTATGTGTGTTTGTGGTACTGGAATTGTCTTGAGAAAATATTGTGGCATATAGGCACATGTGGTGCGAGTTGTTATATTGTGTTGTTATGATTGTGGCACACATGTTATTATTGAGAGAATTGTCGGGATGTGCGCACGTGAGTTGTCCGTGCTATTGATGTTATTGATATTTGCACATGCAGTGTGACAAAGCGGGCTATATATATGTGGCTTTGCGCATGTGGCGAGACAAGGCCGAAATATTATTATGCACGTGTAGCGAGACAAGGCAGACATTTACTAATTGTTGAGCACGTGACGAGACAAGGGAGGCTATGTCAGGGATAATTTGTGATGGCCTGGAGGCATTGTTATAGATGATATTTGTGTAGTGGTGTGCCTACCTTGTGTGAGTCATGCATATCACGGTTTTGTTGTGTCGTTTCTTATGTGCCTTTCGTTGTCTCTGATCTTACTTGTTGACTCGAGCTGTGATAGATCACTTGCACAAGCATACATCGTAGTTAGTCATTCATACTAGTCCAAGAAGATGAACCTTGATGTTTATTGATCATTTACATGTATTCTTGTATACGTGTCTTCTGTGCGTGAGTTGTATCGTTAGCACGTGAGTTGTCCGTGCAGATATGAAAGATTATCACTGTTAGCACATGAGTTGTCTGTGCAGATATGGGATATTATTACTCTCTTAGAACGTGAGTTGTCCGTGTGGATATGAGGTATTAATAGTATTGGCACGTGAGTTGTCCGTGCAACACGTGAGTTGTCCATGCGGTTGTGATTTGTAATGTGGACACAAGATGTTAAGTGATTATGGTTCGTGATTTAGAACCTGTGACTTATGATTATGAGGTGTGGTGTCATGGAGAAATTCTTGTATAAACCTTATGTGAAAGCGGTTATTTTATTGGTTGTTACTTGTTTTTTTTTGCTTACTTGGTTTCACCGGACTTTAACTGTATTTTACTTATTTTACGACATTGTTACCTTTTGCTCCTTGTTGATTAATTGATGTTCTAGTTCATACTTCAAGTATTGTGAAATTATTCTAACCATGTGTTTGCTTTATATTGTTCCCTGTTAGTTTTATATTCATACTTGCATAGGTTATTATGTCTAGTAGGTGTCTTGATTGTTTTTCGTCACTAATCCACTGAGGTTAGTCTTGATACTTACTGTGTACCACCGTGGTGTACTCATGTTATGCTTGCTGCAAACTTTTGTGCAGATCTAGGTATCTCGGAGCTTGTTGATCGTTAGATAGCTGATCATGTATTGTTGTGGAGACTTCAAGGTATACATGTCATTGCGTTAGCAGGCCTCGGAGTCACCTTCTGAAATTTTACTTTATACTGTTTATTTCTATTCCGGAACAGTTGTATATAGAGATTTTCTAGTAAACTCAGTAGAGCTTATGACTTATGTTACCGGTTTTGGGATGTTATGTATTTACTTTGGATTGTTCGCTTTATATGGAAATTTCTGTTTCATGCTTAATAGTAAATTGGTTAAAATCGGTTACTAATTCAGTAAGTAAGTCTTACATAGTCTTTAGAGATTAGGCGCCATCACGACTCCCAAGAATAGATTTTGGGTTGTGACACATGTGCGCCCCTTCTTCAGAAGCATGCCAGCCTAGAATCCTGTCAGTCCTGCTTGACCCTCCCTGATCAGCCCGCCATCCGTCAAGGACATCACAATATTTATGTATATACGTTAAACTTAAATACGTACGTATGTATGCATAAAAGTTGTTCAACTAGCTAGATATAAAGATTTTTAACTTTTAAGCCAAGAGTATAGCCCGTAGACACATTTGTCAATAGGAAATTTTCAAGTTCGCTAGTGTATTTATTTGCAAGGAAATGTGGATTCCCAATCAAGATGGAAGGGGCGAAGGGCCCAATTTTTGAACTAGATGAAGTTGTGTCCCGTCTAACACCTATAGCTATTAGCTGGCCAGGTCTATTCAGTTGGCCCCATTATTCAACTAATATTTGACGAGAACAAGAAACATATCAAATGTAATGGAGGAACAAGAGGAGGATGACTACGATAATGATTTTTTAGGAAAATATAAATACTCCCTCCAGTTATTTTTATTCTTGCTTTTAGATTTTGAAACACCAAATAAGAAAAGGATTTAAATTATATAGAGATATAAGTTTTTGTAATATTATTAGTGAATTTAATCCGTAATAGTAGGTTAGTAATCGTTTTACCATATTATCAATAAATTATTAGATAGATTAACTGTAATTATATTCTATTGGACCCGATGGTGTAATTTTTTTACATTAGCAGCGTATAAAACTTAAACTCGAAAAAAAGTTAATTAATAACATTAATCATACTAGATATTTGAACAAATTGCTCTTCTCTTTTTTAAATGACTAATTAATGACTGTATGTATTATTGGAATAATAATGATAACGAAATAGGAGTAGTTAATTACTCATTGGTTTTCAAAAAGACATATCTTATACTCCCTCTGTGTAACGACCCGGCCGGTCGTTTTGAGAATTAACGCCCCGATCCCCTATTAACTGCTACCCCCGTGTTTATTTCTGCTATTGTAATTTGCGGCGATGATTTGTTTTGTGTTTCGGAGTGCTTTGGGACGCTTAGTCCCCAAATGAGAGTCTAAACCTTAGAATTTGGACCCTAGTTGGAATAGTGTGAAGATGGCTCCAGAATAGAATTCCGTCAATTCCGTTAGCTCCATTGGATGATTTTAGGCTTAGGCGCGTGTCCGGATTGTGTTTTGGAGCTCCGCAGCTTATTTAGGCTTGAAATGCCAAAAGTTGAATTTTGGAGTTTTCGGGCCGATAGCGAAATTTTAATATCGGGGTCGGAATCCGATTCCGGAAAATGGAATAGGTTTGTTTTATTAAATGTAACTTGTGTGCAAAATATGGGGTCAATCGGACATGGTTTGGTTGGTTTCGGCATCGGTTGTAGAATTTTGAAAATTCAAGTTTCATTAAGTTTGGATTGGAGGGTGATTCATGGTTTTAGCGCTGTTTGATGTGATTTGAGGGTTCGACTGAGTTCGTGCGATGTTTTAGGATTGGTTGGTATGTTGGGTTGAGGTCCCGGGGGCCACGGGTGAGTTTCAGATGCTTAACGGATTGGAATTTTGACTTAGGCAACTTCTGAAATTGCTGAACCTGTTGTTTTCGCACCTGCGGATGTTGGACCGCAGGTGCGGTGCCGCAGAAGTGGTATGGTAACCGCAGATGCGGTCTGAGGCATTGAGATCACTGGTCGCAGAGGCAGCTCAAGGACCGCAGAAGCGGAACCGCGTCTGCGAGGAAGGGAGCGCAGGTGCAGTGCCTAGAGGTTTAGTGACTTTTCGCAGGTGCGGTCCCCTAATCGCAGAAGCGGGACCGCAGATGCACCCCATGACCGCAGATGCGGTAATTGCTGGGCAGAAATATGAATTTCGAGGATTTGAGTTCATAATTTCAAAAATTGATTGGGAGCTCGGTAGAAGGCGAAATTTGGAGAGATTTTCGAAGGAAGTTTGTGGGTAATGATTCCTAATTCCTTTTTGATTATATCCCATTAGTCTAAGCTTTATTTCATCATTTAATTTCGGATTGGGGTGAAAAACTTGGAAAAATGGAGAAAAGTTCTTAGGCCGAATTTTGGGATTTTGATTGAGATTTTGGTATCGGATTTGAGTGATTTTGGTATGGCTAGACTCGTGAGTGAATGGGTGTTCATAATTTGTGATTTTTACCCGATTCCGAGACGTGGGCCCGGGGAGGATTTTTGGGCATCTTTCTAATTTCTCGCCGTAGCTTTAAATTCATTAGTTATTAGTTGCTTGAAGTTTTATTTACGTTATGTAATTGATTTGATTAGATTTTGGCCACTTGGAGTTGGATACTCGTGGCAAGAGTGTGTTATCAGATTTATTTTGAGCTGGTTCGAGGTAAGTGGCTTGCCTAACCTTGTGTGGGAGAACTCCCCTTAGGATTTTGGTACTGTTGTTATATGGAATGCCGTGTACGTGAGGTGACGAGTGCGTACATGTGCTAATGGCTGAAAAACCCTATTTTCATTAAGTAGATATCTATGTTTTCTTATAATAGAGCAATACTAGTATATGAAGCCTCCTGTTTAGCTTAGGAAAGCATGCTTACCTGACTTAAGTGTCTTATCTTGTTTAACTGCTTACTTGAATTTTGTGTAGCATGTTTAGGGTAGAAGTTACATGTTTCCTTGGTACGAACCTGAGTAGAACTGTAGACTTCCTTCTTGAGACTGTTGTATATATTGATTTGGTTGTGTATTTACTTTGGGACTACAGAACGGTATTCTGGGAGATCACCCTGCACATTTATATTTGGGACTACGGGACGGTATCCCGGGAGATCCCTCATGTACTGGACATTTACTTTGGGACTATGAATCGGTATTCCGGGAAATCCCCTTGCACATTTACGATTTGGACTACGGGATGGTATCCTAGGAGATCCTCTGCACATTTTATGTTTGGGACTACGGGACGTTATCCTGGGAGATCCTCTGTTGATATTTCTGTGTACTGAGTTATTTCTTTCTGTGATTTCAACTTTATTGGCTGTTAGTATTTTAATTATATTGTCGCACTTCATACTATTTTAACTTGTTATTTATATAACCAGTAGAGCCCTGACCTTCCTCATCACTACTCGACCGAGGTTAGGCTTGACACTTACTGGGTACCGCTGTGGTGTACTCATGCCCTTTCCTGCACATGTTTTTTGTGTGCAGATCCAGGTTCTTCTACTCAACCATACTATCCGTGAGGCGAGGCGATCCAGAGACTTCGAGGTATATCTGTCCCGTCCGCAGACCTAGAAGTCCCTCTCTATTCTCCCTTCAGTTATAGATTTCTTATATTTTCTCTCGTTTAGACTTCTGGAGTTTGAACACTATATATTTCTTTAGCTCGTGATTCATGAGATTCTGGGTTTTAGGAGCGTTATTATTGGTCGAGAGTGTTATTATTTTATATGCTGAGTGGCATTTTAAACACTTTATTTATATTTACCTCTTAGTTGGCTAGTTTTTTACCTTTAATTCTTTTTCCGCAAATTGTTAGGCATACCTAGTCGTAGAGACTAGGTGCCGTCACGACAGTTCATGGAGGGAGAACTTGGGTCGTGACAAGATGGTATCAGAGCTCTAGGTTCATAGGAGTCATGAATCACAAGCCGGCTTATTAGAGTCTCGCGGATTGGTACGGAGATGTCTGTAGTTATCTTCGAGAGGCTATGTAACTGTTAGGAAAATTTCCACTTCATTTGATTCCTTGTCGTGCGAGATTATTGATTTTAAAATTCTAAACCTCTGTCTTCTTTTCTCTCACAGATGGTAAGGACACGTGCTACCGGAGATGACCAGGCACCCGCGCCCCCCGCTAGAGCCGCCAGAGTTCGGGGCCGGGGTAGAGGTCGAGGACGCGCACGTGGTGCAGCTAGAGCACCCGCGCGAGCTGCCACCAGCAGCTCCAGGCGGAGCCCAGGCACCTGATACGCCTACTGCTACTACTACTCCAGCTCTCTAGGAGAACCTTGCACAGTTCATGAGCATGTATACCACTCTAGCTCAGGCTGCAGCCACATCTCAGGCCGGGGGAGGAGCATAGACTCCCGCCGCCCGCACCCCAGAGCAGCGGGTTCAGGTTGATCATATCCCAGAGGTTATACCGGTACCGCCTGTATCCCTAGTTCAGCCCGAGGATAGTGTAGTATCTTCAAAGGAGGAGCATCGGAGGCTTGAGAGGTTCAAGAAGTACCTGCCTCCCACATTCAGTGGTTTAGCATCGGAGGATGCCTAGGGATTTGTGGAGGAGTGCCACCGTATCCTCCGCACCATGGATATATCAGGGTCGAGTGGGGTTTCTTTCACTGTCTTCCAGCTTCGAGGAGCAGCCTATCAGTGGTGGCGTACTTTTGAGTTGGATAGTCCAGCTGAGGCATCTTTCCTTTCATAGTCCCAGTTTTCAGATATGTTTTTGACGGAGTATGCCCCTCAGAGCCTCAGGGACGCATGGCGCGCGGAGTTTGAGCATTTGCGCCAGGGTTCTATGATTGTTTCGGAGTATGCTGTCTGTTTCAGTGACTTGGCTAGGCATTCACCGGCCTTGGTTTCTACGGCTCGTGAGAGAGTTCACCGGTTTATTGAGGGACTCATTCCCAGCATCAGGTCTAGCATGGCTCGGGAGTTGGAGATGGATATTGCTTATTAGTAGGTGGTGAGCATTGCTAGGAGAGTAGAGGGCATGCTTGCTCGAGATAGAGAGGAGAGAGAGGCCAAGAGGTCTTGAGAGTCGAGCCACTATTCTGGTACCCGTGCCCCAGCTGTAGTTCGTCATGGTAGAGGTTATGTGAGCCACCCCGTTCATTCAGCTCTTCAGCTCCTCCTAGACCTCAGGAGCCTTATTATGCACCTCCAGTATCTAGTGGGCCTCCTGCGCGGGGTGCTTTCAGTGGTCAGTCCAGCAGACCTGGCCCGAGCCAGTCATAGCCGCCACGTCCTCCTAGAGCTTGTTTTGAGTGTGGCGACACACGACATATGGTGAGGGATTGCCCTAGACTTTGGAGGGGTGCACCTCCACAAACTTCTCACCCACAACGTGCTCCGTAGAGTTCCCAAGCTATGATCACAACACCAGTTTCTCCTCCACCTGCTCAGCCAGCTAGAGGTCGAGGTTGGGGAGGTAGAGGTTACCCTAGAGGGGGAGGCCATGCCAGATACTATGCCCTTCCTGCCCGTACTGAGGTTGTCGCCTCTAATTCTATAATCACGGGTATTGTTCCGGTCTGTCATAGAGATGCATCGGTTCTATTCGATCCATGCTCCACTTATTCTTATGTGTCCTCTTTTTTGCCCCGATTTGGGCGTGTATCGGGATTCTTTGAGTTCCCCTGTTGATGTTTCTACTCCCGTAGGAGATTCTCTTGTTGTGGACCACGTTTATCGGTTGTGTTTGATTGCTCTAAGTGGTTTTGAGACCAGAGCAGATTTATTATTGCTCAGCATGGTAGATTTTGATGTTATCTTGGGCATGGACTGGTTGTCTCCCCATTATGCTATTCTTCATTGTCACGCCAAGACCGTGACACTGGCTATTCCAGGTGCACCGTGATTAGAGTGGAGAGGTACCTTAGACCACACTTCTAGTAGAGTTATTTCATTTCTTAAAGCTTAGCGAATGGTTGAGAAGGGGTGTGGCGCGTATCTAGCATACATGAGAGATGTCAGTATTGATACCCCTACAGTTGATTCAGTCCTAGTAGTGCGGGGTTTCTCTAATGTATTTCCAGCGGATCTTTCGGGCGTGCCGCCCGACAGAGATATTGATTTTTGGCATTGAATTGTTGCCAGGCACTCAGTCCATTTCTATTCCTCCTTACCGTATGGCTCCTCCTGAGTTGAAGGAGTTGTAGGAACAGTTACAGGAATTGCTTGATAAGGGCTTTATTCGGTCCAGTGTGTCACCTTGGGGTGCTCCTATCTTGTTTGTAAAGAAGAAGGATGGTTCCATGCGTATGTGCATTGGTTATTGCCAATTCAACAAAGTTACAGTGAAGAATCGGTATCCTTTGCCTCGTATTGATGACCTGTTTGATCAGTTACAGGGTGCTCGAGTGTTTTCTAAGATTGACTTGCGTTGAGGTTATCATCAGTTGAAGATTCGGAAGCTAGATATCTGTAAGACTGCGTTCAAGACTCGGTATGGTCATTACGAGTTCCTTGTTATGTCATTTGGGCTGACCAATGCCCCAGCAGCATTTATGCATTTGATGCACAGTGTATTCCGGCCATATCTTGACTTGTTCCTCATTGTCTTTATTGATGACATTCTGGTATACTCCCGGAGTGGGGAAGATCATGAGCAACACCTGAGGACAGTGTTTCAGACCTTGAGGGAAAAGAAATTATAGGCAAAGTTCTCGAAATGTGAGTTCTGGTTGGATTCCGTGGCATTCTTGGGTCACGTTGTATCGAGTGAAGGGATCAAGGTGGATCCAATGAAAGTGGAAGCAGTTTAGAGTTGGCCCAGACCATCCTCAGCTACAGAGATCCGTAGTTTTCTTGGCTTGGCGGGTTATTACTGCCGTTTTGTTAAGGGATTTTCATCTATTGCAGCACCCATGACCAGGCTGACCCAAAAGGGTGCTCCATTCAGTTGGACGGAGGAGTGTGAGGAGAGCTTTCAGAAGCTCAAGACAGTCTTGACTACAGCCCCAGAATTGATATTGCCTACAGGTTCGGGGTCTTATACTATCTATTGTGATGCCTCGAGGATTGGCCTTGGAGCGATATTGATGCAGGACGGTAGGGTAATTGCCTACGCGTCCAGACAGCTGAAGGTGCATGAGAAGAATTATCTTGTCCATGATCTCGAGTTAGTTGCCATTGTTCACACCTTGAAGATCTGGCATCATTATTTGTACAGTGTTCTTTGTGATATCTACACTGATCACCGGAGTTTGCAGCATCTGTTCAAGTAGAAGGACCTTAATTTGCGTAAGAGGAGGTGGTTAGAGCTACTGAAGGACTATGATATCACTATCTTGTATCACCCGGGAAAGGCCAATGTGGTGGCCGATGCTTTGAGTCACCGAGCGGAGAGTTTGGGGAGTTTGGCTTATCTACCAGCAGCTGAGAGGCCATGGCGATGGATGTTCAGGCCTTAGCCAGCCAGTTTGTGAGATTGGATATTTCGGAGCCCAGTCGAGTCCTAGCTTGTGTGGTTTCTCGGTCTTCCTTGTTTGATCGTATTAGAGAGCGTCAGTATGATTACCTTCATTTGCTTGTCCTCAAGGACAAGGTTCTGCACGGTGATGCTAGAGATATGAACATTGGTGATGTCGGGGTATTGAGGATGCAGGGTCGGATATGTGTACCCAATGTTGATGGGCTTAGGGAGTTGATTTTTGAGGAGGCCCACAATTCGCGGTATTCCATCCATCCGGTTGCCGCGAAGATGTACCAAGATTTGAGGCAGCACTATTTGTGGAGGAGGATGAAGAAGGATATAGTTGGGTTTGTAGCTCGGTGCCTCAATTGTCAACAGGTGAAGTATGAGCACCAGAGACCGGGTGGCTTGCTTCAGCAGATAGAGATTCCAGAGTGGAAGTGGGAGCGGATCACCATGGGCTTTGTAGTTGGACTCCCACGGACTTTGAGGAAGTTCGATGCCATTTGGGTGATTGTTGATTGGCTGACCAAGTCCGCGCACTTCATTCCTGTGTGTACTACCTATTATTCAGAGCGTTTGGCTGAGATTTATATCCGGGAGATTGTTCGTCTGCATGGTATTCCATTTTCCATCATTTCAGATAGAGGTACTCAGTTCACATCATGGCTTTGGAGGGCCGTACAGTATGAGTTGGGTACTCGGGTGGAGTTGAGCACAACATTTCACCCCCAGACGGATGGACATTCCGAGCACACTATTCAGATTTTTGATGATATCCTCTGTGCGTGTGTAATGGAGTTTGGAGGCTCTTGGGATTAGTTCTTGCCACTGGCAGAGTTTGCCTACAACAACAGTTATCAGTCCAGCATTCAGATGATGCCGTATGAGGCTCTGTATGGTAGGCGGTGTAGATCCTCGGTAGGTTGGTTCGACCCGGGCGAGGCTAGATTATTGGGCACAGACTTGGTTCAGGACGCTTTGGAGAAGGTTAAGGTGATTCAGGATAGACTTCGCTTTGCCCAGTCCAGACAGAAGAGTTATACGGACCGGAAGGTTCGCGATGTTTCATTATGGTTGGAGAGCGGGTCTTGTTTCGGGTTTCGCCTATGAAGGCGTTATGAGATTTGGGAAGAAGGGCAAATTGAGCCCTAGGTTTATTGGTGCCTTTGAGGTATTGCGACGTGTTGGGGAGGTTGCTTATGAGCTTGCCTTACCTCCCAGCTTGGCAGGAGTTCATCGGTATTTCATGTTTCGATGCTCTGGAGGTATCACAGTGACCCTTCGCACGTGTTGGATTTCAGTTCAGTCCAGCTGGACAAGGATCTATCTTATGTTGAGAAGCCAATGGCTACAGGCAGGTTCGGAAGCTGAGGTCGAAGAACATTGCATCAGTAAAGGTTCAGTGGAGGGGTCAGCTGGTCGAGGAGGCAACTTAGGAGACCGAGCAGGATATGCGCAGCCGTTACCCTCATCTTTTCACCATTTCAGGTATGTATCTATGCTCGTTCGAGGACGAACGAATGTTTTAAGAGGGGGAGGATGTAACGACCCTGCTGATTATTTTGAGAATTAATGCCCCGATCCCCTATTAACTGCTACCCCCGTGTTTATTTTTGCTATTGTGATTTGCCGGGATGATTCATTTTGAGTTTCAGAGTGTTTTGGGACACTTAGTGCTCAAATGAGAGTCTAATCCTTTAAATTTTGACCGTAGTCAGAACACTGTGAAGATAGCTCCGGAATGGAATTCCGTCAATTCTGTTAGCTCGATTGGGTGATTTCGGGCTTAGGGGCATGTCCGGATTGTGTTTTGGAGGTTCGTAGTTTATTTAGGCTTAAAATGCCGAAAGTTAAATTTTTGGAGTTTTCGGGCCGATAGTGAAATTTTAAAATCGGGGTCAGAATCCGATTCTAAAAGTTGGAATAGGTCTGTAGTGTTGAATGTGACTTGTGTGCAAAATTTAGGGTTGATCGGGCATGGTTTGGTTGGTTTCGGCATCGGTTGTAGAATTTTGGAATTCAAGTTTCATTAGGTTTGGATTGGAGGGTGATTCGTGGTTTTAGCGCTGTTTGATGTGATTTGATGGTTCGGCTGAGTACGTATGATGATTTAGGATTGGTTGGTATGTTTGGTTGAGATCTCGGGGGCCTCGGGGAATGCTTAAAAGATTGGAATTTGGACTTAGGCAACTTCTGAAATTGTTGAACCTGTTGTTTTCACACCTGCGGATGTTGGACCGCAGGTGCGGTGCCGCAGAAGAGGTTTGGTAACCGCAGATGCAGTCTGAGGCATGGAGGTCACTGGTCGCAGATGCGGCTCAAGGACCGTAGAAGCGGAACCGCATCTGTAAGGAAGGGAACGCAGGTGCGGTGCCTGGATGTTTAGTGACTTTTCGTAGGTGTGGTCCCCTAGTCGCAGAAGCGGGACCGCAGATGCGCCCCCATGACGACAGATGCGGTAATCGTTGGGCAGAAATATGAAATTTTGAGGGTTTGAGTTCATAACTTCAAAAATTGATTGGGAGCTCGGTAGAAGGAGAAATTTGGAGAGATTTTCGGAGGAAGTTTGTGGGTAATGATTCCTAACTCCTTTTTGATTATATCCCATTAATCTAAGCTTCATTTCATCATTTAATTTCGATTTTGGGGTGAAAATTTGGGAAAAGTTGAGAAACGTTCTTAGGCCAAATTTTGGGATTTTGATTGAGATTTTGGTATCGGATTTGAGTGATTTTGGTATGGCTAGACTCGTGAGTGAATGGGTGTTCATTTTTTAATTTTGTGACTTTTACCCGATTCCGAGACGTGGGCTCGGGGAGGATTTTTGGGTGTCTTTCTAATTTCTCGCCGTAGCTTTAAATTCATTAGTTAAACTAGTTGCTTGTAGTTTTATTTACGTCATGTTATTCATTTGATTAGATTTGGGCCACTTGTAGTTGGGTACTCGTCGCAAGAGCGTATTATCGGATTGATTTTGAGCTGGGTCGAGGTAAGTGGCTTGCCTAACCTTGTGTGGGGAAACTCCTCTTAGGATTTTGGTACTGTTGTTATATGGAATGCCGTGTACGTGAAGTGACGAGTGCGTACATGTGCTAGTTGGTGAAAAACCCTTTTTCCATTAAGTAGATATCTATGTTTTCTTTTAGTTGAGCAATACTAGTATATGAAGCCTCCTGTGTAGCTTAGGAAAGCATGCTTATGTGACTTAATTGTCTTATCTGCTTTAACTGCTTACTTGAATTTTGTGTAGCATGTTTAGGGTAGAAGTTACATGTTTCCTTGGTGCGAACCTGAGTAGAACTGTAGACATCCTTCTTGAGACTGTTGTGTATATTGATTTGGTTGTGTATTTACTTTGGGACTACGGAACGGTATTCCAGGAGATCCCCCTGCACATTTATATTTGGGACTACGGGACAACATCCCGGGAGATCCCCCCTGTACTGGACATTTACTTTGGGACTACGGATCGATATTACGGGAGATCCCCCTGCACATTTACGATTTGGACTACGGGACAGTATCCCGGGAGATCCTCTGCACATTTTACGTTTGGGACTTCGGGACGTTATCTTGGGAGATCCCCTGTTTATATTTCTGTGTACTGAGTTATTTCTTTCTGTGATTTCATCTTTATTGACTATTAGTATTTTAGTTTTACTATCACACTTCATACTGTTTTACCTTGTTATTTATATAACCAGTAGGGCCCTGATCTTTCTCGTCACTACTCGATCGAAGTTAGGCTTGACACTTACTGGGTACCGCTGTGGTGTACTCATGCCCTTTCCTGCACATGTTTTTCGTGTGCAAATCCAGGTACTTCTACTCAGCCATACTATCCGTGAGGCGAGGCGATCCAGAGACTTCGAGGTATATCTCCCGCGTCCACAGACCTAGAAGTCCCTCTCTATTCTCCTTTCAGTTATAGATTCTTATATTTTCTCTCGTTTAGACTTCTGGAGTTTGATCACTATGTATTTCTTTAGCTCGTGATTCATGAGATTTCGTGTTTTGGGAGTGTTATTATTTGTCGAGAGTGTTATTATTGTATATGCCGAGCGGCATTTTAAACACTTTATTTATGTTTACCTGTTAGTTGGCTAGTTTTGTACCTTTAATTCTTTTTCCGCAAATTGTTAGGCTTACCCAGTCATAGAGACTAAGTGCCATCACGACAGTTCATGGAGGGAGAATTTGGGTCGTTACACTCTGTTTTAACTTATGTGAATATATTTCCTTTTTAGTTCGTGCTAAAAAGAATGATCACATTCCATATTTGGAAACAATTTACCTTTATGCAATCACTTATAGCCTCACAAAATATATGTGCCTCCTTTTACACTACAAGTTCAAAAGTCTTTTTCTAGAACTCCGTGCTCATTCAAATTTGATTCACATAAATTGAAACAGAGGGAGTACCGTTTAATTTCTGGGCTAAAGTTACGGATAAAAGGACCTAGGGAGGACAATATATTATGGGATTTTATTTGAAACTTATTTACCAAAATTGTCATAGTTTTGTATATGTAAGGCCCCATAATTTTTTTTTTACCTAAAACCAGGGGTTGCGTGGTGCCAAGATAGACTCAAGCGGTACTGACTTTTTGGGTTAAACAGTGCGTTGGGGAGTTGAAGAAATTTTTTTGGCAAAGTAGGCATTTCTACAGTCCATTTCGCGATCGCAGAACTAATCTGCGGACTGAAGATCTGCCGCAGACTGAAGCAAAGAAACAAGCAAATTTTGGATGTTATTTTGCGGTAAATTATGCGGCCGCATAATCTTTTCGCGGGCCACACATTCGTCGCACATCCAGCCTGAGGAATTTTGAAAGGAGGTTCTATGGACCGCAGACCTATCGCATAAATGCACAGAAGTACCCACTTCTAGAGGAATATGCAGTCCATTTTGCGGACCGCAGAAGTGTTATGCGATAGCCTATGCGACCATAGATCTACATCGGGGCTTCATTTTTTCTAATTTTGTAACCCGACCCAATTTCTATATATAGTTATTGAGGACCATTTGTAAGGTAAAAATATGATATTTTGAGAGTGGGGAAGTGCTCTAGAGAGAGAAGGGGTTCCTAAACTAATTGTTTACTTATCTTTGCTCATGTCTTGAAGAATTCACAAGGAGAACCTCACAAGTTCTTCATCCAAGAGGTAACGTTTCACTTCCTAGTCTCAATTTCGAATTGGGGTAGAAGATTGTTAATGGGGAGTGTGATTCTTGGGTGTGAGAGTGTATCTGTGCATGCATGTAAAATAATGAGTTGTGGGAAGATAGTTGAGCTCAAATGGGTAGACCTTGGGTTGGGGGTGAAGGAAATCCACCATAGGAGACTTTAGAAATCATAATGTTCATCTAGTGTTTGATAAATGATCAAATGAGCTGGAACCATGAACTCCTTCCTAATTTGTGTTTAATTTTGCTATATTTCTGAATAGATCGAAGTGGCTATGATTTCCGGAATATTGTAGTAATTTAAAGGAAGCTCAAGGCGAGGTATGTTGGCTAAACTCCTCTTTTAGAATTGAACCCTACAATGTCCTTGTAAGTCCCGAGTTGTTCATTATAAATTGATTATTCCAAATAAACCTCGTGTCAAAAGATATATGTTCAATATGTATTTTAAATGTTCTTGTTATGTTACGTCATTATTTGAGGATGTGTTCAAAGTATGGGTTGCATATCTAAATGCTATAGCTTCAAGTCGTATTTCAAAATGAAAGCTATTATGCCAAATTATGTAAGAAACCTCAATGTGTTTAAGAGTCTTATTTACTTACATGTGTACTTAAAGTCTTGAATAGAGATGCTTTGTTTTTGATGACACGTGATGATGTTCGAAAGTGAAAGAGGCGAACATGAAATAAGAAATACGGCTAACGTGCCAAGAATGATATCACATTTGGGGCCATTAGTGCCAATGAAACAAAGAGACGTGTAAAAGATATTGAAATGAGTTGTAAATCGTTTAACTAAATAAACACTTTGGGAGTATCGTTAGTCGCCAAGAAAGGGTAGGTTGAAATAACCCAACCCCAAAACTACACGTGCCAGTCTAGGAGTGAATTGTGATTATTTCCCTTATTAGGGATGAGATTGAAGTGATGAGAATATTGATGAGATGATTGCTAGAAAAGGGTGATGTCTATCCACACGTCATTTTGGTTAGATGGCCTAGCATCGGGTCGAGATCGGACATCATGCCGCACACATGGTGGTGATTGTGCTTG
The DNA here is from genome assembly GCF_001879085.1 of Nicotiana attenuata. Lineage (NCBI taxonomy): Eukaryota > Viridiplantae > Streptophyta > Magnoliopsida > Solanales > Solanaceae > Nicotiana > Nicotiana attenuata. Next base: position 33,244,801 of record NC_031991.1, read on the forward strand.
AGATTATGATTGAATCAATGATTGAGATTGAGATAATGATTATGATTGTGGTTGATGTCTTTGGGAGAGACGGCCTAACCGATCGGGCCGTGATCGGACTTCGTGCTAAAATAACGGTGGTATATCGATGCTAAGATCTCCCAACCTAAAATATGGAAATTTACTTGAAACTTGTCTTGTTCCTAACTCGATGTTTTGGTAATATTTGAGGCTACCATTGATTTTATGATTGTTCTTCTTTGTGTTGTTACTCGTTCTATTGAGAGGGTGTTTAGTCATTCATATTAGTACTATTCCACATGTACTAACGCCCTTTTGCCGGGGACGCTGCATCTTTAATGGATGCAGGTAGTTCCACAGCAAGCGACTTTGATCATTGATAGCAGTACACCCTCTTCCCAGCTGACTTGGTGAGCCCCACTTCGTATCGGGGTCATATATCTTTTGTTCCTTGTGTATTATGTTTTGAGGTATAGGTGGGGCCTTATTGTCGGCCCTATCATCGTATTCATTTATATCTATTAGAGGTTCCGTAGACATAGTGTGGATTGTATTTGGGAAAGTCAAACTAGTAAGGTTGTATTTGTACCACACGTTCCACTTCAGACTATGAAAGTGTATGTATTTTTGAAACTTATAAATGATGTAACTAATGATAATTAATTGGCGTTGTTCTCATGATCTCATTGTCTAATTAATGAAATATATCTTCTCCTTATTCATGAGTGAGTTTGGGTTGAAGTTATTGAACATGCTTGCTCAGCCGGGTTAACTCGGTTGAGTGTCAATCGCACTCCTCGAGGTCGGGGCGTGACAGTATATTACCCGCCCTAAATAAGGATTACTTACAAATTATATACAATTCATTATTAGTATCTTATTAGGGGATTTAGTCACATCCTTTTCCTTTTTTTCTCTCCTCTCCTCTTTCCTCACTGCTGCCTCTCTCGTCCATTTTTCTTTCTTTCTTCATCACACACTCTCTCAATAAGGTAAGCCTAAAAATTATCTTCTACCAATAAACCTATTGAAGTAACCTCCAATTTGTCATTGGTATGCCCTTTTCTTTTTTACATTGCTACCCAATAAGTATGGAACTTTAACAATGCAAGAATGTTAATAAATTCAATCTTGTGACATTTCGGTTTGTATTGTGCTCCCTTGAAAATCGGATTATCGTGTTGTTGATAATCTTTTTCAAGAGATGAATTCAGTACCTAGTGAGAAGGTCGTATGAATTGAATATCCGAAGAAACAATTCATTGGTTTGTCCAAAGATTTTATGAGGTTAATAACTATCGTGCGGTGCCAGTAAAGTATTCTGCTTCACTTGATTGGTTAACTTACCCAATACACTAATCTATCACAAATTAAAGAAACATATTTAAATCAACACTAAAATGGATACATCATACTTAAAATTAATATTATACAATTTGATGGTACAACATACAAATTTTTAAAAAAAAATCGTAAAGATTTAATACAAATTGATATATCTACGACATCATACATATTAAAAATAAATTGCATTCAACTATTTATATAGTATACACTTATTTACAACTTATCTAAAACATTCATACATTATTTTTACCCAGTTAAAATACATCTACAACATCATACAACTTAAATACAATTTTCATACAAATTTTATGCAATATGTCTTTTGTATATTTTGTATCTGATTTGTGTATATTTTGTATGTGGTGTATGCTTCTTCCTCTCTAAAATTCCAACCAAAACTTTCTCTCTTAATACAATTTTAATACATGTCAACAAATTTATGTAAAAAGATTGTATTGATAACTTAAATACAAATTTTATACAATAATTCATACATTATATAACTATTAGGGAACTTTACCGCGCTTCGCGCGATCGTTAAAATATGCTATAATTTTGTAATCATATTCCCACGTTGGATATTAATTATGGTGAAAATGAAAAACGAAGTCCATCAATTTTAACGTCGAATAAATGGGAGGTAAATAACGTTTATTTGTAATAATGTAAATTCAAATTTTGTAAATGCAATAACATAATATTCGAATATACAGATATTCATTTTTTGCATGATTTATATGGTAATACTCCTTTATATAATTCGTTTCTAAGTTGTACTTGTTCGTACTTCAAATATTCTATCCGCATTTGTGTGATTCTTGTATACATCTCATCCATGGAAGCTTCAGGTCCTCCTCCAAAAAGGCATATAAGCAATAGTTTAGAAAAAGTCATTTATACCGAAACTATCAACAGAATGTTACGTCAATAATTTAGGAGAACCTCATATCATTAATCTTTCCTCACTTCATCCTCTACAAAAATCCAGCCATGAAAATCTTGTTCCAGCCCATAAAGAGACCTTGAACTTAAGGATTGTATTTGCATTATTTAGAAATCAAGCTTCTACTTTTCAAATAACCTAAGTTGTCTATCTTCGTAGGCAATTTAAGCTTTGATTTATCAGTGATGAGACAACAGAGAATTCTGACATAGAATATTTAAAGTAGACTGAATATTTCAATCCAATGAACTAAAATTCAACCAAGGACTGAATGTTTGAAGAAGCAGTGCGAAATAATTGAAAGAATCTAAAGTTCCTGGCTACTCTCTATCAGTGTACATAGTTCAAAAAAAAGTGCTACACTATATGTTATATAGATACAAACTCTCAACTAAGAAGCTGTTAGACTATACTACTTGTTTAACCAAAAATTAGATTTTAGGTCAAAATTCGAATTTAGAAGAACTCGGGTTACTGATAATGTGTATAAGAAAGAAATTTTGAATGATATAATCAAAAAGCAAATAACACAAAGTATATTCCGGTAGTGTTTTTCGTGTGTCCTACAGATGTTGTGACTTCCTCTTTTTATAGTTAATTTTTAAGAGAAAGTGTAATGCCTTTGCTTTAATGAGGCAATTACGAGCAATAAATGATATTGAAGGAAACGTTACTCAATCATTCATATTAAATACAAATTCTCTAACGTATTTGGCATTTAATGCTGAATTTGGACTCTTTTTCGCCATCAGATTCATGTCTCCAATTCCTTCTGATCTTCGAACTTTAAATGACTCGAACAGGTACGAGTCTCGTTTCATTGAATAATAGTTCGTGCCTTTAAGTACTTCTCTCCCGCGTCTGTTGTTGCTTGTGTCTTCTAACTGATTACCACGTTTTGACTATTTGACCGGTCCACGTGTCATGACACGTCACCTTCAATATTTAAATTCAGTTTTTTCCCAATACAGATAGTCCCCTCACTTTCTATTTATTTATCAATTAAATATTTGGGAGGTGGATCTTTCATTAAAAAGGAAATTTTTGCCATAATCAATGCTATGACAGTACTAACGCTTCAGTTATCTTTTCTATTTAATGCATTGCATACGTGTCACCCTCTCATTAGCTTTGCAATTTTTGCAGCCTTTTTCCAAGGCTTCTTCAACTCCTCCATTCTCGAAGTGATAGTTGCCTTTATTATAGGCTTTCCATCATTACACTTTTTAGTCTTTGACGGTCACTTTTATATAAACTTAACCCTTCTTCCACAAATTTTTACCACAGTCGCCCATCAGTATAAATTCAATTTTTCCTTTCACCTTTTACCACATAAAACTTTTTCCTTGAACGCTCGAATTGTGCGAATCTCTGTTTACTTCTTTCTCTTCTTCATCATGTCTTCTTCGAACCCTAACCCTAAGAGAGTTCCTATCTTAGACAATTTTCCCAATGCTCCTGTCAGACATAGAAGAGGTGGGAGACTTCGTAGTTTAGGATCCTCTCGTGATGGTGGTTCTGCCATGCCTTCTCCTAGCCCTGGTTCTTCCTCTAGAACTAGAGGTTCTTTTTCTCAAAAATCATCTTCTAAGAGCAAGGAGGCCTCTGAACCAATACAGGAACCCTTGGTAGAAGAAATAGTTCCTAACGATTTATCTTTTCAGCATGATAGACAATCACTTCAGACCTAAATTTCTGGTTTAGATCGAGTTGATGTTTATCCCACTATGATTACAGAGATTTTAGCTCCCATAGTTCGCAAAGATTGTTACTGGAGTAATGATTTTCCCATTGTAATCCCCAATCCAAATCAGAGGATTACTTCATATATGACTGGATTCTCTTTCGTTTACACTTACCCTTTTACTCTTGGGTTTAAACCAGCTATTGACCCAGTAATTCTCGATTTCTGTCGTTTCTTCAAAGTTTGTCTAGCACAGGTTGGCCCGCTTGTATGGAGGACTGTTGCTTGTTTAAGGCATCTGGCCAATTTAGCAAACGTTGATTTCTCCTTCTCTCACCTAATTCATCTATACTCCTTTAGACTTTTCCGTAATGGAGTTTTTACCTTAGTGGCTAGGAGTAAGAGAGTTTTGGTAAGCCCAGAAGATGACAAGGATCGTGGCTGGTATGCCCGTTTTGTTGCTGCTCCCACAGTTGGCTTAGTGGGTGAACAAAACGTTCCCTTCCCTGAGAAGTGGAATTTTGCACGTAAGTCTTTCATCTTTCCCGTACCTCTTTCTTTTTGAGTTTACAAATTTCTTTAACTTTGTTTCTCTTCTTTTTTTTTCCTTTAGCAACCATGGGAGTTGTGGAGAACATTCCCAATTTTCGTGGTTGGGTAGATAAATTGTTGAAGATTGCTCCTATGGAAGCTAGGTCTTGGAAATTTATTTCCAATCGTCATGGTTGGAAAGTAAAGACTCACGGTATGAGTTTTTGTCTTTCTCGTATGTAAGATATTTCTTTTTATTGCCTTAACTTTCAATTTTCTCTTTGTCAGGTTTCGCCATTCGAGGTGTTACTGCTGAAGCAGTTGCAGCCTTTCGTTTAGGAACCCAACTTTCTTTAGAAAGTGCTCAGGATATTCTTTTGAAAAGAAAAACCGCAGATGATGATAGCTCCGACGAAGAAGAGGAGGGTGGTTCCTTCGTGAAAAGGCCAAGAGTTCGGAGACGTATCGTCTCTGATGAAGCTGAAGTTTCACATCATCTTTCTCCAACCGGCCTGTTAATCTCGTCTCTGACGATGATGTTGCTACCCTTCCTGATACTCATGAATCGATTAACCAGCTTTTCGTTAGTGGTTTTGAGAGTGGTGAGTTAGGACCCGTTTTGGATGAACCTCCCCTATCTTCTTCTTCAACTGCCATACCTTTAGTTCCTTCCCTTCCTTCTTCTGCCGCACCTTTAGTTCCTTCCGTATGCTCCGACTTCTTCTTCACCTCCCGCTGCTGTTTTCACATCTTCTACCGCTCCTCCTTCTACTGTTCACAATGTAGAAGCGGGTTCTACAAGCAAAAGGATTGCTATGAGGAGCGTGACTATTGAAGTGCCTGCTAACAACAGCCTTTTGAGGAAATCCGGTCAGGCGGATGTTTGGCTTGAACCCTTAATAGGCCCGATTGAGAAAGAAAAAATGAATAGCCACAGCTGCCTGACTTTGATGAACGACATAGTTCATTCTACTTTGAAGGTATGCCCCTTCTTTCCTTAATTTTACCAAATTCTTCTAAAATTCTAATTTTTCATTCCTTATCATTTTCAGGCCAACCTTATTGGTACAGAACTGATGAGCAGGATTTCTTTATTAGAGAAGGTGGCACGTGACTCTGAGAAGGCTGTTCTTGATTCAGAGAGGGAAGCTCGTGACTTTCAGTTGGAAGCAGCTAATTGGAAGGACCAATTTGATAGTGCTCAAATAACAATAGAAGATTTACAAGAGAGCAGGAATAACCTGGAACAGCAGGTGAGAGCATTAACTTCAGAGCTTGCGATTGTTAAGGCTTCTTCAAGTCAGGCTGAGAAAGAAAGAGAGCGTCTCGAGTCTTCTTTCTCAGAACAATTATCTAAATCAAGTGAAGAGATTAGAGAGCTGAAAGCTCTTTTAAGCCAAAAAGAAGTTTATGCTGGAGACTTGATGTAGAATTTGACTCCAACCCAAGAAAATCTGCGAACTTCTGAAGACCAGGTGGAGGCCTTAGAAAGATCACATGCCTCTCTCCAAGCCTCTTATAACTCAGCTCTGAATGAAAATGAGAGTCTCAAAAATGAAATTGCTGCTTGGGAAAGAGATTATGAGCTTCTTGAAGATAAGGCTGCAGTTGATGTAAGCTGGGCTTTTCTGAACTCCCGACGTGATGCCTTAGTTGAAGCCAGCCAAGAAAACTTTAATCTGGAGTCAGAGTTAGCTAAGGTGATGGAAACTATTGAAAAAGCTCAACAACCATTGGACTTCCCTTCTCCCGCGATTGAAGTTTCCGAAGCTGAAGCTACCGGAGTCGATGTTCTCGTGACCGATGCACCCTCTTCAAGCTCAATCATGTCCCTTACTGCAAGTCAAGTTGAAACTTCATCTATTGAGACTCCAGTGGTTGGATATCAACCCACTTCCGTTGGTGATGCTGTTCTAGTTGAGCACGCTGATGATCCTCCTTCAAACCTTTCCTCTCAGTAAAAATTTATATCAATTTTTGAATTCCTTTTTGCAGGTACCTACTTGGAAAACAGTATTTAAAGCTTTTGGGTTCATTTGAGAGTTTTTGTAATCAAACCCTTGGCTACTATTTGAGGGTTGATTTTTGGAAATACAAGTCTCCAAGTCTTGTTTTGGGGCATTTAGTATAAACAATTTGATGACTAAATTTATACTTAGTCTTTAGTTTTACATATTAGGAAGTTTTTATTTATCATTGCACTTCCGTATGTTCTATCCTTGCCTTTTTATTTTTAAGGACTTAAAGAATAGTTTGCATTTTTGTTCTTTGAAAAATGCTTCTATTATTCCCATGATTAAATAACATGAGTTTTATAAAAGAGGGCCCTTTTATATTTTGACACTTAACGAAGAAGACGTCTCAACTTCATAATGGTGTAGTCATACGATAAAAGAAATAGGAACACACATGTTTTTTGTAATAACTTTGACAAGTTTTTATTTCGGAACTTTGACAAGTTTTGAGTAATACTTTACATGTATTTGAATTACATCTATAACTTTCTCGCAACTGTNTTTTAGTATAACTTGTACAGTTTTTATTTCGGTAACTTTGACAAGTTTTTGAGTAATACTTTACATTAGATTTGAATTTACATCTATAACTTCTCGCAACTGTTTCCTTGTAACAGATTTATACAAAAGAAGAACAATAGATACGGGGGTTTTCCTTATAACCCGTTTTAGTACATAGTTGAGAAATGACTCTATTGTTCTTATAGGAAAGAATACTATGATGAATGCCATGACTTCGTAACTTTCACTCCGTACTTGATTCTTCTAGGCTTGATTTTCTAAATCTTCTATGCCTTTTTGATACACGTAAATGTATATACTATGTAGTCCCCCAAGTGTTTGAGTGTTGAAGTATGAAGCCTCGAGCACTTGATAGTCTCCTTCACCTGGTCCTTTTCCTGAAAAGGAAATACATACGGGACTCGGGGGTGCGATTATAGATGAAGACTGCTTAACCCGTATATACTTCTATCAGAATAATTGTAACTCTGGGCTAGGAATTTTAGTTTACTCCATTTTGCCTTACAGGTCGTGACTCATCATTTAGTACGGGTTAGCGTTTTGCCTATCATCTAAAATCGTTAGTAAAATTTTAACAATTCAAAAACTAATATAATTTAACATGGTGATACCTGACCGTGGGTTTTTTCTTAGAAGTAGTATCTCTTCAAATGAACTGCATTCCAATGCGATGGAAGCACCTTCCCGTCCATTGTTTCTAACTCGTATGCTCCTTTTCCTGCAATATCTCGAACTCTGTAGGGTCCTTCCCAGGTTGGACTTAGTTTACCCGCGTTGGCCGCCTTTGTAGATTGAAAAACTTTTTTAAGCACGAAGTCCCCAGTTTTGAAGTATCTCAGTCGTGCTTTCCTGTTGTAATATCGTTCGATCACTTGCTTTTGTGCTGCCATTCTTATTAATGCGGCTTCTCTCTTGCCTTCCAGTAGATCCAAATTGACTCGCATCTCTTCATCATTAGACTCTTGTGTTGCTTGTGAGAATCTTGTACTGGTTCTCCTATTTCAACTGGGATTAATGCTTCAGCTCCATAAACTAAAGAAAAAGGAGTTTCACCTGTGCTCGTCTTTGTTGTCGTGCGATATGCCCATAGAACTCTGGGTAACACTTCAGGCCAATTACCCTTTGATTCCTCTAATCGTTTCTTCAAATTGTTGATTATGACTTTGTTCGTTGATTCTGCTTGCCCATTGCCTACTAGGTGATACGGTGTAGATATGATTGTTTTAATTTGCCAACTCTCAAAAAACTCAGTGACTTGAGCTCCGATAAATTGAGGGCCATTGTCGCATACAATCTCCTTTGGTACACCAAAACGGCAGATGATATTACGCCAAATGAAGTCTCTGACCTCCTTTTCTCGTACCTGTTTAAATGCTCCTGCCTCTACCCATTTAGTGAAGTAATCAGTAAGCACGAGCAAAAATTTTACCTGTCCTTTTGCTTGTGGTAATGGACCCACGATATCCATTCCCCACTTCATGAATGGCCACGGTGATATGACCGGATGTAACAACTCCGCAGGTCTATGCATATTGTTATCGTACCTTTGACATTTATCACATTTAGCTACAAAACTTTCTGCTTCTTCCTCCATTTTAGGCCAATAATATCCTGCTTTAATCAAAGTTCTAACCAATGATCTTCCTCCTGCGTGATTCCCGCAGTGCCCCTCATGTATTTCCCTCATTACATATTCCGTTTGAGAAGGTCCGAGGCATCTGCTAATGGACCACCGAACAACTTACGATAAAGATTCCCTTGTTTTAAACAGTAGCGAGCAGCTTTTTTGCGAAGTGTATGTGCTTGCTTTTTGTCACTAGGGATGGTACCATACTGCAAAAAAGCAACAATTTCGTTTCTCCAATCCCAAGTTAAATTATTAAAATTTACCTCATTCTTATCTGGATCGAGAACTGAGTGAAATAATGTATAATTGCAGCATTTGCATCTTTTGCCACATCAGCTGCGGATGCGAGATTAGCTAAGGCATCTGCTTCAACATTTTCATCCCTCGATATCTGTATGACCTTCCAAGTTTGGAATTGCTTTATCAGTTCCCGTACCTTTTCTAAGTACTGCTGCATCCTTGCTTCCCTAGCTGTATAGGTCCCTAGCATTTGATTAACCACGAGCTGCGAGTCACTTTTGATCACTACTTGATTTATACCAAGTTCTCGTGCCAATTCTAAACCTGCAATCACAGCTTCATACTCCGCTTCATTGTTAGTTACGGAATGACATTTAATGGCTTGCCTAATAGTTTCACCTGAAGGTGGTACTAAAACAATTCCTAATCCTGCACCTTATACATTAGATGAGCCATCAGTAAATAAGGTCCATGTTCCTGGATTAGCCCCATTAAGTACTTGTACTTCTTTTTCTTCTTCTAATTGCATCCCTTGGCTAAAGTCGGCGACGAAATCAGCTAATATCTGTGATTTTATTGCTGTTCTAGGTAAGTACGTGATTTCATATTCACTTATCTCTATGGCCCATTTAGCTAACCTCCCTGACAATTCATGTTTATGCAATATATTACGTAGGGGGTATGCAGTCACTACAACAATAGGATAACATTGAAAGTAAGGCCTTAACTTCCTAGATGCCATGATTAGAGCAAGTGCTAATTTTTCCAATTGTGGATACCGTGTCTCTGCATCTAACAAAGATTTACTAACATAATAGATAGGAGATTGTTTACCCTGCTCTTCTCGTACTAAAACCGCGCTTACCGCAACTTCTGAAACAGCAAGGTAGATGAAAAGTTTCTCCCCAGCCTTGGGTTTTGCTAGCAAAGGTGGATTTGACAAGTATGTTTTCAAATCACTAAGTGCTTGTTGACACTCCTCATCCCATTCAAAATGATCCTGCTTCTTAAGAGCCGAGAAGAATTTAAAACATTTTTCCGATGATTTAGAAATGAACCTTCCCAAAGCTGCGATTCTTCCTGTTAGTCTTTGAACCTCTTTCTTGTTGGAAAGTATATCTGGAATTTCTTCAATGGCCTTAATCTGTGCAGGATTCACTTCAATACCACGGTTAGAAACAAGAAAACCTAAAAATTTTCCTGATGCCACACCAAATGCACATTTTTCTGGATTCAACTTCATATTATATTTTCGTAAAATTTTAAACGTTTCAGATAAATGCGATATATGATCTTCTGAATGCTGAGTTTTAACTAGCATATCATCTATATATACTTCCATGGTTTTACCTAAATGTTCTTGAAACATTTGGGTGACCAACCTTTGATACGTTGCACCTGCATTCTTAAGACCGAAGGGCATTACCTTGTAACAATAAGTCCCCATGTCTGTTATAAAAGAAGTTTTTTCCTCATCACCTGGATCCATCTTGATTTGATTATAGCCTGAACATGCATCTAAAAAACTTAATAGTTCATGCCCTGCAGTAGCATCAATTAACTGATCTATGTGGGGTAAAGGAAAGGAATCTTTTGGACAGGCTTTATTAAGGTCTGTGTAATCTACACAGACTCGCCACTTACCGTTCTTCTTAGGAACCACAACAGTATTAGCTAACCAGTTGGGATATTTTACCTCACGAATTGAACCGATTTTTAGCAACTTTTGAACTTCCTCTTGAATCACCTTATTTTTGAAAGTTCCTTGTTTTCTTTTCTTTTACTTGACGGGAGGATATGATGGATCTTCATTTAGTTTATGAGTCATCACCTCCGGTGGTATACCTGTCATGTCTGTATGGGACCAAGCAAAACAGTCTGCATTAGCTTTTAAAAATTCAATTAACTTACGTTTTACCTCCGGGCTAAGATTAGCTCCTATGTACACTTTTCTCTCGGGCCAATCTATAAATAACACCACGGCCTCTAGCTCTTCTATCGTTGTTTTGATGTTCTCATTCTCCTCCGGTTCTTGAATGGTATCAGGTCTTGAATCCAGATCTGTTTGCTTTTGCTCAGGTGAGGTTGTTTCCATGTTACCCTCACCTAAATTCTGTAATTGCTATTTGTCTTCATCTTTAACGGTTGAATCCGCAACGGAATTGATGCTTCTAGATGTTTGTTGATCGCCTCTGATTTGGCATATTCCCCATGGAGATGGAAATTTAATAACTTGATGTAAAGTTGAAGGAACAGCTTCCATGTCATGAATCCATGGCCTCCCAAGAATCATATTATAAGCCATTTCCATATCTACGACTTGAAATTTGGTATCTTTAACGGCAACTTCTGCAAATGTAGTAAGTATTGCTTCCCCTTTCGTTACAACACTAGAGTTGTCAAATCCCGACAAAGTATGTGCTTTTGGAATCAATTTATCCTCCGCTTGCATCTCGCGCAATACCCGTATTAAAACAATGTTTACAGAACTACCTGGATCAACCAAAACTCGTTTCACGTTAGTATCATGTACAAGTAAAGATATTNAACTTCGTACTGTACCTGTTATAAACGTCATTCTACGTGGTTGCAGGGAACTCTCGAAGGCTTTCTTTAAGTCTTCTCGTGGCTTCTGAACTTTTATCATTTAAGTTGCTTGCAAAAGCTATTGCAGCCCAATTATCAGGTACACGGGGTAAAGTCATCCTTTCACGTTGGAATCTATCAACAAAATCTCTGAGCAACTCTGAGTCCCCTTGTTTAATTTTGAAAATGTCTTCCATTCTTTTTTAAACCTTTTGAGCTCCCGAGTGCGCTTTAATAAAAGAATCTGCAAGCTCAGCAAAAGAGTTTATAGAATTTTCAGGTAAAAGAGAATACCAGGTTAATGCACCCTTGGTGAGTGTTTCTCCAAATTTTTTGACCAACACAGATTCAATTTCTTGCTTGGTCAAATCGTTGCCTTTTACACCTGAAGTAAATGCAGTTACGTGATCACGTGGGTCTGTTGTGCCATCATATTTCGAGATGTCAGGCATTTTGAACTTTTTAGGGATTGGAAGAGGAGCAACACTTGGTTTCCAAGGTTGTTGCGAGTATTTATCCACATCCACTCCTTTGATTACAGGGGGAGCTCCAGGGATTTGCTCGATGCGCTCATTTTGTTCCTTAAGTTGTTTCTCCAAAGTTAGTACTAAATTTTGCAAATGAGAATTATTTGAATTACCTGGTTCTCCTTCCTGTGGTTCACTGGGGGTTCCTCCATTTCCAGAATTAACAAGGCCAGAACGAGGATTCTCCAATGTATTATTATTAGGCGTAGGTGTGGGTGGTGCAACAGGTAATCGACTAACTAGAGCTTGAAGAACTTTGCTAACCCGTGCATCAATTACTTTTTGTAAAGCGTCATCTGCTCCTTCAAAATATTCAGATTGCTCTTGTTCAACAGCACGAGATTCAGGAGTAGGAGTGCCTTCACGAGATTGACGGGTGAATTTTGAGGGGAAGGAACCACGTTAATGTTTTGTAAATCACCTTGATTTTGATGGATTTGATTTTCATGGTTTCCCAAGGTATTTTCACTGTTATTGTTGTTGTCGTTGTTGTTTGACATGATGATAACAACAGATAAAATGTAACTTAAAAAGAATAGATTATCAGATTCCCGGTAACGGAACCAATTTGTTTAACCAAGAAACTGAATATTTGGTTAAAGCTAGAATTTAAGAGAGAAATCGGGTTACTGATAATCAAGTAATGAGAGACTTTGGGAACAACAATAAAGCAATGAATAAGTATATATTTCAGTATAATCTCAATGATATTTTTGTGTTTTTTACAGATGTTGTGACTTTCTCCTTTTATAGTTAATTCTAAGAGAAAGTGTAATGCCTTTGTCTTAATGAGGCAATTACGAGCAATAAATGACATTAAAAGAAACGTTACTCAATCATTCCTATTAAGTACAAATTCTCTAACGTATTTGGCATTTAATGCTGAATTTGGACTCTTTTACGCTATCAGATCCATGTCTTCAATTCCTTCTGATCTTCGAGCTTTAAATGACTCGAACAGGTACGAGTCTCGTTTCATTTGAATAATAGCTCGTGCCTTTAAGTATCTTCTCTCCCGCATCTGTTGTTGCTCGTGCCTTTAAGTATCTTCTCTGCCGCATCGGTTGTTGCTCGTGCCTTCTAACTGATTACCACGCTTTGACTATTTGACCGGTCCACGTGTCATGACACGTCATCTTCAATATTTAAATTCAGTTTTTTTCCAATACAGATAGTCCCCCCACTTTCCATTTATTTATCAATTAAATATTTGGGAAGTGGATTTTCATTAAAAATGGAATTTTTGCCATAATCAATGTTATGACAGTACTAACGCTTCAGTTGTCTTTTCTATTTAATGCATTGCATACGTGTCACCTTCTCATTAGCTCTGCAATTCTGCAGCCTTTTTTCAAGGCTTCTTCAACTCCACTATTCACGAAGTGATAGTTGCCTTTTTGGTATCAATTAAAATATTTTTCTTTTTAATTGTTTAACATCTTTAAATATATTAGACTTTTTTGGTATTAATATTTAATCGATATTTTTTCTGTATTATTACTTAGGTTGATGCATTTTTTATATTATTATTTTATATGTTTGCTTCTTACTCAGCTATTTTTGGGTATACTTAGTTTGACAAATTTTTTATATTGTTGTTTTTTATGTTATTTTCTTAAAATTATTGACTAAAATTCGAGAGGCTTTGTGTTTGAACTATCATTATTTTTTCAGATATTTTTGGGGTTAACAGATAATTAAATATTTAATTTCAATAACTACAAAGATTAATTAGTAATTATTCAATAGTTAATCATATAAAAAATACTACAAACTTAATAGTAAATACTATTGATTTATTTCATTCGTAACGATATGTTTGTTAACTTTCATATTTTGCCCAAAATTCCCGCCAAATAATTATTTTATGATTCATATCTAATATTTGATAATTATCTATTGATACATTAAATCCATAATTGAGTACTCTATCCTGGTTTGTTAAGGAGAGCACCTAGTTTTTATTCTACACAACGGAATCTTAAAAAAGCACTAAAATAATACTACTCTAAATGGCCATGAACAAAGTCAACTACCATAATTAAGCTAAAATTTATTATCAGTTTTACTACGCTAAAGGGCACTACATAACAATTAGGGGCACAATATAACATTAAAAGGCACTAACAACAATAAAATCACATATTAATATACATACAACAATAAAATTACATATAACAATAATAATTCATAAAATAACAATATATCTTTTTTACTAATTTTTTAGCACGTAAATAATCTAATTCGGATAAAAATAATAAACTAATTAAATCACAAAACAATAACAAAATAAACATAGCCCAGAGTAAATAACAACTAATAAGCATTTTATGTACATGAGTTTTACCAAAAAATAAGTCAAAATACCTCGATTTAAAGTTTTTTGAAATCTGAAAATTTGATGATTTGGAGGCCGAAATGAGCAATAGACGGGATCCGCTATACGATAACACCTTAGATCGGTGTTAGCTTGCTACAATACGGAGAAGATACACTTTATGTGGGGCTCCAATGGAGTTTTTTTGCTTAAAAATGGGGGGTGGGGGTGGGGAGACCGATTTTGGTCTGCTGGTTCGCGTTCTGGTCGGGGAAGGAAATGACACTTTTTTTTATATAGGTATATATAGCGCATATATAGGAGGCGCTATATTATTGCGCCCCCTGCATATGCGCTATACCTCCCGCCAATTTTGAGTTCAAATATAGCGCGGTTATTCACTGCGCTATACCTTAACGGACAAACGTGACGTGAAGGCATAACGCGTTGAATAACTGTGCTATATATAAAATGATAGTCAATTTTTTTTCCACCTATTTGTGTCGTTTGAGTCCAAAAAGACCACAATTAAGTTTCGTTCTTCAATCTTTTATCACTCTCGTATTATGTTTTTAGTTTTTACCAGTCGACTTATATACAATTTTTTCAGGTAGCAAGCAAAAAAGTCTAAGACCCCTTTTGGCCATACATTTTTTGCAACGTTTTTTCAAATCTTTTTTGAAAATATTGTTTGTTCATAGATGAATGATCTATTTTTGAAAAATTTCTGAAATTATTTTTCAAGTTCCCAAAATCTAGTTTAGGGTAGATTTTGGGGGAAACTTGTTCTCCCTCTCACAAAACTTCAAATTTTTTTCAAATAAAATGCATTTCCAAACATAATTTCAACTTCCAAAAATTATTTTTCAAAACTACTTCAAAAATTATTTTTTCAAGTTTCAACGAAATCTATGTCCAAACGCTGACTAAATATTGTTACCATTCTTTTCCTTTACATATTTAAACAGGAAACATGAAATCCAATAGGCCTTACAGTTGTTTAAACTGTGACTTGTTGATCACCAAATTGTGTATTGTGGCAATCGTAGCTCCTACCTTGATTTCCGAGCCTCAACCATAGGTCTTGTCCTGAAATATCAAGTCTAATAATTTCAATTACTCTACCCTATAATAAGTTATTCCTAACTACTGACCAAAAGTGTAATTAGAGGGACTTGAGTTAAGAACCTTAAGAACCTTATGTTAATTGAGATTGGGACAATGGGACTTAATACCAATTCCATCGAATTGCAATCATAAAATGTAAAAAAAAAAAAAAAAAATTATTCATTTGCTTTCCCATTTATTAATCTCTTCTTATGTTTATTGTAGAAGCCCTTTAATGTCCATAGCACTGTCTTCCTCGATCTTGCACCAACTCTTCCAAACTTTCAGTCTCTTTTCTTGGAATTGCTCTGACATGTAGCAAGTATACGTGAGAAGAGGAATCATTTTTGGTGAAAATGTTAAAGAAAAGATCAAGATCTGGGAAACAAATAAATTAAGAGAAAAAGATGAAAAGAACGACACAGTTGCAGCAGGCGCACTCCTCTTTGCCTCTTGTGTCATGTGACAATTTAATCAATCACATGAGCAAGCATACCAATTAATTGGACTGTTGAAACTGCTCTCATATAATGAATAATAATCAATCCAGAGACTAAATTTTCTTCCTTTCTTTGTCCCTTGTCGGTGGTCACCTCTTCTCCCTTCCCCGTGCTCCCCAACCCCACCCTCACTCTCTTCCCTTAGAAAACAAAAGCTATAGAGCCTTTGGATGTGCTTATTTTAAGTGGCTTTTAAGTTAAAATAGCTTTTAAGCCATAAGTTAGGAATTATAGCTTTTGGCTTTTGGCTTATTTTTGTCATTTTAGCTTAAAAATAAGGGTTTAAAAGCATTTTTTTACTATATCCAAACACTACAAAATAGCTAAAAGTTATTTTGACTTAAAAGCACTTAAAATAAGTCAATCCAAACGGCCACATAGTGTGAGCCAAATAATATACTATTAGGTCTGACTCCTGTAATAGACATGGTTAGTAGTCTTCTAAAGTCATTGGTACTTGTAAATTCTAGTTATGTATATAACTTTATTTTTTTAAATGATATGAATATAATAAGATTATGCTCATCTTAAACTCATTTTTTTTTTTAAATTTTAGATTCGCCTCTAATAGTTTAATAAAGAAGTATGTCCTCGTCCTCTTTCTCCCCTTTTACAAGTTATATTTATCGTAACTCATACTATGGATAAATTTTTGGTTTCCCATCGAGGGTATTGTTCGACCAAAAAGTGTTAAGCCCTTTTTAGTTAAACCAATTTAAAGAATGGATAAGGAGTGAATCCTAGCAAAAAATAATTAACTCTAGATTAATGAATGATAAGTAAGAAGACTTGAGTAAGATTAAGCTCGTGAACTCATTAAGATAATGGAAAAAATCTAATGTATATGATGAGCTTACACTCATTCTCAACATAGTTAATCCATAATGTAAAATAAAGAAGAAGAAAAGAAATCACCAATAATGATTACAGGGTATATCTTTATTTATTCCATAACGATGGCTACATAAGATGAATAGCAAAGTTCTGAACATTCTCTCGTCTTCAAGATGGATTCTCCTATTCCTATCCCCCGTTAGTGAAGAAGTCTGTGATTCGTGAGAATNCTGTGATTCATCAGAATCTCCCCCCGTCTCCGTTCTCTCACCTAGTATATATACTAAGTATTCTCATTTACACAACGGTCTTTAGCCAGAGCACCTAAGTCATTTAACTGTATTACAGACTGACTCTCTGAAATGCCGTGACATCCAATCCACCGTACAAACATTCTGAGTACACGAACTCGGCCGTGGCTGAGGTGCTTGTCGCTATAGCATTGTACGAATACGACTTCGGCCCAAGTGACTTTGCCGTTCCTCTTTACGCAGATTCTTGTTTGGTCAGATTTTGACCCATACAGTTAGTCCCTCCGCCTGTCGGGGTCGCCCTTGGGCGAGCTCGGTAGGCGGTCCTTGCCAATTCAAAGGTTTTGAGAAATCTAGGCATTTTGGTTGATAGGGGAATACCCTATGGCGAGATAACGGTGTGACGTTTTGAAAGCTGCACCAAACCGTTGCGTCAGTTCAAAATGTCATTCATTCGTCATGCGTCATTATGGCACATGCTCTCTGTGCGTTGCATCGTTTCCCGTGCCCTTTTCGTTTTCAAAATGGCAGCGCTTGGTTTTCCTACTCAGGGTATTTATATCCCTATAAATGAGGGAAACTCTTATATTTGAATGTTGTGTTTCCCAATCGCTCAAGAGAGACTTTCGCAGCCTTTCTTCTTCTCCATCAGTTTCTCACATTTCCCTTCTATTAAAAAATCTTGTGGCCGCTACCTTTTTCTTTTATCGTTCCCGATTATCGCAATCAAAGAAGAGATGGCTAGTGCATCCTCTGACCCAAAGAGAGTTGCTGGAGCCTGATCACGCCCAACTATGCATTATAAAAAGGACTAAGCGGTCGTTACAAATATAATCAGGTTTACAAGTCCGGAGTTGAAACCCGCAAAGAACTAAGGCTTAGATACAATTGTTGCCTATTACTAAGAAGACAAGCTCGAACAATTCCTAAGTTATAAATATTAAGATTCTTGTATCTAATTAACTAACAAACTAAATTAGTAGATTAACAACTAAAGATACTAAGGGTTAGAGACAAGATTAAGGAGGTCTAGAGTTATGATTTTCCCAATTGTTGGAATCCTTCCCGCTACGTTTTATATAAATTTGCCTATGTATTCTCTACCGATCATGAGCGCTCAGACTGTCGTAACTCTCTCCCGAGTAATTACCACAATTTACTAGACATATTCTCCCGAATTACGCTAGCTGGCATTAAGTACGGCCCACTCGGATCGCACCCAAGGTTTCGTTATCCCTAATCCCACCTTTAATCCCTCCGTATTGATCCCTCATATACGTTAGGAGTGATGTTGTTCAACAACTACCTAAATATGCATTCTCTCCCGAGTAATACACACTAAATAGGCACAATCGATTGGGAGCTCTTCAACCAACCACAATAACAACGTAGTTGAACAAATACAGAAAATACTACAGCAAATCCATATTAACGTAACAGAAAAATCATCCTCCAATAGGTTCCATCAAAATCCTAGATAACAAGTTAGCTATTCATAATAGTATGCATAACTACAATACTAGAATTCATAACCAATAATGAAAATAGGAAGAAGGAAGTGAAAAACTCATAGAAGAATTCTTCGCCTTGCTCCTAGTGTGTTCTTGCCTCCTTAGGTTGAATCTCCGGTATCCTTAGCCTCCTTAGGTCTAAAGTATGTCCTCTTTTTCTTAAAATAGCATTTTTACATGTATTTATACCAAGTAGGGTTGGGCCCAGACGAAACACCTTTTCTTGCGCGAAATAGGACTCTAGCTCTATAAAATTTACACATGCGTGCCGCACCATGCAGTGCACTGTGCGGCGCGGCAGTGGGGAAGTTCAGAGAGCTGTATTCTGACAGACTGTTGGAAAATTGCACAGATGCAGCGCACCCTGCGGCGCATTGTGAAGCGCGGTAGTGGGAATTCGCGAAAAGGCAAAATATGAAAGTTGTAGCCCTTTCAAATAGCTTTCCAACGATGTATTGTGGAGCCCAAACGGAGTTCTGAGCGAAAATTTATGTGCATTTTACTAGACAATGCGCCGTATGCCCGCTCGATTCTCCGTTTCGTTCTTAACTATCATCCGTTGACCCCGAGCATGATCCCGACTTAATTCCTTGGGCTTTTACTCAGACTTCAAAGCTCCAAATTACTTGAATTCATTCCATAATATCTACATAGCTCGGATCACTCCTACAAGGCATAAAATACACAATTAATGCAAAACACTAGCGATGAAAGCTCAAACTCATTAAAGTGCAGTAAATTAGAGTGTAATAAGCGACTAAAATACACAATTATAGCCTATCATCAAAACCCCACACTTAAACCATTGCTCGTCCTCAAGCAATCAAACTACACTTTATATAGACACGACATTTTTAAACAATTCTCCTAACTCATCACACCAAGAATACTTAAAATAGACTAAGCACAAAAGCGTAATATCTTCACCTTAAGATTTGACTTACAAGTACCACGCATTATTCACAACTCACCCACTTACTCTAACATAGAGGTCACTGACATTACCTTTCCTTCATGAATCAAGTGCCCTCACACAACAAAAGAGAGTAGTTCCACACAATATAAAAGTAAAGAACAATTAGGAACTCAAGATAGAAAGAATTCACTCATTCTCAAAAATAACATTCATATGCCACAAAAGATGCACCATAGGCTTGCCCGTAGTGTACTACTCTACTAATCGAGCCCATTCAGTCTAGGATCAAGTAGAACTTTATTTGGTTGTTATATAGGCTGAGGGACGGGTAGGATACATTTAGAAATAAGAGTGACTACACCTCCCTAAGCACTTTAATACATACATCTTAACATTTAAACCCCACTTATGTCAAACCAAAACTCCACCTTCACATCAATGTATATTACCTCATACTTCTTTAAGCACACTTACATCAAGAGTCACCACTTAGCAAGGAATTTTTTTTCCACAACAATACAACTATTTTTTCCTTTTCTTTCTTTTTCAATTCAAGTGGTTCTTACTTTTTCAAGACAGTGCACCTTTTTCCTTATTTCATTGGTTCCACTCAAAAGCCAAACCAACCACCCTACACTTTAACTTTTACAAGGTTCATAACAATTCAAGTGCTCATGAGAGGTGAAACAGTTCAAATATATGGTTAATTCAAACAAATGGGTAAGGCTTGTAATGTGGTTGCCAAAGAAACATGATTAAATGCTCAAATGGGTTAACTACGATACATAACAATTAGCCGGGTAAAATATACATATCTGGCTCAACAAAGAAACGCCTATATCACTTCCAAGACTGAACAAAACTACTACTTCGCTTTGCAAACACACGGGGAAAGTTCTAGACATCAAATGCAATGCATAGAATAACACAAAACCTTACACACACATGGCACATAACTCACTCAGGATTGGACTCATCAAGACACTTTAGTCAAAGTAGTTAAGCAAAGTTAAGATCATACAATTTAAGTACTTACACTAGAGTAAAAAACTGAGCCTAAGCGTCACAACCAAAGTACTCACTATTCTCAAGGCATAATAAAGTTAAGAGATATTGCTTCAATTCAATTCATCTCACATTGCCTCCTACTCCTAAAAAAATAAAACTAACTACACACGGTTCAAATAATACCCTTGAAAAAGAACCGCGACACAAAGAAAAACCAAGGGGGAATTACTACACTACCTACAACAAAAATCTTTTTGTCCTTTTTTCTTTAGACTTAAATCCCTCAAGGGAAAAAAATAGTTAATTAAACTAACACAACTAAAATAGTATAGAAAGTTACCCAGACAATCTCCTCACCCCACACTCGAAAATGTGCATTGTCCCCAATGCACACTATACTAATAAGAGGGTAAAAGAAACTCCCTGGTAGGCCAAAGGCCGAAGCACTAGCAGCTCATGGGGTACTCAGACTTCTCCCAGGCTTGGTCCTTCGTGCGGGTACCTCACACTTAGTTCCAACCATCTGGTTTGCTGTTGTATCCTTCCAATAGCTTTGCTTTTCATGCTCCTAGAAAATCAAAAATCGACACTACAAAAATAATACAATTAAAAAATATAAAATAAAAGAAAGCAATAAAGCTGGGTTGCCTCCCAACAAGCGCTTGATTTAACGTCGCGGCACGAAACGAACCACTTTTTGCCCCCACCTCGAGCTTATGAATTGAGCCCCCAATTTCGCATCAAGTTTTCGGCTATGCTCCAAGGGTGGAGGAACAAATCTAATTGTCCCAAGCAACCATTGTACTATTCTACACTTCTTGGCTTTTAGATGAGGTATGTAGTCCTGTCTTTCTAGCAAGAAAAATTCCAGAATGTAGGCACCTTGTTCCTCATTTCTTGACTTCTCAACCGGCTCGGATGACTCTATTTCCATATCGTCATCCAAGCACAATGTAGAAAAATGTTTGGAGTGAGGCCCAATGCGCACAAACACATGAACTTCAGGACTTTCAACTTCCTCAACATCAATGATACTAGAGTGAACAAAATTTATATCCTCAATGTCCTTGGCTGACTCTAGTCTCACTTCTTCAACATCGACATCCTCAAATTGTAGTTGGCTAGGTTGTTGATGTTCTACTCTGACCTCCTCAATTAGCACCTCAAATTCACGCTCTTCTTGGCTCCTATCCCCAAAATTGGCTTGAGCATTAAAAGCTTCAACCACTTGACTCACTTGAGCCTCCAAGTAGCGAATAGTTGCCTCTTGCCTTTCTATCTGCAATTGTTTTTCATTATTTTGTTCCAGAAAGGCACTTTAACATATCTTGATCTCCTTCAGGTCTGCATCCCCAGGTTTTTTGTTCCTGTCAACTTCACAAGAAAAGGTAAATCCATCATAGTAATGGCTTGGGGGAAGATAAGAAATATAAGCACAACCATAAAAGTGACCATTTTTACCACCACACGCATCACACACATTCCACAAATAAGATTGAGTTTGTGCACATAACTCGCTCTCGGGAATATTTTGATAATTTTGATACGGGTGGGTTTTTTCGCAATATGTATGAGGATCAATAGTAGAATTATCTACACCTAAATTCCCATAATTCCAAGATGTCATGTTTCTCAAATCAACAGTTATAATAACAAGAAATAAAAAAATAAAAACAAAATAAAATAAAAGTTCAAACTTGAAACCTAGCAATATATACAAATACAACTGTATCGTTAGTTCCCCGGCAACGGCGCCAAAATTTGATGATTTTGATCCCCGGCAACGGCGCCAAAATTTGATCACGCCGAACTATGCCTTATGAAAAGGATTGAGCGGTCATTGCAAATATAATCCAGTTTACAAGTCCGGAGTCGAATCCCACAGAGAACTAAGGCTTAGCTACAATTGTTGCCTATTACTAAGAAGACAAGCTCGAACAATTCCTAAGTTATAAATATTAAGATTCTTGTATCTAATTAACTAACAAACTAAATTAGTAGATTAACAACTAAAGATACTAAGGGTTAGAGATAAGATTAAGGAGGTCTAGAGTTATGATTTTCCCAATTGTCGGAATCCTTCCCGCTACGTTTTCTATAAATTCGCCTAAGTATTCTCTACCGATCATGAGCGCTCAGACTGTCGTAACTCTCTCCCGAGTAATCACCACAATTTACTAGACATATTCTCCTGAATTACGCTAGCTGGCATTAAGTACGGCTCACTCGGATCGCACCCAAGGTTTCGTTATCCCTAATCCCACCTTTAAACCCTCCGTATTGATCCCTCATATACGTTAGGAGTGATGTTGTTCAATAACTACCTAAATATGCAGTCTCTCCCGAGTAATACACACTAAATAGGCACAGTCGATTGACAGCTCTTCAACCAACCACAATAATAACGTAGTTGAACAAATAGAGAAAATAGTAACGTAACAGAAAAATCATCCTTCAATAGGTTCCATCAAAACCCTAGATAACAAGTTAGCTATTCATAATAGTATGCATAACTACAATACTAGAATTTATAGCCAATAATGAAAATAGGAAGAAGGAAGTAAAAAACTCGTAGAAGAATTCTTCGCCTTGCTCCTGTGTTCTTAACTCCTTAGGTCGAATCTCCGGTCTCCTTAGATACCTTAGGTCTAAAGTATGTCAAAAGTATGTCCTCCCTTTCTTAAAATAGCATTTTTACATGTATTTATACCAAGTAGGGTTGGGCACAGACGAAACACCTTTTCCTGCGCGAAATAAGACTCTAGTTATGTAAAATTTGCATAGGCGCGACGCACCATGCGGTGCACTGTGCGGCGCGGCAATGGGGAAGTTCAGAGAGCTGTTTTCTGACAGACTGTTGGAAAATTGCACAGATGTGGCGCACCATGGGGCTCACGGTGCGGTGCGGTAGTGGGAATTCGCAAAAATGCAAAACATGAAAGTTGTAGCCCTTTCAAATAGCTTTCCAACGATATATTGTTGAGCCCAAACGGAGTTCTGAGCGAAAAGTTATGTGCATTTTACTAGACAATGCGTCGTATACCCGCTCGATTCTCAGTTTCGTTCTTAACTATCATCGGTTGATCCCCGAACATGATCCCGATTTAATTCCCTGGGCTTTTACTCAGACTTCAAAGCTCCAAATCACTTGAATTCATTCCGTAATATCTACATAGCTCGGAATCACTCCTACAAGGCATAAAATACACAATTAATGCAAAACACTAGCGATTAAAGCTCAAACTCAATTAAAGTGCAGTAAATTAGAGTGTAATAAGCTACTAAATACGCAATTATAGCCTATAATCAATACCCCACACTTAAACCATTTTTCGTCCTCGAGCAATCAAACTACCCTTTATATAGACACGACCTTTTTAAACAATTCTCCTAACTCATCACACCAAGAATACTTAAAATAGACTAAGCACAAAAGCGTAATATCTTCACCTCAAGATTTGACTTACACGTACCACGCATTATTCACAACTCACCCACAACACATGCTTCACCTCTTCGCCCCCCATTTTTATAGGGGCACGATGATTCACCTTCGTCACTGTGGAACCAAAGGTTTGGTGGTAAAGATGGATGACAAGGCCGCCGCTTTTGGGAGAACTTCTTCTATGTCCGAACATAGCACGTGGTATCGAACCCTGCAGGATTTCCTGAGGCGTGGAATTTTGCCCGTAGGTCTTCCTTTCCTTCTATTATATATATATATAATTTAATTTTTTTAAAAATGGCTGTTGGTCATCTCCCTTTAGTGATTTAGTCGAGTGTTTTTTGTTTTCGCAACCGAGAGAGTACTTCCTCCGCAAGTTGCTAATATTCGCGAGTGGGTGAGCTCGATTCTGCCCCCACACGATGGGGATTCGCGAATGGGCACCTTCCCATAAGATGTTTGGGCGCAAACCTTCCGCTGGTGAGTCGGCTTGTTTCAGCCTTATTTGCTTTGTTATTTTCTCCATATTTTTCTTTACCTTATATTTTCGTTTGGTAGAATTTCTCTCATTGGCAGGTCAGAGAGGAGCGAGAAGGGCGAGCGCTCATGTCCTTGCTTTCCGTCAGCCGGCTTCTTCTGCCCGGCCCGTACCAAGGGTAGCTGTGGATGAGGGCATCGGGCATCCAAAGTTTGGCTGTTCCGCGATCGTGTCCGCGTCCGAACCTGTTCGCTCGGAGGCTTCTCTTCAGTCGGACACTTCGGTCCACACCGTGCCTTCGATGGATGAACCTTCTCATGGTGGTGGCGAAGAAGCCTCGTCAAAGAGGCGGAGGTTAATTTCAGAGGGGGCATCTATGATTGAAACGCCCTCGAGGGGCGACCCTGTTTTGGCGGTGTGTGAAGCTGGCGGTGATGCAAGCTTAGGTGTGGAGGAGATGCCCGTTTCGGGCGTGGAAGGAGCTGTCGTGGCAGGAACAGATTCCGGAGGCCGCCGCGATTGTTCCGAGCGGTCCATCGACGTCTCGGCAGGCCCGCACCCCCTCTTCGGCTAATGAGAGGTTGAAGGGCGTGGTGGTAGATGATTATGAATCTGATTCTGATATCGATCCTGAGGACATAAGGATGTTTGAGGAAGGTTTTACCAAGGTCGATGTGAGGGCGGAAGGCCCTTCTCGTGTGCTCGAAATTCCGTCAGATTTTAACCTGTTGGAGGACACGGTGGACTTGGTGCCCCAATTTGACCTTCTGTGCTCCGCCGCCGAAAGCACATCTCTTCGGGAGATCAGTGATTCCGTTTTGTCACGCGGAGTGGCTGGGATGGCCTTGATGGTGAGTTTCCTTTTGCTATTTTCTTTGTTTTGTGCCATTTTCTTTCGCTGATTCTTCCTTTTTTCCTCCTTAGACTTACATGCTAGAGACCGAGAGTGCTCGTCGGGCTGAGACGCGGGCTGATGTCTTTACGAAAATGACCATGAAGTATCGCCGGTATCGCAACAGGTGCCGTGAGATGCACGCGCAGCTTAGGGCGGGCAATAATAATCATTCCCTCAAGGAGGAGTTGGAGATGAAGGACGAGGATCTGGTACGATCTATCCGCAGATATAGCGAGCTCGAGGGGATGCTTAGGGCCAACGACAAGGAGCTCGAGGAGGGCAAAGGGGTTGCGGCGGAATGCGAGGATCTTCAGGCGAAGGTGTTATGCTTGCGAGCCGAGCTTGAGCAGAATGCCACTAGAGTTGCCAATCTAAGTGTAGAGTGGACGGAGAAGGTGGCTGAGCTAGAAAGGAAGGTGGCCGAGTTGGAGAGGGCCGAGGGAAGTTTTTGTAGCTTTATGTACTCAGCTCTTTTTTTTGTTTCTTTTGTTGTTGCTTGTTTTTCTTTTTACGGGGGCCCGCTTTCGGCCTTTTGTAAGACGTTGTCGTGTATGTATATCTTCTGAATAAGATAGTTGGTTTGACTTTGGTTGCATATCTCAGACTTTTTTTCTCATTCATTTTTTTGAAAAAGATCTTCAGATTTTCCCGTGATGAGTCCCTAATTTTTAGTTGGGAATTCGAATAAGGTCGAATTTAGCTTGCTGATTCGGCGAGGTCGGATCTCATCTTGTTAGCTCGAACGGGATCGAACCTTACTTTGTTAGTTCGAGTGAGGTCGAACCTTACTTTGTTAGTTCGAGCGAGGTCGATCCTTACTTTGTTAGTTCGACCGAGGTCGAACCTTACTTTGTTAGTTCGAGTGAGGTCGAACTTTATTAGCTTGAATGAAAGTCAAATTTTTTGGCGATTGCCCGGGGCCGTAAGGGTATAAATTCGAGCGAGGTCAAGTTGTAACCCGTTCAGAATTAGAGCAAGGTAAAACTTTGGCTTGTTGATTCGAACGAGGTCGAATTTTACTTTCGCTTGGCGATGGTCGGGGGCCGTAAGGGTGTAAATTTGAGCAAGGTCGAGTTATAACCCGTTATGAGTTCGAGCGAGGTCGAACTTTGGCTTGTTGATTCGAACGAGGTCGAATTTTACTTTCCCTTGGCGATGGCCGGGGGATGTAGGGGTGTAAATTCGAGCGAGGTCGAGTTGTAACTCGTTATGAGTTCGAGCGAGGTCGAACTTTGGCTGTTGATTGGAACGAGGTCGAATTTTACTTTCGCTTAGCGATGGCTGGGGGCCGTAAGGGTGTAAATTCTAGCGAGGTCGAGTTGTAACCCGTTATGAGTTCGAGTGAGGTCGAACTTTGGCTTGTTGATTCGAACGAGGTCTAATTTTACTTTCGCTTGGCGATGGCCGGGGGCCGTAAGGGTGTAAATTTGAGCGAGGTCAAGTTGTAACCCGTTATGAGTTCGAGCGAGGACGAACTTCGGCCTGTTGATTCGAACGAGGTCGAATTTTACTTTCGCTTGGTGATGTGTGGGCTCGGTGGAGTGGTAAGAATGCTGCATGCTGCCTTGTTTTTATTGGAGAATATTACTCGTTGCTGCATCGTTTATGCATGCATCGGGTGAGTCCCAGTCTATCTAGTCCCTTCATTGCTTGGCCTGGAGAGACCGTTGACGGGACGAGCGATGAACTTATTGCTTGGGCTTCTAGGTACCTTGGGGCTCGATTAATTTGAACGAAGTTCGGACCTGACTCGTAGTATTTAGTCGGCTGAATTGGCGTAACATCGCCATGACGAGCATACGGGCAAGCTTTTCGTGTTCATGTTCTGCCTGTATTGGGGAGATTGTACGTTCCACGGGCTCATCGCCCTGTCCCAGGCTATGGAGATTGTTTCTTAGTGATGCCGGCTTGATCTGAGCCATTTGTTTGTTATTCGTAATATGGTACGGTGTGGAGGATTTTCCTAGTTTGCCGTTCGCCGTAGGGAGGAATTTAGGGCTTGTATGTCGGCTAGCCTTCGTTCGCGTATTTTGGAGGACGTCCTTGTTCTCTATTCCACTTCTTTTTTTATAGAATGAATAGCGGGTTAGACGTACATGGAATAATCTATTACCTTGGTTGGCTGTTTAGCTGATGAATGAAGGGGATTGGCCACGTTTCCCTCGCCCGCTGTGCTCTTTGGACCTAGGGAGTTCCCTCTCGGATATGAACTAGGGATCGCACCGCAGGGCGGCTCGCCTTGTTCTGTGTTCTGATGCTAGTTTCCGGCCTGATGTTGGCTTCGGCTTTACGCTCAGCCTCGTCACTGGTTGAGCTTTTGCATTTCGTGGGTGACGATCCACTTCCCCCATTAGGGTCTCGAGTTCGAGTCCCAGTTCGTCAATACAGGGCGCGCCAAGATGGCAGAAATGTAAGTCATACCACAAACCTACAGACGAGGAGTGTTTTAGTCAGTAAATTACACAAAAAACATTGTCTCATATAGTAGGAGGGAAGGCGATATGCGCAGGATGTAGGAGGCGTTGGGTACTAACCTGGAAGTGGGATTACGGACGCGTTTGGTATGCGTAGTTGTAGTCCCCCCATGATGGCTCATGTTCACAATGCATCAGGGCTGCTGCTGTGGCGCAACGCAGTTTACGTGTGTAAATCAGACATAATTCCAGTTTCGCGTAAGGATTTATCCTTGGTTGGTTTGGCGGTTTTGGGGGTTTACCGACCGATTCCGCAAGTCGACATTCGTAATGAATGGGTGAAACTTCACCGAATGGGAGATAGAGCTAAGACCAAGTTTGGATCTAGAGGGAACTAAGGCTTTGGCTAGAAAGTCCCCATAGACGGCGCCAAATTATTCGACCAAAAAGTGTTAAGCCCTTTTTAGTTAAACCAATTTAAAGAATGGATAAGGGCTGAATCCTAGCTAAAAATAATTAACTCTAGATTAATGAATGATAAGTAAGAAGAGTTGAGTAAGATTAAGCTCGTGAACTCATTAAGATAATGGAAAAAATCTAAATGTATATGATGAGCTTACACTCATTCTCGACATCGTTTATCCATAATGTAAAATGAAGAAGAAGAAAAGAAATCACCATTAATGATCACGGGGTATATCTTTATTTATTCCATAACGATGGCTACAAAAGATGAATAGCAAAGTTTTGAACCTTCTCTCGTCTTCGAGATGGATTCTCCTATTCCTATCCCCTTTTAGTGAAGAAGTATGTGATTCGTGAGAATCCCCCCTTCTTCATTGTCTCACCTAGTATATATACTAAGTATTCTCATTTACACAATGGTCATTAGCCAAAGTACCTAAGTCATTTTACTGTATTACAGACTGACCCTCTGAAATGTCGTGACATCCAATTCGCCGTACAAACATTCTGAGTACATGACCTCGGCCGTGGCCGAGGTGCTTGTCGCTATAGCGTTGTACGAATACGACTTTGGCCCAAGTGACTTTGCCGTCCCTCTTTACGCAGATTCTTGTTTGGTCAGATTTCGACACATACAAGTATGAGTTTTCACATTGTAATCACATTTAGGGTCCGTTTGGCCGTAAAATATTTTTCACTTTTTTTGGAAAATTTTTACTTTTTTTCGAAATCAATGCTCGGCCGTAGAATTTTCAATTTTCACTCGAAGATGAATTTTGAAATTTTCGTATCTCATTTCAAATCCTTTTCGATACCTCTCAAGAAAAATATCAAATTGATGTGATTCTTCATCTACTGATGGATAAAACGCTCCGACTTTTGTATTATGACTATCTCCCTACTTAAGTACTACTCCCTACATTTCAATTTAGATGAGGTAGTTAGACTTGGCACAAAATTAAGAAAAAAAGAAGATTTTCGAAACATGTGGTCCTAAAAGCTTAAGAGGGGGTGGATCGAAGCGATTGCAGCGAAGGCAAAAAATTTGTGGGGCCATGACATTTGTGTAGCTATAATTAAGGGTAAAGTGGATAAAATAAAAAGTTTAAAGTTGAATTATTTTCCAATATAAAAATGTGTCATTCTTTTTTAAACGAACTAATAAGGAAAGTGAGTCATTTTAATTGAAACGAAGGGATTACTTTACTTTGTGATTGACAAAATAGGTAAGAATGCCAAGCATTGTAATACTATCACCTTATAATACATCTTCTTTTGACCAAAATAATTATGCAAAATTGTAGTATTTCTTTTAGTTTCCTAACAATTATCAATAATAAAATATAATATAAATTTCAACTTTTAAATTGATAAGTAGAGAGTAGTATTGAACTTCATTAGTTGGTACTTGGTAACATAGATTAGGTAGCGGAGGCGCGGGTTGAGGACAAATGGACAATTAATATCTTAATACTAAATTTTTTTTATTTTTTTTTTAAACAAAGAAAATGTAGAATGCAGAATCCGCCCCTCAAGGACGGAATATTATAGAGTATCCAAAGTCACAATATTTGATTTAAAAATTCGTCTATTTAAAAAATTAAAAGAAAAGGATGCACATGGGGGATGCACGTGCCGAGCATTTTGCTTAGGGATCAGCATCATCCCCCACACCCCTTTCCCCAAAAGGAAAAAAAAATTGTTGTATCCTTTTATTCGTGCATGTCACGTGCTTCAGTACTGTCTCATCAGTTATCTCTAGGGGTGTTCATGGTTCGGTTTGGGTCAGTTTTCCCCTAAAAAGAAACCAAACCAAACCAATTAAGTCGGTTTTTTATCGATTCAGTTTTTGTCGGTTTTTTTCGGTTTTTCGATTTTTTTCTTAAATATGAGACATACACTACCAAACGCATATTCCGGCGACTACATTTTCATCGTAACACTATCAAATCAATTGCTCTTTGAGAAATCTATCATTTACCAAGATATATTGATGATAATTGAATCAAATAGTGATGAATAATTTAAGTACTCAATTAAAAATTGATTATTTTTAACATGAAATAAATTATTTTACTTAGAAAAAAGAAAACTACCAAGCAAACTAGAATGTAAAGCCAAAGAATTAGATGATTATAATAGCAAAGAACTAGACTAAAAATATAAATGACCAATATGTACTACTTTTAGAAACTTTATATAAAAATATACATATATATATAGGTGTAATAATAAATTTAAATAGCTACTTTTATACTCGGTTTGGTTTGGGGTTTTTTCGGTTATTTTTTTTATTAAAACCAAAACCAAACCAATTTTGATCGGTTTTTAAAATTCAAAACCAAAACCAAACCAAACCTAAAAAGTATCAGTTTTTTTGGTCGGTTTGGTTCGGTTTTCGGTTTGGTTTTTCGGGTTTTTATGAACACCCCTAGTTATCTCAGCCATCTCTCTCCCAATATGTTACTGACACCTCCTCCCCCTAATCCATTCTTGCTGTGTGTCTCTCCTCATATTGTACTGTACGTAGTATTTTTCTTTTCTCTATAAGCACAAAGTAAGAAAGATTAGTAGTAAAAAGATTTAGATATTGTAGATTTTGAACTGAGAGTGTGGATTCCAAAAAATATATCTAACTGATCTATTTATGCTCGTTTGTTTTCGGCACGTACATATAAAGTTTGACTTTTAATGTATTGATTAATGCCGAATTCAAAACTATATTATAAAATTATGAACTTTACCAATATTACAGTCGGGAGAACAAAAGCATTAATGAAATTTTTTTGTTCTATCTGCCTTACAAAAAAATTCTAGTACATTTTCTCGAATGAAGTACATCTTATGAAATATACGAGTATGGTGGGGGTCCAGGGGCCAATGGTTGGTGTACTATTATTTTGGTATAATCATCTTGTATATGACAATCAGGTGTCATGCAGAACCTAACAAAACAAATCTTGACACTATTAGAAAAATATTATTTTCTGACCGAAATTTGCGATTGA
Source organism: Nicotiana attenuata (assembly GCF_001879085.1). Taxonomy (NCBI): domain Eukaryota; kingdom Viridiplantae; phylum Streptophyta; class Magnoliopsida; order Solanales; family Solanaceae; genus Nicotiana; species Nicotiana attenuata. Next base: position 33,275,972 of record NC_031991.1, read on the forward strand.
ATATATAGTGGTCGCTAATGCGACTAAATTTGCGACCGCGGTAGTCGGAGTATAATTTTAATTTTATTATCTATTTTTATAAAATAATATTGACTGCTATTCCGACTAAAGTAGTGGGAGAACAACGCGGGAAATATCCTCCTTTACATTTGCGACCAATTCAGTGGCAAAGTAAAAAGTCAAAAAATAGTTGACCAAATGACTGACTGCGTCGGTCAGAAATATAAAATTTAAACAAAAAAAATATATATATATATTTGGCACTTTGTGACCGCGGTAGTCGGATACCCAAATTAAAAATTAGAGACCAGATTCCAATTTCCCCAATTTCTTTTTCCTCAATTCAGCGACCTCTCTCTCTCTCTATCTTTTTCCTCTCTACTTTATCTTCCACTGACCATCGACTGACGGAGGCAAATACTGGTTGGAGACGGCGGCAAACGGTAGTTGACGACGGCAGGCATCAGTGCGAAAATCTATAAAATTCCCTCTTCTCGGTTAGTTCCTCTCTTTCTTATAACCTAGAAACTTTGTGGGTTTAGTCATCTAGTAAAATTTCGAATTTCTTAACAAATCATGTCACTTGCATTTGTATATATCAGTTAAAGAAGTAAAAAACATATTGTAATTTTGCTTCCACCATACCTGTGCTTGAAATTCTTTTCAACCGAGCAAAAGAGTATAGCATGTGCCTTTTAATTTCATCGATTCCGTATGAAGTTTTCTTCCTTATTTAAGGTGAACTTTTGAAGCATTATTTCTATGTTTTCTCTTCAACATTAACATACAGAATTAGTGGAATGAATGTGTGAATTTGATTTTGCTTCTTTCAGCCGGCTCTGTACTCGAATTTTCTCTGAATTTCCAGAAAATTCATAGTATCTGTGAGTTAAAAACTTAAAGCTTTTTCTTATCTTGAATATATCGATTAAGCTTATGTTCATACCAATGTTCTGCAAATTAAGAAGAAGCTTCTAGTAACTTCATTGTTGTTGACCTCAACCTGTTGTTTTCTTGGAAACTGATTTCTGAGAATATGTTTATGGAGATGTGTTTAGGATGTATCTCAAAGCGTTTGATCTTATCTCAAAGTGTTTATCTTCACAAACTTGTAGTCGTACTTGAGAAGTAGTAGCTTAGTAGGAGAGCTTTAATTTGGTAGCTGTAGTTTCAGTTATAGAATATAGCTTTGGGTAAATTGTGATGGTATCAGTAATATTTATATATATTTTAGTGTTATGGATTTTAAACTCTATTATAGCAACAAATAAATTTAAAAAAAAAAAGAGAGAGTGATGCATGGGCCATATGGTGATAGCGCCGGAGCTAATATATATATATATATATATCTTAAGTCATGATCTGTGTCTCCACAAACAATTTTTGATAATTCATTTGCATAGGGAACATATTGTTGATATATAACACATAATGGTTGTTGAAGTCTTGAATATTATAGGATGGCCACAAAATATATTTATGTTGTTGAAAGAACCAATTTTTTTTATAAGTAAATTGTTTGGCATCATACTAAGTAATATATATTGTTTTAAATATCTTGGATTTATTTGTGTAGATGGAGCTTGCATATCGTAGATAGATGTATAATCGGACTTATCCTAATCGTAGTGGATTGAGGGAGGAATTTATAGAAGGGGTTGCTGAATTTGTGGCTAAAGCGAAAACACTTCATGAATTTCTCAATGAAGGGATGATTAGGTGCCCTTGTGTCAAATGCAAGGGTGCAAAGTTATTACATCCAGATGTTGTTAAAGTTCATCTTTATAAAAAAGGATTTATGGAAAATTATTACGTGTGGACTATTCATGGAGAGGATGTTGCTAGTGTTGATAACGTCGATTTTCAAAAATTTTTTGGTAGCGAGGGTAGCCCATTAGCAGAGAATAATACTAAAAATTCTCGATTCAGTGAAATGGTTAGGGATGCTTTTGTGATGCACCCGGAGGCTCAGTCTGAACCAAATGAGGATGCTAAGCGCTTCTATGAACAATTACAGGAAGCAAGTCATCCATTGTATGAAGGCTCAATGCATTCTAAGTTGTCTGTCGCAGTTAGATTATTAAGTATTAAATCGGATTCAAGTATTTCTCAAGCGGGAATAGACTCTATCATTTGCCTTATGAATGAACTTAATCCGAATAAAATTGACCTACCCAAAGATTTCTACACAGCAAAGAAATTGGTTTCTAAGTTAGGACTTTCATCAGAGAGGATTGACTGTTGTGAGAAAGGTTGCATGTTATTCTATAAGGATGATGCAGCCTTAGAAAATTGCAAATTTTGTAACCAACCTCGTTACAAAAAAGTCATAAATTCAAAAAGCAAGAAGGTTCCAGTTAAGGCGATGCATTACTTACCCCTTATACCTAGGCTAAAGAGGTTGTATGCATCAATGAGCTCTGCTCCTCATATGAAACGGCACTATGAAAATAGAAGGCCACCTGGTATTCTGTGTCATCCGTCAGATGGAGAAGCATGGAAGCATTTTGATAGGGTGTTTCCGGATTTTGCTAGTGAACCAAGAAACATTAGGTTGGGTTTATGTGCAGACGGATTCACTCCCTTTTCCGTCTCTGCTGCACCATATTCATGTTGGCCAGTGTTTGTTACGCCGTATAATCTTCCTCCTGAGCTGTGTATGACAAGTCCATATTTGTTCCTAACTTGCATTGTTCCAGGTCCGCGCAATCCAAAAATTTTGATTGATGTATACATGCAACCTTTAATTGACGAGTTAAAGTTATTGTGGCATGAAGGTGTGGAAACATATGATATATCAACTAAACAAAACTTCAGATTGCGTGCTGCTTTGATGTGGACTATAAATGATTTTCCTGCTTATGGAATGTTGTCCGGGTGGTCGACTGTAGGAAAGTTAGCTTGCCCAACTTGTATGGAAGACACAAAAGCATTCACGTTGAAACATGGAGGAAAGAATACATGGTTTGACTGCCACCGTCGATTCTTGCCTATAGATCACGAGTTTAGGAGAAATACTAGTGCATTTATGAAGAACCAAACTGACTTTGAGGAGCCACCGTCACCATTGTCGCCAGAAGAAATTTGGAACAGAGTTAGGTTTCTACCAAAGGTAACAGAGTCTCCAATGTCTAATAAGATACCTGGTTATGGTATTACGCACAATTGGACTAAACAGAGCATATTTTGGGAGTTAACTTATTGGAAGCATAATCTTCTTCGGCATAATTTGGATGTCATGCATATCGAGAAAAACTTTTTTGACAATTTGTTTAATACAATAATGGATGTCAATAACAAGACAAAAGATAACTTGAAGGCTAGGATGGACTTAAAGGAATATTGTAGGCGAAGTGAGTTATACCTGACATACTTGAACAACAAGATTCAGAAGCCCAAGGCCAGTTACACAATCACTTTGGATGAGAGAAGAGAGATTTGTGATTGGGTTAAGAATTTGAGGATGCCTGATGGATATGCGTCAAACTTATCCAGGTGTGTTGACATGAAAGAAGGGAAGTTGACGTCTATGAAGAGCCATGATTGTCACATTTTCCTCGAATCTTTGATGCCTATTGCATTCAAAGCCTTGCCTGATAGAATATGAAAACCCATTACTGAGATAAGTTTATTTTTCAAGGAGTTGTGTTCTAGCACATTAAAGGTGGAGAACTTAGCTTACATGGAGAGTAACATTTGCTTAACTTTAAACAAGCTGGTGAAAAATTTTCCTCTTGGGTTTTTTGATGTAATGGAACATCTTCCAATTCATCTTGCACAAGAGGCACGACTTGGAGGGCATGTGCAATGTAGATGGATATATCCTTACGAGAGGTAATGACTTTAAATTATTTTTCCTTGACTTGTTTTAACTAAGCATTATTTCATCTAAACATTGTGCTATGTAGGACTACTGGAAAATGTAAGCGGACGGTAAAAAATCGATCCAGGATTGAGGGATCGATATGCGAGGCACATCTGTCTAAAGAAACTTCTTTTTTCTATTCATATTATTTTGAACATGATGTGCCATGTTTGAGAAATAGGCCAAATCGGCATGACGATGGAGGTGTTAATGATCCTTTGGCACCACCATTTTCCATATTCAATCATCTAGGTAGAGGTCCGAAAACTAGTAAACAGCGAAATTTGATTGAGATGGAGAAAAAATCCGCTACAACACATGTATTTTTGAATTGTCCAGAGGTCCAACCTTATTATAAGTAAGTTTTAATTTATACTAAAGGCGATTATTACAAGATCAAAGTTATTTTAACTAATGAAAGTTATAATTTTGTCTGGCAGTTACTTTATAGGTGTAAACGGGCATGATGCTATTTATCCAAGATTTTCAGAGTGGTTTACGGAGTTTGTAAGTTCTATTTTGTGGCTACAAATTAAGTACATGTATCTTTAAAATTCTAACTTTTCTTTAACTTTATATAGGTTCATAATCCAGTGAATGGAATTAATGACCCATTTTTGTGTGATATAGCTTGGGGACCTGACTATAATAAAGTCAGAATGATGTCTAAGTACTTTGTCAATGGGTACAAGTTTCATACAGAAGAATGGTCTAATAATAAGAAAACCAATAATAGTGGGGTATGGGTAAAAGGTGATGGAGATGTTGATTATTATGGTGTGCTTCAAGAGATTTTAGAACTAGAGTATTTCGGTCGGCCGAAAAAAAAATTAATACTCTTTCGGTGTAAGTGGTATGATCCAACACCTACTAGAGGTACAAAAGTTCACCCTCAATATAAAATAGTTAACATTAACCACACGAAGGAGTATGGATTCTATGATCCATTTATCATTGCACAAAATATGAAACAAGTGTATTATGTTCCTTATCCTTTGTGCAAGAATAAGTCCTCATGGCGGATAGTTATAAAAACAAAGCCCGTTGGTAGAGTAGAAGTTGAGAATGCATTAGAAGTCGCGTACCAGAATGATATTTCGAGTCTTCAAGAAAGTGTTGATGATGAATTAGTGGGTGAATTGCAGCATAGTGAAGGCATCTATGAAGAATATGATCCTTCGGTCCTTACTCGTAGAGCAAATCAGCATGATTTTGGGAAAGGAACATCCCGTACAAACACGGAGGAAGATTCCGCCGATGAACATGAAACAAGCGAGGAAGAATCATTTGATGAAAATGAAACAAGCGATGAGGAAGAATTGCTTGATGAAAATGAAACAAGCGATAGAGGAAGAATTAAATAATGAATATCAATCAAGAGAAGAGGATTGACATGTTGGTTTTTATGTGTTTTCGTTATTCATTTAATTTAATAAGCTGAAGAATTTCTTTACATTTTTTATGTCTTAACATATTTCATCTAATGCTTTTAATATACTTATGTTACACAGATGGCGCCGGGTAAAAAAAAGAAGATAAGACACGATTCCCAGCTTCCTCAGTACACTTCAGGTCCCACTACCTCGTCTGTGCCATTTATGGGTCCTCCTCATCCTCATCCTCCTCCGCCTCCTCCTCCTCCGCCTCCTCAGCAGACTTCAGTGCCACCTGGCTTTTTCACTTTGCCCCCTTGTGATCCAGTTCGATATAAGCCTATCTCTAATTCCCAGATCATGCACACTATACCATCTTCTTCGCCAGCTTATCGTACTAGTCAGCATGGTGGCTCCTCATCTATGCCTCCATCATCATTCCCTCCATACCCAAGCTACCATGTTAGTCAGAATGGTGGTTCCGCATCTATGGCTCCATCTTCATCTCCATCATCATCCACTCCTAGTGTTTCTAGGCCGCATGTTGGAGACTTTACCATACCGTCATCCCTATCCATTGATACATCTACACCTGCTCCTGATGATACACAGACTTAGACTTTTGAAGAGATTGTATCATATGATTCGCTTCATAGACTGATTATCATTCCTGATGGGACTACTGGGTAAGAAATTACTTTATTATTCGTTTGAATTGTTGAATAATATTTTTAACATATGTTAGTTTTAGTGCAGGTTTGTTCCCTCCAATGAATCTACGAAGGTGGTTGTGGATTGTGTTAAAGCATTTTATCGAGATGCTTGGAGTAAATGGTCAGATATACCGTATTTTTACAGAGATCAGATGTGGAATCAATTTAGGGTACAAAATCCATAAATTTTGTATTATTTATCAAACTACCCTTATTTCATCTAATGTTTTAAATAATTTGCAGACAAGGTGTGCATGGAGTGCCAAATATCATCAGCAAATAAGTCATAATTTCGAGAAAAAAGCTGCTGATCGGCTTAAAAATCTCCTTTATAAAGCTCGAGAGAAGGGCGAGAAGCCCGGTTGGATGCTAAAAGACTTTTGGGATAGACTTATTGTGATATGGGCTTCTGAAGAATTTAAGAAGAGGAGCAATGCTGCAAAGGCTGCCCGAGCCTCCAATTCGGGTGGCTCATTGCACACTGGGGGTTCAATTAGTATGGAGAACCATCGAAGGAGAATGGTAACTTTCTTATTATATTTGTTTTGATTTTAACTAGATGCAATTGAACTTTATCTAACTTAATTTTTTTTTTGCAAGAAAAGGAAAAAGGGAGAGTTGTGACTTATGCTGAGGTCTTTGAGGACAAGCATTTGAAAAAGAAAAAGGATGGGACAACAGAATGGGTCGAGCCGCGTGCTGCAAGAGTATATGTAAGATCCTTCTATTTTCTTTTTGTCTCTTCTTCTTTCTTTTTCTTCTTCTTCTGACTATCTGACTGTGATTTTCTTTGCTTTACTGAAAGTAAAAAAGTATAAAAGCCTGTCTTACTCTACTTTTTTGCTTTACTGAAAGTACTTCTCACATTTTCTTCTTAATTTCCATGTTATATAGAGAGCAGGCAAATTGATGAAGGGTTACATGGTGGCTCTTTAAATTTGGATTTTGATTTTTGCAATAGGTTAATTATATTGTTAGATTCTGATACAGTGAGCTTCAACTAAGTCTATTTTTTAAAATTTTAAAGAAAGAGTCCATCCTTAGCTTGTCTTGTAATATAATTTAAGTATTGCAACTATAATATGCCAAATTATATCTAGCACAAGCAGTTTATAAGTATGTAAAGTTGTACTTTTGAAGCATTTTCAAGTCTTAGAATTGTATTGATTTTTCATTGTGTTCAGTTGTCATGAAGTTGGTATGTTCATATATCGTATTTATGTTGAAGTTTGTGTGCTCTCTGTTTTTTGAAGCCTTTCATGACTAGGTTTTTGATAGTTTTTTTTCTTGTTTTGCTAATATAATGATAAAATGTATATGTTGGTTAAATGAGAGACTGTTGAACCCCCTCTTCTGAAAACAAATCTTAATCACACAACGTTTGCCCTCTGCTCTGACTACTTCTTGCACAACAAAGTGAAGCAATGTTGTCTTACCATCCATACTTTTCACATCAGAGAGCTTCCTTAGTGCAGTAAGCTTAAATGCTTGTGCATTTCCTCTAGAAGTTCCAGCATTCATTCTATTCCCCGCTTTCAGAATGGCTTCCAAAAGTTTCAAGAATAATCTTTGAGTTTTAAGCTCCTTGCAAGCTAATTCCAGTGTCTGTAAGTACTCTTTCTGGTGTAGAATTTCAGCGCCATAATTTGCTCTAAAAAGCATGGCATTGAAACGAGTAAAGGCGGATGGAACAGCTTTGAGGATATGGAAGAGGAAAGATTCAGCATCAGCTAGCCTTGTAGGGTCTCCTTCAAATGCAAGAATTTCTGATTCTTCTTCTTTTGTTGGGGGATATTCTGCTCAGTTTCTCTAGAGTCTCTATCCAGTTTTTACCTTGCACCATTTCCTTGTTTATGTGTGTGTTTGTATTTTTATAGATACATGCTTCATCAGAAAACTGTGAAACGTATATTTTAATTTCTTCAAGTATCGCTTTGACTCCATTTTAATTTCAGGAAGCCTATCAGCAGCGTTTTGAGGAATGGCGTCAAAGTCAACCCGATTCCGAGGATGGTAGCTCAACCCAAGTGTCACTCAATGATGTAGCTTCAATATGGACGCAGGTGGTTGGTGGCGCAAAGAAAGGTAGAACCTACGGTCTTGGATCACAATATTCTGTAGGTCGTTCTACGACATTGTTGTCTGGTGATGCGAGTTATTCGAAAGATCACGAAGAGGTGGAAGCATTACGAAAAGAAGTTGAAGAATTGAAGGAAGAACGAAAAGAAGATCGTGCAAATTTTAACAAATTGCAGAGTCTAGTGGAGAAATTTATGAGCGGACGCCCATTTGCTCCTTCGAATGGCAACGATGGCGGGGATAATGAGTTTTAGTTTGTTATGGTTATTGATGTTTGAGACATTATTATTTGTTGTAGTTGGATGTTTAGACTTGGTAATATTTACACTTGACTATGATTGTAATATTTTAGACTAGATTGAATGGTGCTAGAATGTTTAACTCTTTTTGGATGTTTTAGTTACAAATATTTATGTTTTGCATTTTATGGATTTGATTAGTTGCAATGGTGGATTGATTAGTTAGCATGGTAGATTAATTGGTTGTTGTATATTTGAATTGGTAGGTGGTATTGCTTTAACAGAGCCGGAATTTGGCAAAAGATGACCAGTTTTCCGACTTATTTCCAACAATAATAGTCGTAAAATGCATCAAAATATTTCAGATTTAGGAATATCTGGGACTACTGTAGTCGGAAATACAAATAAATAAATAGTTTTAAATTATATTTGCGACCACGTTAGTCAGAAAAATAAATAAATACATAATTTTAAATCAGATTTGCGACCACAGTAGTGGGAAAACTCAAATAAAATTAAATATTATTATAATTATATATAGTGTTTGCGACCGAAGTAGTGGGAAAGTTAATATAAAATTAAAATTTAATTTAACCTGTTTGCGACCGTGTCGGTCAGAAACTTACCGCATTTATTAGTCGTTTTCTATTTTGCCTTAGCGACCGCTATAGTCGCAAATTACGGACGGATTCAGTCGCAAACTATTTCAGACCAGCTATTTTGCGACTACGACTTTTCGGTCTGAAAGTAGTCGGAATTAGCATTTTCTGACCACTTTCTAACCGTTTTTGCAGTCGCAAAATAGCCATTTTCTAGTAGTGAGAATCAGATTGTGGACATGGCTGCACAAGCTTGTATAGTCCATGATCCTGTTTACCAATTTCCAGTGGCCTCTTCATTGAAGGGGCATGTATGAGAAAACATGAAAATTTACCAAACAGAACCAGGCAATCTAATTGTGCAACAAGCTTGTGAACAGAAATAAGATTGTGCTGAAAACAAGGGACATAAAGTACATGATGAAGTGTGAAAGAAAGAAAGTGAAGAGAACCAGCGCAAGTGACTTTGACTTCATGTCCATTAGGAAGTGTGACCAAATATGGGACAACTAGGGGCTGAATATCAAAGAGGAGTTCTTTCTTAGAAGTTATGTGATTAGTGGCCCCAGAATCTATTATCCAAGTGTACTCATGGACTCTAGTTAGCATGCATGCACCATAAGACACCTTGCCTACACAATCAGGGGAAGGAACTATACCCGCAAAATTTGCAGAAGCCATCAGACTAGACTGAGGGAGAGACTCTAAAATGTGATGTTGCTGAAGTAGCATCAGGAGCTGAGCATACTGGTCCTTGGACAGACCAGGAATCACAGAATTAGAATAAACAAGACTTTCAGTGGGAACTGTTGCAGGTTCAGAAGCACAAACTGAACTCTGCACCTCTACATTTACAGCAGTTCGTTTACCTTTGGTGAATTGGTGGAAATCCATGGATCTTATAGCATTTATCAATCAAATGCCCAGGTTTCTTACAATACTTGCATAAAAGAGGGGACTTGTTCTGATCAAAACTGACTTTTTGGGTAAATTGTCTAGGAGGGGCAGATTTATTATTCAGATTGACATGAAAAGAAGCAGAGTCGCCTTGGAAGTGAGAATTGGGAGTAATTCGCCTCTGTTTTTCATCTTGGAGGAGGATACTATAAGCAGTATCGAGAGAAGGTGGAGGTTGCATCATGAGCAAGTTACTCCTAACACCAACATAAGTCTCATCCAGACCCATGAGGAATTGGTGTAATCTGTTCTCCTCTTCCTCCTTTTGAAGTCCAGGTTTAGCAACACAAACACAAGTATTGGCATGATTAGTGCACATAAACCTTAGTTCATCCCATAATTTTTTGAGTTTGTTGAAATAGGAAGCAATGTCCAATGACCCTTGATGAGTAGATGTTATCTCTTGCTTAATCTCAAATACCTTAATTCCACTAACTGAACCATATCTTCTATTAAGCTGAGCCCAAATACTCTCAGCAGTATCCGAGTATTGAACGCTCTCAGCTATGCCCGGGGATAGGGAATTAGTCAGCCAGGAAATGACCATATTATTATACCTATCCCACTGCTTAAACTGAGAAGTATCCTCAGCTGGTCTCGGACAGCTTCCATCAATGAATCATATTTTATTTCTAGCGGACGGAGATATGATCATATTCCGCCTCCAACCTACAAAACCAGTCCCAGAGAAAGGCAGACTAACCAGAGATACACCAGGCACATCAGAAGAAAGTAAAAAGAGTGGACTGGATGGGTCAGGAGTATAGGTAGTACTCAAGGATGCATCAGATGCTCCCATAGCGACAGTCAGAGACTTTCGTCAAAGTAACGAACACAAACAGATGACCAATGCAACGAAATAAAAATTGGAAGAGATTACTGTATGTTTTTGCTACCGGAAAACAAACGGCCTTGAAAGTAGACTCCAAAAATCTGAACAGAACAAACCCTAGGTCAGCAGCGGAGGAGGAAATCGTTCCAATTCGATCCAAATTCACCCACACGTATCACAAATACCACCAATAGATGACGAAAAGGTAACTCCGACCTTGATTCTATCTGCAAATCGAGAGGAAACTACCAGAAACAGAATCAACCACGAAATCAACTATCGAGCAAAAAATTGATGAAAATGAGCGAGGGTAACACCGCTCAAAACAGGAAGAGGAGAATCAGCGGATCATCCGCTCTGATACAATGTAAAACTACTAAATCGAGCTGAAAATGAAGAAGAATTGATTAGGGTTCATGGGAGAAAGAAGAACCAGAGAGAGAAAAATATTTTCTATCATATTCTAGAATGTACCAGCCTATCTTTTGTATCTCTATTATTTACATTATATTGGGCTTTAGCCCAGAAGCTCAAAATACGAATAAATACACCCTAGCTAAACTGGTAGTGGGCCTATATCATGGGCCGTAGTAAGCTGAAGTCCAACACTTCCAGAAAGGATTAAATAGAAACGGGTCAAGAGCGACCGGAAAATTGCTGAGCAGGCTCATGAAATACCTTTCAACTACTTGGGAAGAAATACATAACGCCTACTGCGCTGAGGTATGAGCCGACAAGGACGACCTCTACGGTCCGACCCAACGGATTACGTCACTTCAAACTGAAGCAAGGAAAGATCGTCGCAACGGCAGTCGAAGAGATCATTTGGGGCCCCACCTCGGTCGGGAAAGGCATCAGCTCTACGTCAGGACGTCCGCCCCTCCTCCCTCGAGGCATACAGATGCTCCTCCTCGGCATACAAGACCATATTGACACGAGAAAGGTATGTCTCCACTCCTATCCGCTCACAATTTTTGTGTTTCTCCTTCAGAAATAGTGTACGCCATAGAGAAACTCGATCCAAAGGTGTAAAGGCCGCAAAAGATGAGGTCATACCCCAACACTCGGAAGTCGAGCGCTTTCTGCGAATTTCACCAAGAAAAGGGTCACAAAACCGAAGATAGCCTAGGACTGCGACAGGAAGTAGTACGAATGCTAAGCCAGGGACACCTGAAAGAGTTGCTGAGTGATCGAGGACGGGCTAACTTCGCCCGCGGACGCATACAGCCCTAGGTACCTCCAAAACCGCCTTCTCCCGCTCGCACTATACAGATGATCATCGGTGGGGGCGATGGCGCAGCAATCAATCATGTCAAGTTCACCATCACACATAAACTCAAACGATCAAACACCCATGAACGGTATGATGACCTCGAAGATAGTATCATCTTCGATAAGTCAGATGCCGACGGTTTGTCTTTCCCTCACTATGATGCTCTTGTTATCACTTTACCTATTGCAGATACTAATGTAAAGAGAATAATGATAGATGACGGGAGTGGCGCGTGTATTATCCATCCTCGAGTCCTCGTGCAGATAAGACTCGAAGACAAAATAATACCGCGCTGCACAACGCTAACATGTTTTAATAATGCAGTTGAACGGACTTCTGGAGAGATAGTGCTACCCGTCCTAGCCGGAGGAGTCACCCAGGAAATGACGTTTCACGTCATGAACCAGGAAATAGCCTACAACGCCATCATAGGGCGCCCGTGGATACACATCAGGCGAGCGGTCCCCTTCAGTCTCTATCAAGTGATCAAATTCCTACCCCATGGGGAATATTCAACATTCGGAGTGAGCAACGCACCGCACAAGAATGATATCACATCGCCCAAGACTGAGCACACACCCAACAACTCAAAGGAGCAAATGTGGAAGCATAGCAATCAGCGATGTCAAGAGCCAAACTTGACGTACAGACAGACATTATCAAGGAGCCCAACATCGTGGAAGCATCCGAGTCAACGATAGAAAATCTTGATCCCGTCCTACTAGACGGCAACGACAACACAACAAAGGCTTATATCGGGCACAACATCTCGGAACCAGGTAAGTTTTATAAGTTCTTGACTGACCATGCCGATCTGTTTTCCTTCTCCCATGGAGATATGCCAGGTATCCCAAAGGATATTGCCACACACAAGCTAAATGTCGACCCCCTATACCCGCCAGTACGGTAAATAAGAAGGAAGTTCAACGCCGCAATCAATGAAGTTGTCAACGAAGAAGTCGATAAGCTACTTGCAAACAGCTCCGTCCGAGAGTCAAAATACCCTCAGTGGGTCGCCAATGTGGTCATGGAGAAAAAGAAAAAGGGAAAGTGGCGGATATGTGTAGATTTCACGGACCTGAACAAGGCATGTCCAAAAGATTCTTTTCCATTTCCACACATCAACCAGCTCATTGACGCAACAACAGGACACGAGTTGCTAAGCTTCTTGGATACGTACTCGGGTTACAACCAGATCCTCGTGGAAGAAGAAGACTAGGAGAAAACCACTTTCATCACTCACCAAGGAACGTACTGCTATAAGGTTATGCTGTTCGGACTAAAGAATGCAGGGGCAACGTATCAGAGATTGGTCACCAAAATGTTCAAAAACAAACTAGGCAAAACAATGGAAGTCTATATCGACGACATGCTGGTTAAGTCAAAAAATAAAGAAGATCATATCGATCATCTAAAGGAAGCCTTCGACATATTAAGACGATACGACATGAAACTGAACCCTGAAAAATGCGCCTTCGGCGTAAGCTCGGGAAAGTTCCTCGATTACCCAGAACAGATTAAGGCCATCGAAGGAATACCCGAAACATTGACCAGCAAAAAGCAGGTACAAAAATTGACGGGATGGATAGCCGCCTTGTCGAGGTTCATCTCACGGTCATCGGATAGATGCCATAAATTCTTTATTGTGTTAAGGAAAGACAATGGACTTCAGTGGAATTCAGAATACGTCGACGCCTTAAGGAAACTTAAAGCATACTTATGTTCACCACCCTTACTCGCCAAGGCAGATCTAGGCGAATGCCTCCTGGTCTACCTAGCCATATCCAAAGTTGCGGTAAGTGCAGTTCTAGTCCGAGAAAACAAAGGTACGCAATCTCCAATTTACTATATTAGCAAAACCTTAATTGACGCCAAAACAAGGTACCCCACCTTGAAAAACTCGCTCTAGCATTAGTCGTAGCTTCACAAAAGCTTAGATCATATTTTTAGTGCCATCCCATAAAGGTGGTGACAACCTTTCCCCTCAGGAGTATCCTGTACAAACCCGAATTGTCGGGTAGGTTGGCCAAATGGGCCATAGAACTGAGCGAACACGATATAACATATCAACCGCGAACCGCAATAAAGTCGCAAGTGCTCGCCGATTTCGTCGCCGATTTCGTCGCCGATTTCAGCGCAAAGATAATGCCCGAAGTCGACCAAGAAGTGCTTCGCACTTCATCTGAACGACCCAACCTCTGGGTCCTCTACACCGATGGCGCGTCCAACGCATCGTGATCGGGACTAGGACTCGTACTCGAAGTCCCGATGGGCGAAGTAATTTGCCAATCTATACGATGCCCTGAAATGACTAACAATGAGGCCGAGTATGAGGCCGTAATTGCAGGACTGAAATTGGCCCTCAAGTATGGTGCTCGGTGAGTCATCCTCCATTGCGACTCTCAACTTGTTGTAAATCAAGTTATTGGGACTTTCCAGATTAAGGAGCATAGGTTGCAGAAATACCAGACTGAAATCCATAAACTACTGCTAGAATTCGACAAATGCCGACTCGACCAAATACCCCGAGCATAAAACATCGAAGCAGACGGTCTCTCCAAGCTGGCAGCAACAACTAAAAACATCACCAAGGAGAATGTGGTCACCCTCCTCCACTCATCAGTAGACCAAGTCGAGGTACATTCCATAAATTTAACTTGGGACTGGCGTAATCCCATTATATCATATCTACAGGAAGTAACGCTCCCACAAGATGAAAAAGAAGATAAAAAGCTCCGAATACAAGCGGCCAAATATAGTCTCATAAACCACGACCTTTACAAAAGGACGTTCGATTACCCGTTAGCCAAATTCCTTGGACCAAATCAAACAAGCTGTGTGCTCGAAGAGGTACACGAAGACCACTGCGATGTCCATACAGGCAATCGGGTCCTCGTTAGGTGTCTTATTCGTGCAGGATAATACTGGACTACTAGGAAAAAAGAGGTCGTGGAGTACGTCAAGAAATGTGAGAAATTCCAAAAATACGCTCCTATGATACACCAAGCAGGGGAACTCCTGCATTCCGTCACTTCTCCATGGCCATTTATAAAATGGGGAATGGACATCGCCGGGCCCCTCCCACTAGGGCGAGGTAAGATACGCTTCCTTTTGGTTTATATAACTACTTTTCCAAATGGGTGGAAGTAGGTGCGTTCGCTCAAATATGCGAACAAGAAGTCATCGCGTTCATCTGGAAAAACATCATATGCCGTTTCGGCACCCCAAAGAAATCAGTTGCGACAACGGACCCCAGTTCGTCGGGAAAAAGACGACTGAGTTCTTTGAAAAATGGCATATCAAGCGAATACTCTCCACGCCATACTATCCTGCTGGCAACGGCCAAGCAGAATCCTCCAATAAAACAATATTAAACATATTAAAGAAAAATCTTGAGGATGCCAAATGGCTATGGCCGGAACTGCTACCGGAGGTACTATGGGCCTACCGCATAACGGCAAAGACCATCATGGGTGAAACTCTGTATTCACTGGTCTACGATACTGACGCAGTCATATCCGTTGAGGTCGGGGAACCCAGCCTGAGATACTCTAATGAGAGTAGATCAAGCAACGATGAAATTAGATTACAAGACCTGGATGAGGTCGAAGAACAGAAGGATATGGCACACATAAGGATGGTGGCCAAAAAACAACAAGCAGAAAGGTACTATAACAAGAAGGCCAAAATACGACCACTCAGAGTCGGGGACTACGTGCTAAAATCCAAAACGCAAGCAGCAAAGGACCCGAATGAAGGGAAATTGGGAACAAACTGGGACGGGCAGTATAAAATCACAGCAGCAGCAAGCAAAGGAGCATTCCAGTTAGAAACAATGGAAGGAAAACTACTACAAAATAACTGGAATGTCGCCCACCTCAAGTACTTCCACTTCTGAAAAGAGATGCCGCCAAGTCGTACCCTTTTTCCCTCACCCGGGTTTTGTCCCAATTGGGTGTTCTCGAGGAGGTTTTTAATGAGGCGACGAGGGGGACATCTCGAGGTCCAAAGTATTGTTCATTGCCCCGCCTACTGATGCCATCTCCAGGCCGAGCAATGAAGACTAGATATAAAGAATCTACATTGTATGTACGACGTCGATATGTATCGCCACTGTTATAGATAAAAAGAATCTCCATCATACGTACAAAATCGACATATATCGCCATTTCACGCATAAAGTCAACATATATTTCCGACAGGAATATAATCACTCCAGTATGTATACGAAATCAACATACGCCTCCAATGCTTGAATAAGATTGGCACATGCAACACTTCAGCAAATATAATAGAACGCCATCCTCACGACGGGATACTACTTCGACACCAGCTCGAAAGTAACATTCGAATGGCTAAGGCCATTGCCAAAAACATGAGTTCGACATCATTCGAACCACGACGGGATACTACTTGGGCATCAGCTCGAAAGTGAAATCCCAATGACTAAGGCCATCGCCAAAAACATGAGTTCGACATCGTTCGAACAACGACGGGATACTACTTCGGCACCAGCTCAAAAGTAACACCCCAATGGCTAAGGCCATCGCCAAAAACATGAGTTCGACATCATTCGAACCACGACGGGATACTACTTCGGCACCAGCTCAAAAGTAACATCCCAATGGCTAAGGCCAATGCCAAAAACATGAGTTTGACATCGTTCGAACCACAACGGGATACTACTTCGACACCAGCTCGAAAGTAACATCCCAATGGCTAAGGCCATCGCCAAAAACATGAGTTCGACATGTTCGAACTACGACGCCATATTACTTCGGCACCAGCTCGAAAGTAACATCCCAATAGCTACGGCCACCATCGAAGAAGCAATTTTGACTCCACTCAAAGCACAATGAATTTAATATTTCGACAAAGGGTCGGAATAGCATGACTGCAGCAAAGATCACCGCCGAACATAAAAAAGGGGGGAACAACAACTCAGAGGTATACGACCAAGACACCTTTCATTACAGCAAATATATTACAAGCACTTGTCTTTACAAACGGGCTCAAAGACGCCCTCACAAAAATGGCGAAGCAAAAATAAATACAAACCAAAATACTACACACATTTCCTGAGGGATACACATCCTCGTACATGAGTGGGAGGCAAGTTTGTTCGCATCATCCGAATTAATATCATCCCCGCCAAGTGAGATGGGATCATACCCGTATGCCTCACGAGCTGCACGGGCCTTGGCATGCGTATCCTGTAATTCCGATTTGGACGCCCTCCCGCTAACACGAAGAGCCTTATACACATCGAGTTGGGCTTCAGCATGAACCCACAACTCGTACAAATGCCGAGGCACTACACGATCAACCGAAGCGTGAGATGTAGAGGGTTGTGACTGTCATTGCATGTCCCCCTCTTTCAAAGAAGCCACTTTCTCATTCAATGCGGATAATTCCGCCTCCAACCCTTTAATACGCCCCTCCAGTCCCGCTATCTTAAACGCATACGCCTCCATCTCCTGGCCCCGCTTCAATCTAAAAATACGGAGGGCGTCTTCTAAAGCCGCTGCCTCAGAAATAACAGTTTCCCTATCCCTCTCGGCGTGGGCTAACCTGTTAACACTTGCGCTCAGCTCACTCTTAAGCTCAGCGACCTCCGTTGCCTTCATGCCCAGCTCGGCAGTTAAAGTGGCCACCTTTGCTTGGAGATCGGCATTTTTGGCCATATCTCCCCTCTGCAGATCGAGCTCATCTTCCCTGGCCTTAAGGTCCGCCTCAAGCTCACTACAGCGCGCAATGGCCTTCATGAGGTCCTCACATCGCTCTTTCAGTTCTTCGACCTTCAGCGCCAATTGGTCCTCCCGCTGCTTGAGCCCATCGCGGAGTAGCTGGAAGTCGCGATCCTGAGTGAAGATATCGGCCATCGCACGATGCTTGGTGCGATATTCGTGGTACTTAGAGGACATCTTCCCATAGAGGGTTGTCCTCTTCCTTTCCCGACGCTCCCGCTCAATCTCCATGATAAGAGCCTAGTATTAAAAACAAAGTTAGAACAAAGGGATGAGCTAGAAATGATAAAACAGATACAACAACGGATGGAAGAGAAAAACATCTACCCGTAGAGCTATGCCGGAAACGATCCGTGACAACTCTGTATCACTCATCGCTCTAAGTGCCTCTCTTTCAGGAATAGCACACAAAGGGGCAAGAGCAGACGCCACCTGATCACATTTCGTTAATAGATCATAATCCCCAGGGACGACTATGTGTCGATCAGAACCCGCCGTCCTAACCTCTACACGAGTGCGACGCTCCAAAAATTCTCGAACATCCTCTGGATCGATGTTCGAACCCGAGCCAGCGTCCTCAGTATGTACGCCATCTCCAACAGTAGATGACGCACCACTCTCAGCGAAACACGTCGATCCTCCCCCTGGTATACTCCTTCAGTTCGGGGAGACCTCTCCGCCATAATGGCGTCCGCCATGAACATGGGAACGGGTGCCGCCTCCGATGCATCCGTCCTGCTCTTGCCAGTATCAACGGCCACATCTTTTCCAAGTTCTACCCTCCTTCTTTTTCTCAACTGAGGTTCATCCCCATTAGAGGACTCATCCAAAAGGTGGTAGACCGGCAAAGAAGAGGTCTCTTTCCTCACAACCATGTGTCGAGAGGAGTCTCTCGCCTGTTCCGGCTGAGCACAACCCTCCTGGACAGACTCTTCCAGCATAAATTGCATTACTGCCGAGGCGGCAGCCTGGCGAAATACGGGAACTGGAGCCCTCCGTCTAGAGGCTCCACAACCTATCACTACAAGGAAGATGCGTCAATAAATAAGGTCAAGTAGCCAAAGGGCGGCATTAAAGAAGACACTTACTAGACGAGACCTTCGGCCCGAAACACTTCACAAATGCTGGCCAGTCTCGAGTCTCCACCGCATGGTGCAACAAACGGGCTACTCAGTCCCTTATACCGGCAATGGGACGGGGGGCACGCCCCATAGCTGCAAAGGAAAGAAGTGAGTAAATATTGAGTTGAACAAGAAGAACTAATTTCAAAAATCTAATAAGTTACGAAACTTACGATTATCATTCCACCGCTCGAGGAATCCAGTGGGGTTCGACACAATATGTTCGGTCCTGACGAAGAAGTACTTGTGCCAAAACTTACCGCTCGCCCGGTCGTCAGTTCCGAACCAGCCCTTTAGTCCCAGGGTGCCTCAAATGTACCATGGTACCCCTGTGAAAGCTAGGGGAAAACAAGTGAAGGAGGTAGTGGATGTCGACCTCGCATCCCGCCAACTCCGCGTACTTTGTCAACACCAAAAATATTTTATAGGTGTGCGGAGAAAGCTGCACAGGGAAAACTTGGTAAAATCGACAGAATTCTTCCGCTAAAGGAAGAAGGGGGAAGGAATGACCGATTACGAAGGAGTATTCGTAAAAAGCGCAGTACGCCGGTCTGTGGACCTCCACGAGGTCCCTCCCCACCGGAACCATCTCGACATAGGGAGGAATGCTTTATTTGATACGTAAGGCATATCTGTGGGCCTGCCCGGTTTTAGATACTATTGGAGTTAGGGTAGGAGCTGGGTCCTTCAGAAAATCACTTCGAGACATGGGATGTCTCGGTAACAACTCGTCTACGGTGGGGAAACGGTCCCCTTCCCCAGCCATTATGTCTTCGCCTTCAGTAGGAAGCGCCGCGGATAGTGGGGTGGCGTTAGAGATCCCCTCACGAGGTCGGTGTGTTTTAGGCATGTCTATGGCGAGAGAAGTATTGATGAAACAGAAAAGATCAAGGACAATGAACAGGAAATAAGAAGTGAAGAGAATCACATAAGCAAGGCTGAAAATACGAGAGGGAGTGATCAGAAGAGAAGTAGCCAAGAACTTTTAAAGAAAATGAACCCTTCCCCTATTTATAGGGTTGGGTGGCGCCAAAATCGAATCGAAAAGCTTCCCAGGGCAGCAAAATCGAAGCGACAGGCCAATCAGTCACTACCTCGGGAAGACGCGCAATGATGACGCACGTGGATAACGTCATAGAACACACCACCAAGATATCCTGAACTGCATTGCCCTTCCGTCATCAGCCCAACCGTTATGGCTTGCGAAAAAAATTTCTTCACAAGTATGGGCGGAGTCCGCTTATCGAGGCCGCACCAGGCCGCAACTTCGATAAGCGGAGGAACTAACTGTATAGGTTCAAATTCGGACGACCACGACCACTACTGAGTGTAGCAAGGAACGAGGTCCTTACGATGTGGCATCCTTTGGTCGGCACGAAGGGCGACGACCAACAGCGTGAGTAAACGCACGTCTTTTGTAATGTAAGCATGATAGGGAACAGTAGGAATATGATTTTCGAATATTCCTTGTGTGGTATCTTTTTTAGGTGAAAGGGGGATTTTCCCCTATAAATAAGAGGGAAAAACATTCTATAAAAAAAAGGGTATCTTACGGACCTTTGGCTAAAAACATCCATTACAATATCTTTCTCTATTCACGGTTACCATATTGACAATTACTCATTCGGTTTCGAGTTTATTAAGAAGCCTTATTCATCTTGTTCATCCCTTGCATCTCTCAATCTAGAGTTTATTATACTTAGTTGAGATTTACCTCTTCATCTTCTTTAAGTGATTTAATCAAAAAGATCAATATTTTTTGGGCCAAATAGTAATGTCACATAAACTAAAATGGATGGATTATATAAATAGCAAAGGAACAGTATGCTTATGTGTTGGTACATATTCTAAAGCCAAAATTACGCAAAAATATAAATATTCTCTTATAGTAGAAGCAACAGTTGAGCTCCCTCAGCTGCCTGTGTCATCAACATGCTTGTCTGGTCCATATACTCAGTCCCTCTTTGTTGACCAACTGTTAAGATTTTACCCACACTCCTATAATAGAAGCAACAGTTGAGCTCCCTCAGCTGCTTGTGTCGTCAACATGCTTGTCTGGCCCATATACTCAGTCCCTCTTTGTTGACCAAGTGTTAAGATTTTACCCACAAAACCTGATAATTCAGTGGTACTTACGTGGAAGCAGTCCGTCAACTTTTGGCTAAAGCATGTGGGGTCCATTGACACTTTAGAAAATCTAGGTTTTTTTGGCTTTCTTTCTTTCACCGATTGAAGTGTCTATATTTAGAGATGGTAAAAATTGATCCATTAAGGAACAGAATATAAAATCCAGAAAAAACAATAAAAAAACTGCTTTCCATATTAATAATAACAAGTAATATATTTCAAATTTACGAACGAATATACGAATACAAATAAGTGTATATAATTATAGTTATTCGTGAGTACAAAAACAATAAGTCTCTAGTTAAACCATACCAAATTAAAAAGGTAAAACTATTATATTGTTAATGTGAAAAATTCATATCTGTTCTACAAATGTGTAGTTTATTTTTAAAAAATAAATATGGATGACAGAGATGAAGAAATGAACATGTAAAAGATAAGATCCTGACCAAAGTTATGATTTATTTCCCCCTCAACTAGAAATAAAGATCGTACTTAATACAGGAACATAAAAGCAGAACAACTACGGGAAAACAAAGATTAAAACGGGCACAAAGCTTTGAAGAAAAGAACAAAGGAGTGAGGAAGTAAGAGGAGAGTTTCAGAAACGGTGGAATTTTATTGAGTTGCTACTTTATTCTATCAGTTTGAAGCTAAATCTTCAATTTAATATCTTATCTTTTCATATCTTGATAAGGTGCCTTGAAGATTTCATTTCATAAACATTTAAATACTTAGTAACTAGAGGCACAAGTAAAAATCAATAAAAAAGATATACAATATATGTGTAAGGAACAGTAAATTAAAGAGAAGGTAGTTGTGAATAGTTGTTAATAAATTTCTAATCTTTATTATTTGAAATGATGTTTTTTCTACTAATGTTGAACAACAATAATAATGTGCTCAATATAAACCCATAAGTGGGGTCTGGGAAGGGTAGTTTGTGCGCAAACCTTATTTATACCTTGTGCAGGTACAGAGATTGTTTCCGATAAACCTTGTATAATTTCCTAGATTAGCAACTTAAAGTAATATATATATTCTAGACGTTGTTTTCCTTTATTAGGGTTTCAATATTTTACATTAATTAGGTGTATATTTATATTACACTTGGTTTTAATTAGTTAACATAATATAATAAGCATTGTAATGTATAACAATTTATTTTATAAACAGTTAATTCTTCAATAATTTAGAACAAGTTTATCTGTAATAAATGTAAGTAACTTATTTATTTTGCATATATTTGAAAGAAATAAGAAAATATTAAAGAAAAATATGCATCAAATTTTTTAAATAGATTAAAATTAAAAATATGGCACATAAAATGAAACAAAGAAAGTAATTATTATATTGTTATTCTTCTCTACTACTCATGTTACCTTGTGACAATATTGCAGCAAAAGAAACTTCATGCAACTTAATTCATCTGGATGATGTTGCTTGCATTAGTCCATTCTAACTAAATCTAGAGACATGGACCGACGTGATTGTTTTTTTGAACAAAATATTTACACATATATGTTAGTACTCATAGATGTTAGTTATGTTGTAAGATAGATGCCTAAAAAAGAGTCATGAAATTAAATTACAGAAAGAACTAGGCATGTTCTGGTTTTGTCCCATACCCCTCTTGCAATAGCCATTTTTTCTCAAGACATATTGTTAATATGAATTTCAGTACCTGTATAAAAAAGTCGGTGCCACCTATTGGTTTCATGCATATTTGGTGTATATTGTTTTTGAAGAAACGGGTGCAACAACACAACATCTCGACCTCAGAGATATCACAACTTTCACAAATCTTGATGCTGGTGTTTGTAATCGATACACAAATGTTCCTCTTTGAAAGTTGTAAAGTCAACGCCTCTTAATTTTCTGCAGCCATTATCTAGAGCTTGATTTAGCTATACTTCTTCCTCAGTCACATTTATGTTTAGGAGTTGCTACATTCAAAGCTAAAAGAAGTTATTACGCCTATAAGTGCTTCTCTCTAAAATAATCGCTCCCGATAAAACTATATAAGTTAGGACAATTCATTTTACAGAAACGAATATTAGACTTATTTTTCAATCATTTTTAATAAAGTGAAACAAAAAGGTTTAGCATTATTCGATTTCAAGCAATCCCCACAACCCAACACGTGGGGACATAAATTTTAGGAATAGATATCTGAACTAACTGTTGAACGAAGAGTATGAATCCGAATTCCGACATAAATATTTTTATTCGGTAGTATAAAAATCTTGAGCTGAAAAGTGTAAGAATTATAAACCAATTATTGGGCTTCTTTGGATTGCATTTGCATCTCAATTTTGTGCTTTTATCTTTAGTCATTCTTTCTGACTCAGTAGAGTATCTTTTACTATCTTTTTTGAGAAATACTTACCCCATGTCGATCACAGTTTCTTAAATTTAGTCCCAATTAGTCTATCTTTCTGATACAGTGTACTGAGTTTTTTCTTTTAACTTTAAATTAAAAACATGGGATTTATGTCTGGACAGCTTAAGCTAAAAGCAGAGTTCCCCACCAAATGTCTGTCGTCTGAATAGTTTTCAATGCTAAAATTGGTAACAAAAGGTAATTGATAATTTAGGTAATGATAATTTAAAAAAGGCAGAATAGCCTAAATGACACTTATATTTGTGTCACTTTGTCATCCCGGTCCCCAAACTTAGCATTTTGCCAATTGCACACTTATACTCACTCAAACCATGTATAATAAACGCTTATGACAGGAGGCTGTCAGTGCGTGTAATACAATCTCCTACACGTTGGATGCCACGCCATTACTAGTGCCACATAGAAAAATAAACTATTGACTTTATCTTCATTTTTTTCCCTACCCCACCATCTCTTCTCCTTACCGCCAACAACTCTAATACTGCCATCGCCGGAAAATTTCTCCAGCCACCGGAGAATATCATTAACATCCGGAGATCACTAAAAGATAAATAAATAAAAAAAAGTAGTTCTTACACAAAGAAATTTCACCCCACCCGAGGTCTTTCCCTTCCCAATTTTTTCTCTTTTTCACACCCCCCCCCCCTCTCCCCACAATCAACCTATCTCTTCTTCCGCCTCTCCAATTTTCTTTTCTGTCTATCCCTTTCTCCTCTCCCTTGTCTCTTCCGTTAGCCTCAAAAACAAGAATATATGTAGCAATAGAGGAATTTTTTTTGACAAAAATAAAGTTTCAGATTTGGGGTTTTAAAACATGATGGATTTTCTGGTGGCTTGATTTAGGAGATGGGATTTTGATTTTTTACTGATTTGAAGGTTCTTGTTTACTGATTTAAAGGTCTACTATACAGAGGATTGGGTTTTTGACATTATTTTCGGAAAGGAAGAAAGAGAGTAAAATGGAGGAGGGGTCGCTATGGATTTTCCGGTCGTTTTCCAGGGATCGTTCTCGCCAATAATTTTTTTTCTTTTTCTTTTTTAGGGTCAAGATCTGAAGGTATCATACAGAGAATTTTAGAAATGGGAGATGTGTTTTGGGGGAGGGTGTAGGTTGGGGGGGGGGGGGGTAGAAAGAGAAAAAGAAATAGAAATGGAGGAGTTTTGGGGAAGACGGGAAGGGGGTTAGTTTACTTTTTTAAAATTTTACTTTTTTTTTTCATTTTATTATTTTTTTCTTCTTAGTTCAATCATTTCTTAGGCCAATTTTTTATTTTAACGCTCGTTGTACACGTGAATTACACGCTTGTTGTCCAACTCAGCCATAATGTTGCCACATATGATCGGTCAACGGTCAGAGGGGTTTAAAATATAAGTTTTGAGCGAGTATAAGTGTCCAATTGGCAAAATGCTAAATTTGGGGACCGAGATGACAAAGTGGCACAAGTATAAGTGCCATTTAGGCTATTCTGCCTTTAAAAAAAGGAAACTAACTAAGTGCTAACGTTTCATGACCTAAAAAAGATAGACAAGAACACAATTTTGTTAGAGTAAATTTTGCTTTTTAAAATGATTATATTATATTATAATACTACTAAGTTCAAGAATCTGATAATATACTCTCAATTCAGGAAATAAAAATCGTTAGAAATAGGAAAAGCATCAGTGAATTGTTAAACACCATGAAAGCTCTTTAAGTAGACTTTTTTGGACGCCTTGTGAAGCATAAATTCATTGATGATATATTCATTTCAAGATAACAGTAAGAATAATCCAAACTACTTCCAACGAAATTAAAATGTTAAGAACCCAATTTTCAGAAGTGTTCCGCATAAAAGTCGTACACGATGTATCTTTTAGCAATAAGGGGTTATTTGGTTCGGAGATAAGTTATCCAAATATTAGTTATGTAGGGATCAGCTGGCAGTGATTAATTATTTTTAAATGCTTGATTTGTTGTATTGAATATTAGTCCAACATTATATAATTTAAAATATATGTTTTGTATTGCACTATTGAATACGACATAACGTCTTACTGATACAGTAACATCTTATTCAAAATAGTTAATTCCACCAAATTTTCGAGACTAAACAGAAGTTATAACGTTATCATATAATCTAAATTTTTTTTTTGTATGGGTCAAAATCTGACTAAGGGTACCCAGTGTATTGGTCAAAATCTGACCGTTGCGGTCGGCCTAACCGAGATTCCGTCCAAGCGACAAGAGAGTGGAAGACGACATGGTTTGCTCCGAACCCCATACTCACAATACCCGCCATGACAAAGAACGATACTCAGGGAACGACGAAAACGGACGTGGTGTGAAAGTGTATTGACCCAAGAACATAGTGAGGATTCCATAACTATATATAGGGAGGGAACCTTCCTAGAAAGGGGGGGAGGGGGGGGGGGGGGCTTTTTCTCTCTCTTCCCTCTCCTCTATAATCTTCTTAGAAAAAAGAAGACAAAGCAATCTTCCATGGAGGAGATAAAACAGTCATCTCCAATTAATGAAAGAAGAAATGAAAAACATCAATAAGATTGATCGCCCCTATTTCATCTTATGCATTATTTTCTGATTTGTTTATGGATCTGGAGGTTATTATGTTTGGCTAACATTTACCTCTTCATCTTTGTTAATTGATTTAATCAAAAAGGTTTCGATATCTTTTGGGTCGAACAATTTGGCGCCGTCTGTGGGGATTTCTTAGTGAAAACTTCCTAGTCTCCTCCAGATCAAAAACTGGAAACATGATCACCCACCGAGAAGAACAGTAAGTAAATCTCACACGCCAACCTAGATCATGATGCTATATACAAGCAAAAGTTGCAACCAACATCCTCCCCCGCACGCCGGGCAGCCCATGAACCAATCAAAACAACCCTAGCCCGCACAAGAAAAAGGCACAAAAGGAAGGGAAAGAGAACTGACTACGGTTACCAAACTCAGAAAACGCCATCCCCATCAACCATCGAAGCGCAAAGCAAAGCGAGTAACGCCGCCAATCCACCTTCGTTCACCAACTCATCGGATCGGGATAAGGAGAATATCATCCTAACCCACCTTCTACTGGTTGCTCAAACAAGAACACAAACGCAGCACGGGCGAGCGACCAAGGAAACATCCCAACTGAAGAATGGGAAATTATTACGAAACAACCGAAATATCGTCCACCAGACAAACCCAATTCCTAGGAAATGATACCCCTCAAATGACACTTCCTCTCCCTCACCAAAGAGGTATCCCAAGAAAGCCTTCCTGGGGACTTAAAGATCGGGCCGACGAGGGGGAACTCCCCGAGGTCAAAGCGTAATTCATCGTCCCATCCACCAATGATATATCAAGACCGGAAAGCGAAAAGGTTAGACAAGAAAACTCCAATATGTGTATGAAACGAGTGTGAGCAAAGCAACAACATTTTCTGCTCTCCGATATCACACTTCCCGATGCAAATAAAATCAGGCGAACTAGGACTCCCCCTGAAGATGCCCCTCTCCGAGAAACCGGGACTAACGACGGGTTAATATTTCGACGAAAGCTCGAGATAACACCCTTAAGGCCAAGGGCCTTCGCCAAAGAGAAGAGTTCAACCTCGATGGAACAACGACGGGTTAATATTTCCACGAAAGCTCGAAATAACACCCTTAAGGCCAAGGGCCTTCGCCAAAGAGAAGAGTTCGATCTCGATCGAACAACGACAGGTTAATATTTCGACGAAAGCTAGAAATAACAGCCTTAAGGACGAGGGCCTTCGCCAAAAAGAAGAGTTCGACCTCGATCTAACAACGAAGGGTTAATATTTCGACTAAAGCTTGAAATAACACCCTTAAGGCCAAGGGCCATCGCCAAAAAGAAGAGTTCGACCTCGATCGAACAACCACGGGTTAATATTTCGACGAAAGCGCGAAATAATACCCTTAAGGACAAGAGCCTTCGCCAAAAAGAAGAGTTCTACCTCGATCGAACAATGACGGGTTAATATTTCGACGAAAGTTTGAAATAACACCCTTAAATCCAAGGCCCTTCGCCAAAAATAAGAGTTAGACCTCGATCGAACAACGACAAGTTAATATTTCAACTAAAGCTCGAAATAACACCCTTAAGGCCGAGGGCCTTCGCCAAAAAGAAGAGTTCGACCTCGATCGAACAACGACGGGTTAATATTTCGACTAAATATCGAATTAACACCCTTAAGGCCAAGGGCCTTCGCCAAAAAGAAGAGTCCGACCTCGATCGAACAACAACGGGTTAATATTTTGACGAAAGCTCGAAATAACACCCTTAAGGCCAAGGGACTTCGCCAAAAAGAAGAGTCCGACCTCGATCGAACAGCGACGGGTTAATATTTTGATGAAAGTTCGAAATAACACCCTTAAGGCCAAGGGCCTTCGCCAAAAAGAAGAGTTCGACCTCGATCGAACAACGACGGGTTAATATTTCGACGAAGTTCGAAATAACACCCTTAAGGCCAAGGGCCTTCGCCAAAAAGAAGAGTTCGACCTCGATCAAACTACGATGAGTTAATATTTCGACTAAAGTTCGAAATAACACTTTTAAGGCCAAGGGCCTTCGCCAAAAAGAAGAGTTTGACCTCGATCGAACAACGACGGGTTAAAATTTCGACGAGAGTTCGAAATAATACCCCTAAGGCCGAAACCCATCGCCGAAGAAAATTGGGACTCGCGACGGGATAATACTTCGATATAAGCTCGAAAATAACATACCTACGGCTAAGGCCGCTATTAGCAAAAGAATTGGTAACCATTCAGACTTTGATGGGTTAGCACCTCGACACAAGGTGAAAATCACCATCCCATCGGCTAAAGCCATCATCAAGGCTCTACTCAACCCGCATGACATTGAAATCCCCTAAGAAGCGGGAAGTCAGCACACGAAAATCTACTTTGCATCAAAATCACGAAGAGCAAAACAGGAAAAGGAGTACAAAAGGCATGTCACAATGAAAATCCGTCTTTATACAAAGCTACTGCACAAATAGCCCAGATTACCTACAAATAAAACCAACGGAGTCCAAGAAAAAACAATAAACAACAACAAGAAAAAAAAGAGACAAAGATAGAAATTCTTTCACTCGACACCATCTCCAGGAGATCCTCCCTCATCACACATGCCCTCATCAGCTTCCAGCATTGCAAAGTCATATCCACAGTTAACACGAGACTCTTGTGCCTTCGCCCATGCTCCTTCATATGCGGCCTCGGTAAGGTTTCCCGTCTCCCACAAACTCTTATAGATGTCCTGCTGGGCTTCAGCATGAACCCAGAGCTCGTGCAAATAACGGGGAACAGCGGTGGAGTAGGATTCGACTTGAGCCAACAGTTGCTCCTTTTCGGCCTCAAGAGCAGCGACCCGGTCCCCTAGGATCAATGCCTCTCGATCGATCTCACCGATACGCTTCTCAAGCCCCTCTTCCATTAGCGTGGTCGTCGCCCTCTCCGGTTGCTGCTGGATTGGAGGACGTGGATGGTGTTCTCTAAAGCCGCCGCCCTCGCCAAAGCCGATGACCAGGCACACTCGGTATTTTCCAAACCGGAAACTTTTCTCTCAAACTTGGTCAACTTCCCCACCCACTCCGCGCTCATCGCCTCGACCCTAATAAGGTTCTGATCCATCTCAGATTGCATAGACCTCAATTTCACCCAAAGATATTTGCACTCTGCAGCAACCCCTTTGCCCAACTCAAGCTCTTCGTCCTTTGCACGAAGTTGCTCCTCGAGTATACTACTTCTGCGTATAGCCTCCATCAGTTGCTGGTCCCTCTTCTCCAATTCCTCGCCGAGGGATCGAGCATTAGGGTTCGCCTTCAGCTGCTCGTGCATCTCACGACACTTATCGCGATAGCGCCGATATTTCCCCAGCATCGTCAGGAAAATCTTGGCCCGAGTATCAGCCCTACGAGCATTTTCAATCCCCACCATATACGTCTGAAAAACGAAAAGACAGGCTAAGGCCAGATCGGCAGGGAAAACGAAAGGAACATGAAAGAAAAGTGAAACGTACCCTCAATCCCATAGCGGCCACTTCATGCATCAAATCAATATCAGGAACGTTCCGAAGGGCCTCGCTCTCGGCGGCGGAGCACAAGAGGTCAAACTGCGGCACCAGGTCCTCCGTATCTCCTAGAAGGTTGATATCCGATGAAATCTCAAGAATATGGGTCGGTCCTCTCGCATGAACCACCGAACGGGTAAGATCCTCCTCAAACATCCTAACATCATCAGGATCAAGATTAGACTCAGAATCGTAGTCGTCGACCAAGACACCCTTTTCCCTTTCTGCGGCCGAGGAAGAAGCACGACCAGGTACCAAGGACGAAGGCCCGTCCAAAGCAGTAGCAGCAGCCTCAAAAGTCTGACCCCCCATCGCAGCAGGTTGCTGATCAATCATGACGGCGGGGATCTCCGTCGATGGGGCAGACACAACTGCTGGCGCCGTCTCTATAGGCGGAATGGCATCAACTCCCGCCTCAGATCCCATCAAGGGAAGGTATTCCTCTAAATGTATCACGCCTGAAGGAGCTGTTTCGAACTCCACTCGTCGCCTCTTTGATGGCCCCTCCCTTTCTTCGGCACGGGAAGACTCCCCCGCTGGGGAGGTGACAGGGGCTGAAATCTCAGGTCGAGGGGTGACCTCCGCGCGTACGACCGTAGCCCTATATTCAACTGAAGCGGCCTTCGACGAAGGTCGGGCAGTAGACACTAAGGCAAGACGAGCAGACGAGGCAGGTTGTCGAAAAGCTAGTGGAGGAGCCCTCCGCACTCTCCCCGGCATCGACAACATCACATAAGAAACCAAGTAAAAAGGGAAGGAGGAACAATAGCAAACAAAAACAGTATTACTCACCAGTAAGGGGATTGCGTCCATGTTTCTTATAGAAGGACGACCATGTATGGATACCCGCCGTATGAGGGAGGATGGCGCACACCCACTTGCGGATACCATCAACAGGTGCAGGGGGTAGCTTCGCGGCTGTAAAAATACAATTTAGCACTATCCAAAGGAAAACAGTCGAACATCACTCCGACAAAAAGCATAGAAACTTACATGCGAAGTTCCATTTCTCAGGGAACCCCGTAGGATCCGCCACAAGGTGCTCGGTCCGCACATAAAAGTAATTCTCGTAGAAGTGACGGTTGGCTGTGTTGTCCATCTTCACCACCAAACTCTTCGACCCTCGATGGCGCATGTGAATCACCGTGTCGCGAATAAGTTGAGGGGCGAAAATATTGAGCATATGCCCAAAGTGATCTCACGACCGGCAAGCTCCGCAAACTTGAGCAGCATAAGGAACAATTTATACAGGTACGGCGAAAGTTGAGCTGGGCATACCTCGTAAAAGCGGCAAAAATCTACCACCAAGAGAGGGAGAGGAAGCGTGTATCCAACAATAAAGGGGTAGGCGTAGAACGCGCAATACCCTAGGCGGTCAAAATGTACTATGCCGTCCCCCACCGTCGGCAGTATTTCAACGTAGCGAGGGATCCCCCACCTAGCCTTGAATTCACTGATACCCTCCTCAGTTATGACAGAGGGAGCAGGTTCCGGCTCCTCCACGGCGGGACTGTGGAAATCGCTCCACGCTTTCCCAGGGCGAGGCAAGATCTTAGCCACCGACGGGACCTCCTCATCTTCTTCCACTTCTGCTCCTCCAGTGGCCAGAACATCACTTTCCGGCGCCGGAGTTGTGGCAGAGAGGTCAGCGCGAGAAGAATCGCCAGCCATTTATATAAATTTGATAAATCAAAGGGATAAAGAAAAGAAAAGATGAAAGTTCTTGGCTAACTGGAGAAAATCAAAAATCCGAAGTATCAGGAGAAAAGAAGATTCACAAAGTTCTCTTAAGTAAAGGCAAAAAATGTGTCAATCAAATGGTGCAGTCCTATTTATAAGAGACATAAATTCCCCAATGAGAAACCCAAGAGTCACCAATTGAAGTTGATCGAGCATGAAACGGTTCAATACCCTGGGAACGTGTGTCATAATGGCAGGCAACCACGAACGATGCTTCAAGATAAACGATGTTCTGGTTCCAAAACGGCCGCAATGGTTCAAGGATATCGAAAAGACGCCGTTACATTACTAGAATCTAAAGACCATACCCAAGGGGTAGGTAGTCAAATTTCTCTTAGATATGTAACAATCATAATCCGTCTACCAAGCCCGACAAGAGACGACCCCCGACAGACGGAGGGACTAACTATATTGGTCAAAATCTGACCGCTGCGGTCGGCCTAATCGAGATCCCCTCCAAGCGACGAGACAGTGGAAGACGACATGGTTTGCTCCAAACCCCGTACTCACAATAGCAGCCATGACAAAGAACGATAATCAGGAAACGACGAAAGCGGACGTGGTGTGAAAACGTATTGACCCAAGAACATATTGAGGATTCCATAACCATATATAAGGAGGGAACCTTCCTAGAAGGGGGGGGGCTTTTTCTCTCTCTTCCCTCTCCTCTATAATCTTCTTAGCAAAAAGAAGACAAAGCAATCTTCCATGGAGGAGATAAAACAGTCATCTCCATCGATTAACGAAAGAAGAAATGAAAAACATCAATAAGATTGATCGCCCCTATTTCATCTTATGCATTATTTTCTGATTTGTTTATGGATCTGGAGGTTATTATGTTTGACTAGGATTTACCTCTTCATCTTTGTTAATTGATTTAATCAAAAAGGTTTCGATATCTTTTGGGTCGAACACCCAGCACGAGGAGAAATTACTAAGAGGCAATTAGGCCGGGGTCAAATAAATGATTAAAGGGCATATAATATTCCAAATGATAAGAACTCTCTTGAAACGTTGACTCTCTAGTAAAATCAAACACTGCCTTTTCTAAGAGATTCGATTTGCTGTTTATTATACATTTCCCACACCAAATTTGAGAAAGTATCCAATATTCTCTTAGTCATTTGTCTTACATCATTTTTAGAAAGAGGAATCATCCACCTCATTCAATATCGGGTGAATCATTCTCTCTATTTACATTTAGTGTCATTTCTTGTATGTATTGCTTATTATTTTTCACATCTCATTAACAACCATAACATTTAATGTGTATTACATTAAATTCATTTTTATGTGGTCCCACGTTATCCGCACAAACACATTTTAGATCCGAGGTTATTATCTTTAACTAGGATTAGCCCACTAACCTTTTTATTTAATTAGTTTAACAAAGATTTTCACTTTTTGGTCAATTAATTTGGCGCTGTCTGTGGGGATTTTCTAGTTAAAATTTTAGTTTCCTTTAGATCTAAAAAAATGCAAAAATACCACATTTTCTTGCACACGCAAATCTAACATGGCAGGTAATGGAGAGGAAAAGAGAAAAGCAATAGCCGACCTCACCGCCAATCTCCTTAACACCATCAACAAAGTCGACGAAACAGAGGGTGAGGACGTAACCCCAAATACTTCTCCCAGGCAAAACGGCTCGCCATTTCCTCATGGCAGCGTCACAGCATCCCGCGGTAAAGAAGCCTCTACATCCATAATTGAACAGGTACCACCAGCGGTGAAAAAGCTACTCGAGGCCTGGTTAACGAATACGTTGACTGGCATCCTTGACAAGCCGACTCGTAAAGCAACCGGAGAGGGCGCGAGGACCTGCGCTGAACCAACAGCAATCGAACATCACGGCCCCTCTTCACTCACAGCAGGTACTACTCACAATGTTAATGATGCAGGTAACGACGCCCTCACAGCCATCCTAAGGAAAATGGAAAAGATGAAAAACAAAAACAAAATGCTCTGAGACCAGATGAAAGAACATTAAGAACGGGTTGACAAAATACCGGGCGCCCCAAAAACTCTTACCAAAAAGGGACGCCGGTTTGTTGAGCAGTCATACAGCGACGAAGCCGCACCACATGCAATACCAAAACTTTCAAAATGCTATCGTACCTGAAGATATATGACAGTACGACGGACCTTGAGGATCATGTGACCCATTACGTCACCACTGTAAAGGGCAACGACCTCACCAAGGAGCAAGCACGCTCCATCTTATTGAAAAAATTTGGTGAAACTCTCATCGGGGGAACGCTAACTTGATATTCACACCTTCCCGCACGCTCGATTGAAACGTGCGAGGAAATGGCTGACAAGTTCGTAACAGCCCATGCCGGAGCAAAAAAGGCAGAGACAAGAGTAAATGACATATTCGCCATCAAAAAATCGCCTGGAGAGGGATTAAGGGACTTCCTCGCTCAATTTAACCGAGTGAGAATGACCTTACCAAACGTATCGGAAGGAATGGCCGTGGGAGCTTTCCAGAACGGGCTAAACCGAAGCGGTTCGGGAGCGACCAGAAAGCTAGTGAGTCGCCTCATGAAATACCCCCCGACCACTTGGGATGAAATACAAAATGCTTATTGCACCGAAGTTCGAATTGACGAAGACGATCTAAATGGGCTGACTTAACGGCTAACCTCAATACAAGTCGAGTCCAGAAAGGACCAGAGAAATGACAACAGGAGAAACCTAGCTGGACCCCGACCTAATCGGGAAAGACATCAACCTTACGTTAGAGGAACCCTCATGACACCTCCCTGTCCCGACGAAGGCCCATCTAGGCCGTGAACAGGGACTCACCGAAGTGAGAGAGGTATGCCCCCTTTATTATCCGCTCACAATTTCTGTGTTTCCCCCTCAGAGATAGTCTACGCACTGAAAAAGCTCGGCCCAAAATTGAAGTGGCCGTAGAAGATGAGGTCCGACCCGAGCACCAGAAAGTCAAACACCCTCTACGAGTTCCACCAAGAGCGGGGTCACAAAACCGAAGACTGTATCGCCCTAAGACAAGAGGTCGTGACTATGCTTTATCAAGGGCACTTGAAAAAGCTGATGAGCGACCAAGGAAGAGCCAATTTCGCCCAGGGAAACGGACAGCACCAGGGGCCACCCAAACCACCTTCCCCAACTCGAACCATCCAAATGATTATCGTAGGGGGAGAAGACGCCTCAATCAACAGTGTGAAATTCACCACCACCCACAAACTCAAGCGGTCGGTCACTCATGAACTGTACGACGAACTCGAAGAAAGTATCATCTTCGATAAGTCTAATACCAACGGTATGATTTTTGGTTTTCCCTCACTATGATGCTCTTGTTATCACTTTATGCGTATTAGATACAGATGTGAGATGAATTATGGTGGACGATCGGAGCAGCGCATGCATTATTCACCCTTAAGTACTTGCACTAATGAGACTCGAGGAAAAGATAGTGCCACGATGCATCACATTAATCGGTTTTAACAATGTAGTTGAGCAAATCTCTGGAGAAATCACCCTCCCCGTCCTGGCTGGCGGTGTCACCCTGGAAACAACATTCCACATCATGGACCAGGACACAGCATATAACGCCATAATAGGTCGGCCTTGGATACACACCATGAAGGCCATTCCCTCTAGCTTGTACCAAATTGTCAAATTTCCTACCCGTGGGGATACACAACATTCGAGGAGAACATCACACTTCTCGAGAATGCTGTCGCATCGCCTAGAATTGCACGTACACTTAACAGATGAAGGGTAAAGCTAAAGAAGCATAGCAATCAGCAGGGTCGAGGTCGAGCAGCGGCGAGGAGGATGTGATCAAAGACCCCGAAGTCATAGAAGCCACAACGACAATCGTAGAAGACCTCGACCCCGTCCAACTTGATGATAATGTCCACAACAAAAAAGCTTACATCGGCCATAAGCTTCAAGAACCAGGTAAATTCCTTCAATTCTTAAACAATAACGCAGACTTGTTTGCTTTTTCCCATGCATACATGACAGGAATCCCAAAGGAGATAGCGATGCACAGGTCGAATATCGACCCATTTTACCCCTCCCCCCCCAGTACGACAAGTTAGGCGGAAATTCAACGCCGCAATAAATGACGCGGTCCACGAGGAGGTTGAAAAACTGGTGGAAAACAGCTCTATCGGAGAATCGAAGTACCCTCAGTGGCCGCCAACGTGGTCATGATGAAAAAGAAGAATGGGAAATGGCGGATGTGCGTAGACTTCACAGATCTTAACAAAGTCTACCCCAAAGACTCATTCCCACTACCCATATTGACTAGCTCATTGATGCAACGACCGGGCACGGTCTATTAAGCTTCTTGTACGTCTGCTTGGGTTACAACCAAATCCTCATGGAGGAGGAGGACCAAGAAAAGACCACTTTCATCACTCACCAAGGGACATACTGCTATAGAGTGATGCCTTTCGGACTGAAAAACACGGGGGTGACGTATCAGAGGTTGGTGACAAAAATGTTCAAAGACCAGCTCGGCAAAACCATGGAAGTCTACATCGATGACATGTTGGTCAAGTCGAAAAGGAAGGAGGATCACATCGACCACGTGAAAGAGGCCTTCGACATACTCAGACGATATGGTATGAAAATGAACCCCGGAAAGTGCGCCTTCAGAGTAACCTCGGGAAAGTTCCTCGGCTTATTGGTATCACGACGAGGCATGGAGGTCAACCCCAATCAAATCAAAGCCATAGAAGGAATACCGGAGAACCTAACCACTAAGAAGCAGGTACAGAAGCTGACCGGCCGCATAACCGCCCTGTCGAGGTTCATCTCACGGTCCTCCAACATATGCAATAAATTTTTTGGCGTACTCAAGAGAGACAATCGACTCTAGCGGAACTCTGAGTGCGTCGAAGCCCTGAAAGAATTAAAGTCGTACCTATATTCACTCCATTGCTCGCCAAGGCGGAACTTGGGGAACGCCTCCTCGTCTATCTAGTTGTGCCTGATGTGGCCGTAAGTGCGGTCCTGTTCCGAGAAAACAAAGGTACGCAATCCCCCATTTACTATATTAGCAAAACTCTAGTTGATGCCGAAATGGGGTACCCGTACCTCGAGAAGCTAGCCTTGGCTTTGGTCGTAGCTTAACGAAAGCTTAGAAGTCCCTATTTCCAGTGTCACCCCATCTCGGTGGTCACGACCTTTCCCTTAAGGAGCATACTGCACAAGCCTGAGCTGTCAGGTAGGTTGGCTAAATGGGCCATAGAATTGAGCGAGCATAATGTAACCTATCAATCGCGAACGGTGATAAAATCGCAAGTGCTTCCCAACTTCGTCCCCTACTTCAGCACAAAAATAATGCCAGAAGTCTGCAAGTACAAGATATATGGATCTTGCATACCGATGGCGCCTCTATTGCATCAGGGTCAGGACTGGGACTCGTACTCAAGGTCCCAACAAGCGAAGTAATTCGCACTCTGTTAGGTGTCTGTACATGACTAACAATGAGGCCGAGTACGAGGCCGCGATTGAAGGATTAAAGCTGGTGCTCAAATGCGGAGCGAGACGATTCATCTTACGCTGCGATTCCCAGCTCGTAGTCAACAAAGTTACAGGGACTTTCCAAATCAAAGAGCAAAGGTTACAGAAATATCAGGCCGAGACTGAATTCGACGAATGCCGGCTCGACCAGATCCAAGCTGGCGACGGCCACTAAAAACATAACCAAAAAAGGAAATGTGGTCGCCCTCCTCCACTCATCAGTCGACCAAATTGAGGTAAGGACAATAAACCTAACTTGGGACTGATGCAACTGCATTGTTGCACATTTGCAGGATGGCGCGCTCCTGACGATATAAAAGAATTCAAAAAGCTTCGAATGCAAGCAGCCAAGTACATAATCATTGATTACGACCTT
Source organism: Nicotiana attenuata (assembly GCF_001879085.1). Lineage (NCBI taxonomy): Eukaryota > Viridiplantae > Streptophyta > Magnoliopsida > Solanales > Solanaceae > Nicotiana > Nicotiana attenuata. The sequence goes on from NC_031991.1 coordinate 33,312,998, forward strand.
TACAAAAGTACGTACTACGGTCCCCTGGCGAAATGCTTGGGCCCAAACCAGTCACAACGCGTTCTAGAAGAAGTCCACGAGGGACACTGCAGAGAGCATTCCGGTGATCCGACTCTAGTTAGATGTCTCATACGAGCAGGCTACTACTGGGCCACCATGAAAAAAGAGGTCGCTGACTTCGTGAGAAAGTGCGAACAATGCTAGAAATATGCCACCATGATCTACCAAGCGGGCGAGAACCTCCACCTAGTCACCTCGCCATGGCCTTTCATCAAGTGGGGGATGGACATCGTCGGCCCTCTCCCAGCAGGCGAAGTAACGTACGATTTCTTTTGGTTTTAACTCACTATTTCTCTAAATGGGTTGAAGCAAGAGCATTCGCCCAAATACGCGAGCAAGAAGTTATCGCCTTCATATGAAAGAATATTGTGTGCTGCTTTGGGCTCCCCAAAGAAATCAGTTGTGATAACGGACCTCAACTCACTGGGAAAAAGACCATCGAGTTTTTTGAGAATGGCATACCAAAAGAATTCTCTCCACGCCATATCATCCCGCGGGCAATGGGCAAGCAGAGTCCTCCAACAAGTCAATATTGAATATCATGAAGACGAAACTCGAAAGCGCCAAGGGACTGTGGCCAGAGTTGTTGCTGGAAGTGCTATGGCATATGGCACAACGCCGAAAACAAGCACAAAATAAATGCCGTACTCATTGGTCTATGGGACTTATGCAGTAATATCGGTCGAGGTCGGAGAACCAAGTCTAAGGTACTCACACGAGAACGGGCCTAGAAACGACGAAAACTGGAGGCAAGACCTCGATGAGGCCAAAGAACGAAGAGACATGGCTTATATAAGGATGGTCACTCAGAAACAATAGGCAGAGCGATACTACAACAAAAAATCCAAGATCAAACCGCACAAATTCGAGACTACATACTCAAAGCCAAAACACAAGCAAGCAACGATCCATGAGAAAGAAAGCTAGGGACTAATTGGGACGACCCATACAAAATTACGGCAGCAGCTACCGCAAGGGATTGTTCCAGCTAGAAACGATGGAAGGAAAAATACTGCCAAACAACTAGAACATCGCCCACCTCAAGTACTTTAACTTCTAAGGAAAAATGTTCTCTAAGCCATACTCTTTTTCCCTCGCCTGAGTTTTCTACCAATTGGGTCTTCTTAGAAAGGTTTTTAGTGAGGCGACAAGGAGAACATTTCAAGTTACAGTACGATGAAGGTGCGGACCGATATTTTCATTGCCCAACCTCTCAATACTTCTCCAGGTCGCCCAATGAAGGGACTAGATAGACTGGGACTAGAATGCCGGTCTGGAAAACATGTAAATTCCTCCAAATTTATATAAACAAAACAAGAGTACATGAAATCCACCTATGTTCACTGAAGCAACGATGAAACTCACATTCGACCTCGTTCGAATTAATTAAAGTGACATTTGACCTCGTTCAAATTAATCAAAGTGACATTCGATCTCGCTCGAATTAACTCACATTTGACCTCGATCGAATTAATTAAAGTGACATTCAACCTCGCTCGAACTAACTCACATTCGACCTATCTTGAATTAACTCACATTCGACCTCGCTCGAATTAACTCACATTCGACCTCGCTCGAATTAACTCACATTTGACCTCGTTCGAATAAATTAAAGTAACATTTGACCTCGCTCGAATTAAATCACATTCAACCTCGCTCGAATTAACTCACATTCGACCTCGATCGAATTAACTTACATTCTACCTCGCTCAAATTAACTCACATTCAACTTCGTTCGAATTAACACGTCCGCCTCGACCATGGCCAAAGTCAAAATCATTACGACTAAAACAAGCGACCAAACGTAGAAACACAAACCAACAAGATTCAAAAACGAACAAGCAAAACAATACTTCATACTTCAAAAAAAAAATATCCTTTATAAGGGCTAAATAGATGCCCACAAAAACATATAATTACAAAGAACCTATTCACCATCCCGCCCGGCAGCACCATCTCAGCCATCGCCTTGAGGATATTCATCTTCATACCAAGCATCCTGCTCAAGCTCGTCCAATTCTTCTTCCTCCTCGCCTGTCCCTAGAGTAGCTAGGTCATAACCACAAGCAATCCTAGCTGCACGTGCCTTAACACGAGAATCCTCAAAGTCAGCCTCAGGAACCTTCCCCGCCGTCATCAAATTCTTAAAAATGTCTAGTTGAGCCTCGGTGTAGATCCACTTCTCGTATAAGTCCCGCGAAACATTGGGAAAAGCAGAAGCATCAGAGGAGGACGGCCGTGCCAACAGATGTGCCTTTTCGGCCTCAAGAGCAGCAATCTGATCACCAAGGTTCGGGACCTCTCTTTCTAGCCCCCAAATCCGCTCATCAAGTCGTGCCTCCCTGAGCGTGTCCATCGCTGTATCATTCGCTCATTCAGATCGGAGAACATGAATTGAATCCTCCAACGCCACCACCTTCGTCGAGGCCGCCACCCGAGCAGATTCGATCCTCTCCAATTCTACCGTCTTCTCAAGGACTTCGTCATTTAAGGCATCGGCCATGATCATACACTGCTCAAGCTCAGCCCGCACAGATGCCACTTGGGTCTGAAGATCCGCGCACTCAGCCTCAACTCCCTTGCTCACCTCAAGCTCTTTATCTTTATCCCTGAGCTCCCCCTTGAGCTCGTTGCATTTATCGATGACCTTCATGAGCTCGTCGTCATTCTGCCTCAGCTCGCCCCTGATCTTATTGAAATTAGCTTTGCAACTCTAGTCCCTGCGATCACTCTCTATCTCCAAAGTGATGGTCCAAAAAAATGGTAGAAGAGCAGAAAGAGTCAATCCAAAACCAAGATAGAAAAAATAAAAGGCATAAAAACCAGGAAGGTCGTAAAGCTTACCCTTAAGGCAAGGCCAGTTATGCCCGTCGACAGGGTGGTATCATCGATCGTCGCCAAGGTCCTGCCTTCTGCATTAGAACAAAGGGGACCCAAGGAGGGGACTACGTCCTCCGTATCTACCAAGAGGTCGCGGTCCATTGGGATCGCAATGGTACAAGAAGACCCCTCCAGCCTCATCTCCACCAGAGTAAATCCCTCATTATACCTCCGCACCTCTTTAGGGTCAATATCAGAACTGGTCTCGTAACTGTCCTCGAAAATACCTTGCGCCCTCTCCAGGCCGATGAAGGAACGCTAACCGCCCTCGAGGACGAAGGCTCGCTCACTAACACGGATTAGCAACCTCAAACAGCCCTCCTGTTCCATCTCCGCCCTCAGGTAAAGATGACCTTTCTACAACCTCCATGAACAAAGGCATCTCAGGAAGGATGGCGTCACTCTCCAATACGACAGTGGTCGACTCATGGTCATCCCTCGATCAGTCTACTGCTCAGGTAGTTCCGTCGCCCACATCCATTCTCCTTTTGCGAGGAACCAGATCTCCGTCACTTCGCGATGACTCGTCTATCAAGTGCACCACATGAGAAACCGGGGTCTTTGCCACGGAAGCCGCCGACGGTCGGCTAGAATAAGTCGACGTCAGAAGTTGAGAAGCGGTCGGCTAGGCAGGCCTATCCGCAGCCGCAATGAGGACGAAACCCGCGGTAGTACTCGATTACCGTAATGCTGGTGTAGGGGCCCTTGCCCTTCTCGAGGTCCTTTGACCTAACACCAAAAAACAAAAGGTTAGGTCGACCATCCGCAATAAAAAAGGAAAGGATGCGGCGACCAAAGGTCGAAACGATTGAAAACTCACCAGTTGCCGAAGGCTTGGGTTCAAACTTCTTGAAAAACACCGGTCACTTGCGGATCCCCACAGTATAAGGCAAAACCTGGCTGACCCAGTCGTGGATGTCCACAACCAACGAAGGGGGCTCTTTGTCGGCTGAACATAGAGAAAACATACATAGAAATAGAGCGACCACACTACTACCGAAACAAGGAAAGTAAATCATAGGTACTTATGAGCAAAGTTCCACTCTTCAGGAAAATTGTTAGCATTCCTCACTACATCCTCGGTCTTGACATAGAAAAAGTTACACCAGGATCGACGATTAGTCTTATCATCCATTTTCACCACCAAACTCTTACCTCCACGATGACGGAGATGTAATATCGTCCCTCTATGGAAACTGGGCGCATAGAGGTGCAGCAGATGGCGGATAGAGATCCCGCGGTTGGCCAGTTCTACATACTTCGTCAACATGAGGATGGGATTATAAATATAAGGGAAAAGCTGGGCTGGGAAGACGCCGTAATAACGACAGAAGTCCTCCGCCAATGAAGGAAGAGGAAGCGAGTAACCCATAAGGAATGGATACGCATAGAATGGCGTAGTATCCAGGGCGATGAATTTGTACCATATCCTCACCAGCCGAGAAAAGGTCGATATGGTCTGGATTCGGAATTTAGCCCTAAGTTCAACAAGGGCCGCCGCATCCATCCCAGAGATAAAAGGATCGGGATCATCTTCAGGATGCTTCGGAAGTTTGACCTGGCCTTCTCTGAGCGTGGAATTATTTTTACTTGAGGGATATTTCCTTCCGCGTTCGAGAGTGTAGCCACGCAAACACGAAGCACAAAATCCCTGTGCACCAGAAACTGAAAACCTGCAACTTTTTCTAAGTTTAAAACCTTCCGAAACTCACCTGAGCCCTCGGGGCTCCAAACCAAATATGCATACTAACTCAAAAACATCATATGAACTTATCCGTGCGATCAATTCGCCAAAATAACATCTTAAACAACGCATTTAGAATAGAAATCTAAGAAAAACTTCAAAACTTTCAAAGTATCTATTTTTACAACTACGGGTCCGAATCACATCAAACGACATCCGTTTCTTACCAAATTTCACAGGCTCGACTTAAACCACATATAAGACCTGTACCGGGCTCCGAAACCAAAATACGAGCCCGATACCAATAACTTTCAAATATTTTTCATTTCTAAAACTCACATATTTTTCAAGAAAACAATTTTTTTTTAGAAATTCATTTCTCGTGCTTGGTACCTCGGAATTTGATTCTGGGCATACGCCCAAGTCCTATATTTTTCTACGGATCCTCCGGGACCGTCAAATCGCGGGTCCGGGTCCGTTTACCCAAAATATTGACCGAAGTCAACTTAAATTCATTTGAAAGGCAAATTTTATCATTTTTTCACATATTTTCACATAATGGCTTTCCGGCTACGCGCCCGGACTGCGCACGCAAATGAGGTGATGCAGAAAGAGGTTTTTAAGGCCTCAGAACACAGAATTTATTTCTAAAACAAGTGATGACCTTTTGGATCATCACATTCACATTCCATACCATACAAAATAATACAAGGATTTCCTCATTATAGTATACAAGTATTATTTTGTATTAAAAAATCCTAATCAAACGTTGTATAAGTTATGTTTTGTCTTACCAAGATTAGTTTTCCTTAAAAAAACTAGCCAAACAATATATTAGGCTATGCAAGCTTTTATGTGGTGATTAATTTTTCCACACACAACTCAACCAAACGACCCCTAAAGATTGCAGACGCTTGGGGGTAGAGGAGGTGAGGGGAAGGAGGCTGGGTTAGCTGGAAGCAGGGGTGGGGGTACATATGGAATGAAAAAACTAACCATACTCTCGTTCATATCACACTACATGAACCATAATATTAATGTGATATTACATGTTAATTAACAAAAATTAAGTGATAAAGGTACACAAAACAAATATGTTTCATGCCTTTATTGATTTGGTGTAGATATTGAGTATGAATATTATTATTATTTTTGAGATCGATAATGAGGTGGATAAATTCTTCACTTCTCTTTACGTGTTTCTTTTTAGATTTCATAACTTTATTGTCATTATTAATTTTAATACACTACCGTAAAAAAGATCTTTACACTATCAATATTTAAAAGCAAACACTATAACAAATTTAGTCTAAGGCCAAACTAATTTTAGATGGCGCTTAACTAATTACGTATACTTGTCTATAATAAGCAGTAAATAACCAGGAAAAAGATAATGATCAAACCCGAACGCTTGATAATTATGTGACATAGAATTGGCCAATTAATCTCCTTAAGTCGGATGAACATAAAAACACACTATTCAGTGCTTTCTTTCCTCTCTTTTTAGCCGTTAACTTGAAATTTTAAATGATATATTTGTATGTAGTTTAATAAGGCTGTTGGCATTTTGCCATCCGTTGCTTTGAGTTTCACGATTATCACTTCACAACTATACTCTCCAGAGGTGATCTAGGATTTGAAATCAGGGTTCTTACAACAACCTCAAGTTAATTTACAATAATAATTGTGTTCATCGTCAAATATTTATACATATTTAATAGATTTTTTAAAACACATATATAGAGAGTTTAGATAAAAATTACTGAATTCTTGTGATCACATAGTTTGTGCTCTAGATCCGCCACTGATACTCCCTTTTCTTAGTATTGTTTGACCAAAAAGTTCTAAGTACTTTTTGGTAAACCAATTTAATAAATAGACAAAGGGTGAATCCAAGATAAAAGTAATAAATCCCAGATCTGAAGTTCAACAACTTGGATGGTATGGAACCGTGTTCAACTCAACGAATGCCAAGTTAATGCCCAATGACTGTTAATAAATATGAGAACAAAAACATGCAATAAATGTGACAAATGGCATTAAATGTAATAAGAAGGAATTTGTCACCCAGATGTTGAATGAGATGGACGATTCCTTCTTCTGACTATAGCGTGTGACAGCAGACAATGGAAATGAACAAAGTGCTCTTGGATCTTGTAAATAAAAGAGGAATGTTTTGTAAATGGAATCAAACAGAGGAGACAAGACAAGCTTTTTGTATATTCTTCATAGTCAACTCTTTACAAGATGTTCTTTCATAAAATTCCAGAAGCCCCCTTTTTTGTTCCCTATCTCCTCTTTTTATAAGAGATATTCCTAGAAAATCCTAAAAAGTATAATTGGGGGAATATTCAATGGAATATTCCTATTAATAATCCTAGGAATATTCTAACCGTTGTTGGTGTTTGTTCTCTACTCGACCTTGGCACTGGTCTCTCTCTCTGGGTGACTCCTCGCCACCGCACTGTGCTTGGTTTCGACATCGGCCTCCGCTCGTCCATTTGAATTCACTAAACTCGACCTAATTTTGACCATACTGTTAGTCCCTCCGCTTATTGAGGTCGCCCTCTTGGGAGTCCTCGATGTGCGAACTTTATCTGCATCTAATCACAAGACATTCTGTCGTGGTGAATCCAGCTAAATCGGTTGATGTCGAATTGATGACGGATCAGCTCAAAGGTTGTGGTTGCATGGTTAACATAGGATGATGTCATGTCCATGCACTTCATCATTACGCATCTTCCCGATGCAATGCATTTTTTCCCGTGCTTCTGTTGTTTCGATTTTGATGTCAATGGCAGTTTCTTGCATCGATTTGGGCGCCACAATATCTTAAAAATAGAGGAAGGGGGATTCAAAAATGAAACTTTTTTACTTCATATTCCATTTGCACCTTGTTTTTTCTTCTGCTACTTCTCTAACCCTTGTCTCCGATTTCCGTCTGTTTTTCAGCTCTAGCTTCCGATTTTTTTTCCCGTTGTTACCCTCCTTCTAGCTCTACTGTATACAGATTACTGCAGAAATGACAAACTCCCCTCATACTTCTGACATAGTCTCCGATGCCACCCATTTGTCGGTAGCTATGCCTTTTGGTAGCGGTGAACCCACGGTTGTGGAAGACGAAAGTTTTCCCACTGAGGAGGAGATTGTTCCTCGGAACCCGTTGTTTAACCAAAAAACGGTATTTCAGTCAAAGCTCTATTTTTAGAAGAACTCGGGTTACTGATAATCGAAAATGAACAAAAGAAATTGATTTTGATAACAATAAGATAGATAGCAGAAAGCAAAGTAAATCAATATATTCAGTTGATATCTCGTGTCCTTACAAATGACTAGTCTTCTCCTTTTTATAGCTATCTCTAAGATATACGTTTTGCCTTTGCCATAATAAGGTCATTATAGACAATTAAAGGCATTAAATGCTACGTTACATAATCATTGTAATTTAATACAGATTCTCTAACGTTTTCAGTATTTAATGCTTATTAAATATTGTATCTGTACTCTCTTATGCTGTCAGATTCATTCTTCTTAACTTTTAGATTTAAATAGGTACGAGCATCGAGTCTTTTGAATATCTGCTCGTGCCTTTGCTTGAACCTCTGCTCGTACTTGTTGCAACTCATGCCTCCTTGCTTACCATCACTCTTTGACCAGCCTTCGTGTCATGACACGTCATCTTTCAATCAATTCAATATGTAAACTCAATTTTTTCCCAATATAGATACGTCCCCCCCCGTACTTGCCATTTATTCATCAATTGAATATTTGGGAAGTGGATTTTATTAAAGCGGGAATATTTGCCGCCATTAATGCTATAATAGATTTGACGCTTCAATTGTCACTTTCCATTTC
>NC_031991.1:33321493-33376940 GCF_001879085.1 Nicotiana attenuata
TTCCTCCTGCCCCTAGTAGGAGCAGAAGAGGAGGTAGACTACGTAATATAGGGTCTTCATCCATACGTGGTTCTTCTCTTCCTCCATCTAGTTCCAGTCCTTTTTCTAGAACCAGAGGTTCTCTTTCTCAAAGATCTTCTTCTAGGGGTAAGGAACCTTCTAAACCTCTTCGTGAGCCTTCAATAGATGAAATAGTTCCTGCGGAACTATCTTTCTATAATGATAGAGAATCCATTAGAAATCAAGTGTCCACTTTAGATCGTGCTGATATCTACCCCACTAAGATCATTGAAGGTCCGATTCCTTTGGTTCGCAAAGAATGCCATTGGAGTCATGACTTTCCTATTATAATCCCCAATGCAAACCAGAGAATTACTTCCTATTTAATTGTGTTTTCTTTTGTTTATACATACTCTTTCACACTAGGTTTCAAACCTGCTATTGACCCTGTTATCCTTGAATTCTGTCGTTTTTTCGACGTTTGTTTAGGTCAAATTAGCCCTCTAGTGTGGAGGGTTGTTGCCTGTTTGAGGCATTTGTCTAACATGGCAAGCGTGCCTTTTACCTTTTCTCATCTAATTCATCTTTATTCTCCCAGACTCTTTCGCCAAGGTGTCTTTACCTTAGTTGCAAGGAGTAAAAGAGTTTTGGTTAATCCTGAAGATGACAAAGACCGTGGCTGGTATGCCAGGTTTGTTGCTGCCCCCACTGTTGGTTTAGTGGGTGATGAGAATGTTCCCTTCCCTGAGAAGTGGAATTTTGCACGTGATTTTTTTTTATAACTTTCTTGTACCTTTTTTTCTTCAATTTTTATGATTATTATCCTAATTTTCCTTCTCTTTTCCAGCAACCATGGGAATTGTTGACGATATTCCCCATTTTCATGGTTGGGTTGGAAAGCTGTTGAATACTGCCCCAATGGAGGGTAGATCTTGGAAGACTCTTTCCAAACGATTTGGTTGGAAAGTGAAAACTCGTGGTGAGAGAGTTTTTTTTATATTGCTTTTTATTGAACATACTTTAATCCTTGTTTTTAACAGGATTTGCTGTTCGAGGTGTTAGGGCTGAGGCAATCGTAGCTTCTCGAATTTCTTTGGAAAGGGCCCAAGAGATAATTTTGGGCTTGAAAGAAAAGCTACTGTTGAGCAAGATTCTGATGAAGAAGAAGACGGGAGCTCCTTGGTGAAAAGGCCACGAGCCAATAGACGGATTGTCTCTGATGAAGAAGCTTCTCCCCCTCGTTCGATTCCTCTTCCCGAGTCTGTTGAAGCCCCGGTGTTGATCCATGATGATGATGTTCCCGCTGCTGCACATGATTCTGTTGAGCAGCTTTTTGACTGCGGGTTTGGTAGTGAAAATTTAGGCTCGATTTCTGATGAAGCACCCCTTGCTTCTATTTCTACTCCCGTTCCTGTGATTCCTTCTTTGCCGATCGTGGACGTTTCCGTTCCTCCCCAGGCTGTTTTGACTGCTTCTATTGTTCCTCCAACAGTTCCCTCTCCACCTGTTCATCACACTGAGGTTGGTTCCTCGAGTAGGGATACTGCTATGAGGCAAGTCACTATTGAAGTTCCTGCTGAGGGGAAATATTTAAGGAAATCAGGTCAAGCAGATGTGTGGCTAAAGCCTTTGATTGGTGCAGTTGAAAGAGCTAAGCTTGATAGCCACAGTTCTTTGACATTGATGAACGATATAGTGCATGCTTCTTTAAAGGTATCCCTTTTTCAAGCTTTACTTTATCCTTTTTCTATTTTGAGAGTTCTCATCTTTCCTTCTCTTCTTTGTTTAGGTCAACTTAGTTGGCACAGAAATGATGAAAAGAGTTAGCCTCTCTGAACAATTAGTGCGTGACTACTAAATGGAGGCGGATAATTTGAAGGAACAGTGTGATAGTCTTCAAATTGATGTGGAAACCTTAGCAGAAAGTAAAAGTACCTTGGAGCAGCAGGTAAGGGCCTTGACTTCAGAGTTGGCAGTTGTAAAAGCTTCCTCAAGTCAAGCAAATAAAGAGAAGTTGCGTCTTAAAACCTCTTTTTCTGAGCAACTTTCCAAGGCCAGTGAGGAGATTAGAGAGTTAAGGGCTCTCTTGGGTGAAAAAGAAGCATATACTAGTGAACTCGTGCAAACACTGACTCAAACTCAAGAAGACCTCCGGGAATCCTCTGGTAAGGTTCGCTTTTTAGAGAGTTCCCATGCTGCTCTTCAAGCTTCTTATGAATCTGCCTTGGCTGAAAATGAAAAGTTAAGAAATGAAGTTGCTGACTGGGAAAGAGATTACGAGATCCTTGAAGATAAAACTGCCATTGAAGTGAGTTGGGCGTTTTTAAATTCTTGCCATGATACCCTCGTTGAAGTTAGCCAGGAGAATTTTAACTTGGAATCTGATTTAGCCAAGATCAAAGAGACTCTCGAGAAGACTCAACAGAACCAAGATTTTTCTTCTCCCGTGGCTGAAGCTTCTGAAAATGTTGAAGATGATACGGGTATCCCCACTTCTTCAAGTCAAGTTGAGCCCGCTGCTGTTGATGTCCCTATTTCAGTTCCTTCAGGTTCTCAGTGAAAAGTTTGAATTCCTTTGTTGTTGTTTTTTTCTTTGTGGTTGTAACCCTTGGTCTTTTTAAGGGTTTGTTGAAAACGTTAAGTCCCTAGACCTTTTATGGGGCATTTTGTATAAACAACTTTTGGTTTATGACTAAGTTCATACTTAGTCTAAACTTTTTTAATATTATGAAGTTTTCGTTGCTGTTTAAACTTCTGTTTTGTTTATTCTTGCCTTTATTTTTAAGGACTTACTGAATAACTTGCATTTTTATTTTGTAAAATGCTTTCTTTTTCTCATGAATGTCTTAAATCAATCATGAATTATAAAAGAGGGCCCTTTTATATTCGACACTTAATGAAGAAGACGTCTCAACTTCATAATGGTGTTAATATACGACAAAAGAAATAGGAATACACATGTTTCTTGAAATAACTTTGACAAGTTTTTATTTGAACTTAGCCAAGTCTTAAATAACACTTTACATGTATTTAAATAACATCAATAACTTTTTCGTAACTGTTTTTCTCACAACAGATTTTTTTTTTTAAAGAAAGAATAAAATACAAGGTTTTATGTAATAACCCGTTTTAGAACATGTACTTTAAATACAAGGTTTTTATGTAATAACCCGTTTTTGAACATGTACTTTAAACACAATGTTTTTATTTATAACCTGTTTCGGTACACTGCCTTTAACCTAACTATGGTAAGGTTTTGTTTTGGCCTTGGCTCGTGACTATCTTTCATTGGCTTTTGCTCTGCACTTGACTCTTTCAATGAGTTGATATTTTAGGCTTGAACTTTTGATTGCTTCTCCATCTTCTTTGTCTTCTTTATACATTTGTCTATGTATATATCATATAGTCCCCCAGGTGTTTGAGCGTTGAAGCATGAAGCCTCGAGCACTTGATTGTTCCTCTCATTCGGTCCTTTCCCTGAAAAGGAAAACGCACGGGACTCGGAGGTGCGATTATAGATGAAGACTGCATAACCCGTCTGAATTTCTATTAGAATAGTTGTAACCCTAGACCGGAAATTTTAATTTATTCCACGTGCCTTGCAGGATGTGATTCATCATTTAGTACGGGCTAGCTTTTTGCCTATCATCTAAAATCGTTAGTAAAGCTTTGACAATTCAAAAATAGAATTTTAAAATAAAGATACCTGACCGTGGGTATTGTTTTAGAAATAGTATCTCTTCATGTGAACGGCGTTCCAATGTGAAGGTAATATCTTGCCACCCATTGTCTCCAGCTCGTATGCTCCTTTTCCCTGCAATACCATGAATCATGTAAGGTCCTTCCCAATTTGGACCCAATTTTCCCGTATTAGCCGTCTTCGTGGATTGAAAAACTTTCTTGAGTACAAAGTCCCCAATCTTGAACTATCTTAATCGTGCCTTTCGATTGTAATATCGTTCAATGACTTGTTTTTGTGCTGCCATTCTTCTTAATGTAGTTTCTCTTCTTCCTTCAAGTAAGTCAAGGTTTATGCGCATCTCCTCTGCATTAGATTCTTCTGAGAATGGTGCTTCACCTGTACTTGTTTTTGTTGTCGTGCGATATGCCCATAAAACACCAGGTAGCACTTCTGGCTAATTGCCTTTAGATTCTTCTTATCGTTTCTTCAAATTGTTGATAATGACTTTATTTGTTGATTCAGCCTGTCCATTACCCACCGAATGATAAGGCATGGACGTAATCCTTTTGATTTGCCAACTTTGTAAAAATTCTGTTATTTGTGCGCCTATAAATTGTGGGCTGTTATCACACACGATTTCCTTTGGTACACCGAATCGGCATATGATATTTAGCTAGAGGAAATCTCTGACTTCCTTTTCCCGTACCTATTTAAATGATCCTGCTTCTACCCATTTAGTAAAGTAATCAGTGAGTACAAGTAGTAATTTTACTTGTCCCTTTGCTTATGGTAATGGTCCCACGATATCCATCCCCCATTTCATAAAAGGCCACGGTGCAATGACCGGATGTAACAATTCCGCAGGTCTATGCATGTTATTACCATACCATTGGCACTTATCACATTTAGCCACGAAATTCCCCGCTTCTTCTTCCATTTTAGGCCAATAATAGCCTGTTCTAATCATGGTTCTTACCAATGATCTTCCTCCTGCGTGACTTCCACAATGCCCCTCGTGTATCTCTCTCATTACATATTTTATTTGAGAAGGTCCGAGGCATCTTGCTAAGGGGCCACCGAACATTTTTCGATAAAGATTGCCTTGCTTTAAACAATATCGAGCAGCCTTTTTCCGAAGCGCGTGGGCTTTTTTCTTGTCTTTAGGGACGGTACCATACTGTAAAAAAGCGATAATCTCGTTCCTCCAATCCCAGGTTAAGTTATTGAAATTTACCTCGTTTTTTTCTGGATCGAGTACTTAATGAAACAAATGAATTACAAAAGCATTTTCATTGCTCGCCACGTCTGCTGCATATGCGAGATTGGCTAAGGCATCTGCCTCGACATTTTCATCTCTTGGTATCTGTGTGACTTTCCAAGTTCGAAGTTGTCTAATCAAATCCCGTACCTTTTCCAGGTATTGCTGCATTCGTGCCTCCCTGGCTGTATAAGTCCCAGCATTTGGTTAACCACGAGCTGCGAATCGTTTTTTATTACAATTTGATTAATGCCAAGGTCTCGTGCCAGTACCAATCCTGCAATCACAACTTCATACTCTGCCTCATTGTTAGTTATAGAATGGCATTTTATGGCCTGACGAATTGTTTCACCCGTAGGTGGCACCAAAACAATTCCTAAACCTGCTCCCTTCACATTAGATGAGCCATCAGTAAACAAAGTCCAAATTCCTGGATTAGACCCGTTGAACACCCGTAGTTCTTTTTCTGCTTCTAATTGCATCTCTTGGCTAAAATCAGCCAAAAAATCCGCTAACACCTGAGATTTTATCGCGGTTCTGGGCTGGTAAGTAATGTAGTATTCACTTAATTCTATAGCCCATTTGACTAATCTACCATACAACTCATGTTTGTGTAATATATTGCGTAATGGATAAGCAGTTACTACGGCAATTGGATGACATTGAAAATAAGGCCTTAGTTTTCTTGAAGCCATGATTAGTGCAAGTGCAAGTTTTTCTAATTGAGGATACCGCGTCTCGGCATCTAATAATGATTTGCTGACATAATAAATTGGAGATTGTTTACCTTGATCTTCACGAACTAAGACAGCACTCACCGCTACTTTTGAGACAGCAAGATAGATGAGCAATCTTTCTCCAACCTTTGGTTTTGCGAGCAACTGTGGATTTAACAGGTTTTTGAGCGTCTGTTGACACTCCTCAGTCCATTCGAACTGATCTTGCTTTTTAAGAGCTGAATAGAATTTAAAGCACTTTTCTGATGATTTCGAAATAAATCTCCCCAAAGCTGCAATTCTTCCTGTCAACCTCTGCACTTCTTTTTTATTTGTAAGTATATCAGGGATTTCTTCAATGGCTTTGATCTGCGCTGGATTCACCTCAATACCACGGTTAGAAACAAGAAAACCTAAGAACTTACCTGATGCAACACCGAATGCACATTTCTCAGGGTTTAATTTCATATTGAGCTTTAGCAAAATTTGAAACGTATCTGATAAGTGCGATATATGATCCCCTGAATGTTGAGTTTTAACGAGCATATCGTCTATGTAATCCTCCATAGTTTTTCCCAAGTGTTCTTGGAACATTTTGGTCACCGGTCTTTGATACGTTGCACCAGCATTTTTGAGACCAAAAGGCATTACTTTATATCAGTAAGCCCCCATTCTGTTATAAATGAAGTTTTTTCTTCATCTAAAGGTTCCATTTTAATCTGGTTATAACCTGAATATGCATCAAAAAAGCTTAACAACTCATGTCCTGCAGTAGCATCAATTAGTTGATCTATATGTGGTAATGGAAAAGAGTCTTTGGGACATGCTTTGTTATGGTCTGAGTAATCTACACAAACTCGCCACTTACCATTCCTTTTCAGTACCACAATAGTATTGGCTAACCAATTAGGATACTTTACCTCACGGATAGACCCAATTTTTAGTAATTTTTGGACCTCATCTTGAATCACCTGATTTTTGAAAGCTCCTTGCTTTATCTTCTTTTGTTTGACTAGTGGATATGAGGGGTCTTCATTTAACTTGTGAGTGATTACCTCCGGTGGTATTCCTGTCATATCAGAATGGGACCAAGAAAAACAATCCACATTAGTTTTCAAAAATTCAATCAATTTACCTTTCATGTCCTGGCTTAGATTGGCCCCTACGTAGACTTTCCTTTCAGGCCATTGTGTGAATAATACTACAGCCTCCAGCTCTTCAATTGTTGTTTTGATATTTTCATTTTCCTTTGGTTCTTGAATGAAATCGGGCCTTGAGTCCATATATGTTCGTTCTTGTTCAGTTGAACTGCTATTTTTCTTCGTTCCTCATACTTGAATCTGCTACGGAGTTGATACTCCTGGATGCCTGTTGATCCCCACGGATTTGACATATTCCCCATGGTGATGGAAATTTAATAACTTGATGTAAGGTTGACGGAACGGCATCCATCTCGTGGATCCACGGTCTCCCGAGTATCATATTGTAAGCCATTTCCATTTCTACCACCTGAAACTTTGTGTCCTTGACAACCCCTTCTGCGAATGTAGTAAGTATTACCTCACCTTTCGTCATGACGCTGGAATTGTCGAAACCAGATAAAGTATGCGCCTTGGGTACTAATTTAGCTTCAGCTTGCATCTCATGTAGAACTCTTAGCAGGATAATGTTCACAGAGCTACCTGGATCAATCAAAACTCATTTCACATTAGTGTCATGTACAAGTAAAGATATTACCAGTGCATCATTATGTGGAGTTAATATGCCATCCGCATCTGCATCATCAAACGTAATTCTTTCTTCCTCTAAGACATGTCGCACCCACTACCCGTGGGTAATGGTGACTTTGGAAACTTTATTTGCTGCCGTATACGTCACACCATTGATTTCTTCGCCCCCGCTTATAACATTAACGGTTCTTTTTGGAGAAGGCGGTTTAAGAGCTCCTGCCTATTCATCATGTATGCTTACTTACCTTTCTCCCTGAATAACTCAATGAGATATCCTTGCTTCAACAGATGATCAACTTCACCCTGTAGCAACCTACAATCTACCTTTTTGTGACCATGATCGTTGTGAAATTTGCACCAGTGTTCGGGATTGCGCCTGTTTGGATTTGACCTCATTTTTTTTGGCCACCTTACCTTATCACCCATGCTTCTTAAACAGCTACGAGCTCTGAAGTGCTTACATTAAAATTATAACCGCCAAATCGTGCCTTCAAGTTTCTATCATCATCTCGTGACTCTCGTGTGTTACGATCATGCTTTGACCGTGAATCTTTTCCAACTGGGCCCATATATGGTTCGTACCTATTTTTACCGGACCTTTTTTCTGTTTCCGCCCGTCTTGAACTCACCTTTTCTTCTTTTTGAGATCGTGAGAAAATATCTTCTTCGATCCTTAACTTCATGCTATACCTGTTGTAAACGTCATTCCATGTCGTTGCTGGGAATTCACGAAGACTTTCCTTGAGTCGCCTCGTGGCTTCTGAGCTTTTCTCATTCAAATTACTAGTGAAAGTTATAGTTGCCCAATTATCTGGTACACGTGGTAACGTCATTCTTTCACGCTGGAACCTATCCACGAACTCTCTGAGCAACTCGGAGTCCCCTTGTTTGATTTTGAAAATATCCTCCATTCTCTTTTCGACTTTTTGAGCCCCCGAATGTGCTTTGATAAATGAATCTGCAAGCTCAGCAAAAGAATTTATGGAACTTTCGGGTAAAAGAGAATACCATGTTAATTCTCCCTTAGTGAGTGTTTCACCGAATTTTTTGACCAATACTGATTCAATTTCTCGTTTGGTCAAGCCGTTGCCTTTTACGCCAGTTGTGAATGCAGTCATGTGGTCTCGTGGATCAGTTGTTCCATCTTATTTTGTAATATCGGGCATTTTGAATTTCTTTGGAATTGGTAGAGGAGCAGCGCTTGGCTTCCAAGGTTGTTGTGAATATTTATCCATATCTATTCCTTAGATTACAGGCGATACTCCAAGTATTTGCTCTATGCGGTCACTTTGCTCCTTGAGCTGTTTCTGCAATGTTAGAATTAAATTTTGTAAATCGGAATTTACTAAGTTAGCTGGTTCTCCATCTCGTGACTCACTGGGATTCCGCCACTGCCTGAATTAACAAGCCCAGAACGAGGGTTTTCCAAAGTGTTGGTATTCCGAATTGGTGCTGATGGTGCAACAGGTAACTGGCTGGCAAAGGCCTCAAGTGATTTATTGACCTGTTGAGCGATCAGCTTTTGCAAAGCTTCATTGATAGCTTCATCATTGTCAAATTGAGCATTTGCGTTTGAGTGAGATCTATCAGGAGTTCCTTCTCGAGACCGCCGAGGCGAGCTTTGTGGAGAAGGGATCAGAGTGTGAACATCTTGTGGGTCCCCTAGAAGTTTATGGTTTCCGTGGGTGTTATCGTTAACATTTGACATGATTGTTGATGTAAAGAAATAGATTAGGTTAAGATAGAATAGATTATCAAATTCCCGGTAACGGAACCAATTTGTTTAACAAGAAAATGGTGTTTCAGTCAAAGCTCTATTTTTAGAAGAGCTCGGGCTACTGATAATCGAAAATGAACAAAAGAAATTAATTTTGATAACAATAATATAGATAGCAGAAAGCAAAGTAAATCAATATATTCAGTTGAAATTTTATGTCCTTACAAATGACTAGTCTTCTCCTTTTTATAGCTATCTCTAAGATATACGTTTTGCCTTTGCCATAATAAGGTCATTAGACAATTAAAGGCATTAAATACTAAATTACATAATCATTGTAATTTAATACAGATTCTCTAAAGTTTTCAGTATTTAATGCTTATTAAATACTGTATATGTACTCTCCTGTGCTGTCAGATTCTTCTTCTTAACTTTTAGATTTGAATAGATACGAGCATCGAGTCTTTTGAATATCTGCTCGTGCCTCTGCTTGTACCTCTGCTCGTACCTGTTGCAACTCGTGCCTCCTTGCTTACCATCATTCTTTGACCAGCCTTCGTGTCATGACACGTCATCTTTCAATCACTTCAATATGCAAACTCAATTTTTCCCAATACAATAGTGTGTGGTTAAAAGTTAAGGTGCTCTTCTATGATTGAGACTTGTATGTAGTTGGGGGTTTATTAGATAGTCCCATTGCTCAAGGACGAGCAAGAGTCTAAGTGTGGGGTGCTGATGTTTAGCTTAAAGCATATATATTTCTATGTGTATCGCCTCATATTTTACATTTGTTTCGTGAATTTGGGATGCTAAATGCTATGATTTAAACTAATTTGAAGTGTTTTCATGTGTACGAATGATTCGGGTGCAATTGGGGGCGAAACGAAGAAAAATTAGAGCCAAAACGAACAAAACCAAAAAAATAGTGCATTTGGGCGCCACAAGCAGTGCCTGGCGCCACCTGCGGCGCTGGAAACAGAAGCTGAAAATTGGGCAGCGCCCTGGTGAGCGCCTGGCACTGTCCCAGGCGCCGTTGATGTGATTTTTGTCCTATTTTGCCTGGGACGCAGTTTATTCGGCCCTAGACCTACCCAACATGTATAAAAGAAAGACTAAGCCTATTTTTTAGAGGGGAGACGCCACTTTAGAGGAAAAATACACATAAGAAACATCCGGGAGCAAGAACATCTCAGATTTCTTCATCTTTTCTAGTATTTTCAATTATTCAAACCTTATGAAATTGTTTGGTAGTATTATGAGTGGCTAAAAACCCATTGTTCTCGGGTTGTGATTTAGCCATGAAGATTATTGTTTAACGTTGGCTTAACCTCGATTATAATTAACTAATATATGGTTGTTTCTTCAATTCTGTGATTAATTGCTTAATTGACTGGCCAGCAGTTAGGTTCTATTTACGATCTATGCTATACTTAGGAACGCTGTGTTTAGATTAGAGAATAATTCAAGCGAGCATGATCTTAACCCTAAGGGGGAGCATATTTGTGGTTAGGATAGGAATATACCTAGTCACTGTGCTTAATTAAATATCATAATCTTAATGCGTTCTTAATGGATTGATTTCATAGGAGTATAGACGTTAATCTATTTTGAATAGGCGAGTAGTACTTCGGGAGAAGGCTATGAGAGCAATTATCGATTATTAGCAACCATGAGTGAATTGTATGAGAGGGAGAGTTAATTAGAACACAATACGAATGGTGAATCGATCACAACCCTGGAATACTTTTCTCTATTAAATACATAACAAACATTCTACTACTTGATAATTTGGCTACTAATTAGAATTGTAGTATAGTATAATTAAACTTTTGAACTCGAATTTATCTTGACGTAATAACAATAGTGGTGAGTTAGTGAGTAGTTAATATAAGTCTTTGTGGGTTCGACACTCGACTTATCATTTTATTACTTGTACGACCATGTATACTCGCGTGTGCGTTTGGGAGCAACACTTGCACTACCGACGTCACTTTGGAGAATGAGCCAGTAGATCCACCAAAAATTCATCTACAAGAGGTGATTGACAAAGATGGACTGTCTCTAGTTAACAGAGGTACAAGTCATAATAGAAAAAGGGGAAAGAAGGTCAGAAGAAATACCACTCCCACCTCCAAAGGAAGGACATCTAAATGAACTCACCTTTCACTTTTTCCATGATCAAAGCTATATTTTTGAATATTAGAGGTGTCAGATCAAGAAAAGCTATCCGTAGGTTGAAAAGTCTGATTAAAATCAACAAAGTTGACTTTGTTGCAGTGTTTGAACCTTTTGTGAATAAGAACAAGATAGAAGGGTATACTAGATTCCTTGGCCTTCAGCACAGCCTTTCCAATGACATTGGGAATATTTGGTGCTTCTGGTCTATTAATCTCACCGCAACTACTATTATCAAAAATGATCAACAAATTACTCTAAAATTTGAGGATGGTATGGGTGGAGATAAGGTTTTCATCTCTGCTATATATGCCAAGTGTAGTTCTATAGAAAGGAAAGACCATTGGGATAGTTTGGAAAACCTTAGCACTACTATTGATAATCCATGGTGCGTTGGAGGTGATTTTAATGTCATAATGGAATCAGAAGAAAAGATGGGAGAAAACCTCAAAGAGCCTATAAAAGTTTTGACTTCATCTCCTGTATGAATGCTTGTGATCTTATGGATGCAGGATATGTGGGTTCTAACTACACTTGGTGTAATAATAGAAGGCCAAGGAAGAGAATATAGAAAAGATTGGATAGGATTTTGTATAATGACTAGTGGGATAAGAGATTTCAGAAAAACATTATGAGACATCTAGGGAGAACTGGTTCAGACCATAGAGTTTTGCTCATGAAATTCCAATCAGATCAAGATGCTAAACAGAGTTACTTCAAGTTCTTAAATTTTTGGGTTGACCAACCTGGTTTCTTTGATTTGGTTGGAACACTCAATTTAGAGGGAACATTATATGGAAGCGTCATCAGAAGTTAAAACTGCTGAGTCACAAGTTGAGCCATTGGTCCAAGAAGGTCATTGGTAATGTATATCAGAATGTCACAAAATGGGAGGAAAATATTCAGGCCTTGGAGGAAATTGAGTTGATCTCCAATACTGAGCAAAATAGGGAGGAACTCAATAAGGCTCAAGCAGAATATGTTAGTTAGATGGCCAAGCAGGACTCTCTCCTTAGGCAAAGAGCTCAAGTCAAGTGGTATGAAGAAGGAGATAGTAATAACAAGTACTTTCATAGTGTTATTAAGAAAAGAAGAACACTACATTGGGAGAAAGAAGATTGCTTATTTTGATGGACTTGTATCCAAAATAGTTAAAAGATTAAGTGGCTGGCAAGGAAAGATATTGTCTTATGGGGGTAAAATGACCTTAATTAATCATTTTCTCCATGCTATACCTACATATACCCTTGCAGCCATGTGCCCTCCTAAAGGAACTTTCAATCTCATTGAAAAACACTTTGCAAGGTTCTTTTGGGGATTGGATAGTGAAAAGAGCAAGTATCACTGGAGTTCATGGAACAATTTATAAAAGAGTAAAGATGAGGGAGGCATTAGGATGAGAAGACTAGTAGAGGTGAGTAACACTTTTGCTATTAAAAGGTGGTGGAATCTAAGAACCAATCACAACATCTGGAGCTCTTTCATCATTAGCAAGTACTGCATTTACAAACATCTAGTGGCTAAAACATGGAGAAGCGGGCAATCTCATGACTGGAAACATCTTTTGGAAGTTAAAGATCAAGCTGAGAAAAATATTCTTTGGAATATCAACAACGGTGATACTATTTTTTGGTGGGATAATTGGACAGGCAAAGGTGCACTTGCAAAAATACACCCCAGTCCAGCTAGGTCTCATAGGGAAAGGGTATCAGACTACATAACTCAAGGGACTTGGAATATGACCAAGCTCTCAGAAGTCCTTCCAGTAATCATGGTGAATCATATTCTCACCGTTCCGACGGGGAAACATGAGCATGAGGATTATCCTATTAAGGCTAAATCTGAAGATGGAAAATTCTCCACCAAATCAGTTTATCAGAAAGAAAGTAACCATAGCTCTCATGATATTTTTTCCAAAAAGTTTGGTATAACAAAGTCCATTTTAAGATCTTCTTTCTAACATGGAGGGTATTACATAGAAAATTGCCTATTGATGAATTAATGTACAAGTTTGGGAACTATGTTGTTTCCAGATGCCATTGTTGTAATGCTCCAAAATGTTAAACTCTTCAACATATTTTTATTGATAGTTATCTAGCCGTTAAGTTGTGGAATGATGTTGGTGGCCCTCTAGGTATCTTACACCGTAAAAGACCAATTAGAGCGGTACTGCAATGATGGTTTTGTGCTACACCAGTCAACATGATACATAAAATGATCTTATGTATTACTCCTTTGGCTATATGTTGGGAGGTACAGAAAGGAATTGCTTCACGTAAATATGGAGATAAAAAGAAGATTTTGTATAGTAGAGTATACCATAACACCCTTTGGATCCTTAAAATAGCTCTAAAATTGGCTTTTCTCAGTTGTGATTGGGATCATCCTTGGCATAAAATCTGTGAGTTAGTCGAAAGGCTCAGACCTAATCCTAAAACCTTGATTGTTCTATAGGAGTTACCCCCTGAAGGTAAAGTGAAACTTAACACTGATGGGAGCTTCCTTCACTCTTCTGGTTTAGCGAGTATGGAAGGCATTGTCAGAGATTGCTGGGGGAATATGATAATGGCCTTTGTAATCCCAAAAAGTTGCAGCAGTAACAATATGGCTGAAGCTCATGCAACCAAATATGGTTTGGAATGGTGTATTCAACAGGGGTTTGGTGATATCATTTTAGAGATTGATTCTCTAATAATTGTCAATATGCTTATCAAAAACACTATGGAGAACTGCAAACTTAAAGTTATCATTCAACAAAGTAAGCAGATTTTATGTCAAGCAAATGTAGAAGTTAGACACTGCTTGAGAGAAGCCAATCAATTGGCAGATGGCCTAGCAAAACATGCAAATACTATACATGAGGGCGGGATTCTTTTTGCATTTCAAAATCTTCTGAGAGATGCTAAAGGAGCATACCACTTAGATAAATGGAAACTACCTAGAGAATAAGATATGATAAGGCAAATTTTTATGTTAGTTAAGTGTGTTTTACTTCCTTATTTGCAATTGTGTCAGTAACTTCATGTAATACTGCACAGAACATATTTTGTTACTGAGGCAAGGCCACATCCTCCTCATGTGTCATCTCCTTAAAATAATGATACATTCCGAGGTTTGCCTCACTTATGATGTTGTCTGCAATCTGTTTGGTCTTCATATTGGTTGTCATTCTGTTGGTCATCATATTTGCACTAGTCGAGTTCAAGAATCAAATTACCGTAGACATGTTGGTTGCACCATTTCACTCCAAACTCAGCCGCAAGAGCTTCTGTCATGTTGTTGCTCCTACTATGTATGGACACTGAGGAGGCCATGATCAAGTCGCCATTGTTGTCCCTTACAATGCCCCATTTATAGTTTCTTTGATGAAGCTACCTTCAGTTGTTGACTTTGAGTATGCCCGTAGGAGGTGTTTGCCGCATGACTTGATTCTAGCTTTGTGCATGTTTGAGTCTTTCTATATTGTCAAGGTAAATAGGGCACTGGACCTCGCTTTCCACACTAGGTATAACCTTAGTAATTGCATGCATCTATAATCCACATCCCTTGGTACCTCATAGTATTGTGATTGAATTTTTTCTTGTCGCCATACCTACAAGAGGTCCATTATTTCCATATATATTCCCACCAAATGATAGTGGGTCCTTTGTCTTGTAGATTAATGTGACATTCACTAAATTTTTACTTCAGCTTCAAGGTTAATTAGATTTGTACTATACGCGGCAAAATCAGAAGACTTGTTTTTTTGCTGTCAAGACATTTCGAGGCTTGCCCCGAGACCCCGAGGGCGAGAGGTCGCGATAGAGTTCACAGCCTCAGGGCTTTTCGAAGCCCGATTTGGAGGAATTGGGGACCGAGGTAAGGATAGATGGGGAAGCCCCCTAGGCACCCGGGGGTATCTGACAGGCCCGACCTATCTAAAGCCTACTGTGAGGCCTTGCATCAAGTCGTCCCATCTTCGTACTCTTGCAATTAATACACATGTACTTGTATCCGAGTTCCCCTCCTATATAAAGGGGACTCACCCTACCTAGTAAAGGGATGATGTTGCTCCACTTCTCCACAAATGCAATAATATCTCTCTCTCTCTCTCTCTCTCTCTTTTTTCTAAATTGTCTATCTTCATCGACCTCGAGGTCGCCTTAGCACTTTATCATTTTCTCATTTATTCTTCGTTGCTTTGCTCAATATTGATAATATAGAGCCTTGCTTAGCTACATTTTTTCCTGTTATCCCCTTCCCGACTGCCCTCGATAGCCCGAGATAGGCTCGAACCTCGGCCCCGAGGTGTCTACTGGCTGATCTTACGCCTGGGCAACAGCCCCTTACTGGTTCGATTACAACCTTGCTTAACTCGTTTTTTGTCACTTTACCTCACGCTTTAGCACTAACCGCCGTAATAAACTAGCTCGGGAATATATCACATATTTTTAGAATCTCATTTACAAATTTAATTGTTGTTACCATTTTTACGGAAAACAGTTTGGCGCCCACCGTGGGGCTAAAAATAATAGTGATTATTTTTTTGCTAGTTTTGACACTCGAACGCACTTTATCTTTCACACTTTTTATTGCCCAAGATCTTTCGATTTCAGGTTAATGTCCATCTCGATAAGGGAGATCGAGAACGATAAACCCAAAAATCACAAAGGGAACGGTATGGCCATTCCAACGGCTTGCGCGACACCGCAGGACCCCGATAATGCATCTAGATCGGTTCGAGCGGACGCGGGCCTGGACGCGCGCAACGGGGCAACGAAATCTCGCGCACCAATGATGGCACACAGCACGTCGACCAACAGGAAGCCTAAAAAATCCCAGCTCGGGTAGAACAGGAAGTTAATCTTCATATTATTTTTGAAATGTTGCAGGAACGACATTAAGCTATCGCTCAGCTACAGAATCGCCCGGAGACTCCCAACGCAGCAGCACCAGAAATATCTCCTTGTGTCGAGCCAGTTACGAAGATATCGGGCAACGACGGACCGGCAACCTACCCCGTAGCAGTAAGGATGTTGGAATACCTCATCGAAAGGATTGAATCATGCTTGCGGAAACTCCTACAACAACCGTCTCCCGAAGATACGATCCCGGAACTCATTTCACAAAAGTTAAAAACGACGAATCTCCCTAGGTGTGACAGGACCTTGAATACTTACGGGCACATCACCACTTACGCACGCTCATCCAGGAACAGCGACCTCCAAAATATTAAACTTGAACCCGTCCCGATAAGGAGATTCGAAGAAACTCTCCCGAAAGAAACCATGATGCAGCGCCACTGCCTGGCACCTGACCTCGCAGACCCGCTCACTGTATCAGCGCGGTCCGTGGAAGCACGCGCTGGCGCCATCAAAGCAATACCAAGAGGGCCTAATGCACCTGAAGCCGAACGAAGAAGAAATAAAGTGTCATGGGAAGCCGCACCCCGCTCCTCGACAGGACGAACGAGACCGCTCCCGGTTTCGAGTAGTTGGGCAGCACAGGCCTTCACCCAAAACCTAAACGAAGCATACCAGGCGACTCCAGGGCATTTCAAGCAAAGCCTGGTCAGATATCCGGCCAAGGGTTGGTTGGATACCCGCAACCGACACCAGTCCCGAATCGGAGCCGTAGATGACCGTCCAGGAACCTCCTCTCGTTCGGCCTATCTAGGCAGATTCCCGGCAAAGAAGCTAACACCGAGCGAGTGGAGGCATCGCCCGCACTGCAGGAACGGAAGAGACGACTCGAGGTGCAATGCGCCTCGCAACAACGAGGAAGTAGCCCAAGGACAACACCCTCGAGGAACCTCCAATGGTACCAGATTCAACAAAACATAGCTGGTAAGGAAACCTCGCCCGATGGAATACAACTTCGACATTGGAGTACCAAGCATAGTGGTCACCATAAGCGAAGCCAGGAACTCCAGGCAGCTCAGACCTATTCGACCGGAACCCCTCCACCTCGAGGCGCTCGGGGTCACAGGCCCAAAAGAGCAACAACCATGCCATTCAACAAAGGTCGCAACGAAGTGGCATCGAGCGGGCAGACCCAGATCAGCTCCACGGAAGGAAGGAGATCGGGAAAAATGGAGTCGGCGAGCCACGACTGTAAAAAAATGGCGGCACCCCACAAAGATCCGTAGAGTGTAGAATGCAAGTGCCCGTCTCCGGAAAGGGACGGTCCCGAAAATGCTCCCAAAGGACACCCTCGCGCCCGAGGGAAGGGACGCCGAGATTCCACCTCGGCATCGCTTTAAGATATTGGTAATCCCCTCTTTGATTCGACTTATTTCAAATAAAGCATGTGTTTATGAGTACAGGTGTCTCGGCCAACTATACCAACGATGTCAGGCCAAAGCCGATAGGACAATTCGGACCGACATCGCTCTCGCACCGAATCTCTGATAGGTTCCTGATGGCAATCGCCGCAACAACCAGATCGCTCCCTCTGCGCAATCCGCCCGAGCTCAGACTGATACGTTGAGCATGCAGGGCATGGGCGCTTTATACAGACAACAGTGGATATGTCCCCGGAGGCGACTCCGACCCTGCTCCGCCAAAGGGGTGAAACCCCACGACATACGCAGGGCTAAAATATTTAGCTACAAGCGACGAGAGGAGATCCCTCACCATATGACCCATCGCCAGCATTGCCCTCAAAGGGGTCGAAGGGTAAGCATAACCACATCTTCGGTCAGGCCTAGTCGAACGTGGCAGAAGGCTGCGGCAGGACTCGCTCCCCGAAACGCCGCCTATGCACTTCGCGGAAAGGAAGAACTACTCCGCCCTTTTTCATCGTTTCTTTTCTTTTCTTTTTGTTAACCTATATGCAGGCAGTCAACTGAGGCATTCGGTAGCCCTGAACCCCACTCGGGAGTCTGAGGCCCCCACGGGGCCCGCCGTGCATTATTTCCTCAACCGGGTTTCTAACATGGAGAAGGTTCCGCCAACAAGATTATTAGCAGGGCTGCATACCCCCAAGAAGGGGATCCGACGAGATCGCAATACTCTCTTCTAAGTTCCAATACGGAATCATATAACACATCGGATAATCGGAGAAGTCACACTCATATGGGCCGAACTCACAACAACGGGACGACATGTATTTACGGCATATATTTTCGCCAAGCAATAAAGAATATTTTTTAGGCATTCCATGCTTCGGAAAAGATTATTTCGGCGTATTCACAGCAAAACCCCCTCCGCTAGATGTATCTTGAGATACTCGGAGACTTAAAAAATTCGGTGCCCGGATGACCCCAGGGTCGAGACGCCGGGCTCATCAAGCCCTTATGACTCCGAGCTCACGAGAAGCGGTCTTCATGCTTAAGCAACTCGATGACTCGGAGACTGCCACCAATCTCCATGTAATGGAAAATCCAAAATTGTAAGACCCTAGCGGATAGCCTCGGTATAACCAGTTCTCCACAAACTGTAAGACCTCAACAGGCCTGGAAAACTGTAAGACCTCAACAGGCATGAAAAATCCTGCAGTTTAGGCTATACGTCGCATTTGTAAGAATCCCTAAAGGGCATACCCTCGGTGTAGACGCCTAAAACTGCAGCTCGGGATCAAATATGGCCACGGCCAAATGCACATGACTACGATCAAAATGGCTAATACAGCCCAAATAACGCGACTCGGGGATGCCCGACTGTCACTAAAAAATCCTCTGAATTTACTTCGGAAAGAACCGGTTAAAAAATAGGCTTCCCTCAACAGGCAAAAAATGAGTCCCGACCACGTCGGCTCCTAAATCGCAAGAGCATCGATCTACTCGACCCATGAGCTATGAACTTTACGAGGTGCTCAAAACATCGCCGACTACGACTTGAAATCAAGGTTCTTTCAGAACCGACGACGGGTCAGGCGAAAATATACAAAAAGACCTTAATGAGCGGAAACAAAGCCTACAAAAAGCCCCCCGGCAAAACCAGCGTAAGAGCCATTGTTGCCAGCTAAGCAAGCCTTCGGGCCTCATATTAAAAGGTGTCTACGACCCTACAGCGTAAAAGGTCTCTACGACCGTGCAGCGTAAGAGCCACTGTCGCCAGCTTAAAAATTGACAACTTGAGGAGTAAAGCTAGCTCGAATCGTAACCCAATTCGGAGACCGGATCCAAAATAGTTAACTATGCAAGCTTACGGACCACGTACTAAAAGGTCTCAACGACCAAACGACAGAAAAGCCACCATCGCTGGCCGGAAACTCAACGAGATTTAAGGGTCAATTACAGCTCGAATCGCAACGCAACATGGAGACTGGACCCTAAAATTATAATATGCCCGAGAGCACGACATTGACGCCACTACTACCGACCAGAATCTCCAGAAAGATTGAGGGTCAATTACAGCTCGAATCGCAACGCGACTCGGAGACTGGACTCGTGATCGCGGCCGTCTCAACATTACACAATGGTAGGAAGCGTGGGTAGAAATAACTAATACCCGAATAGTGGATCAGGGTCGAAATTCCACAGGGAGCTAGTAAAGGAGTTATAATATCGGTCTAGCCTAGAGTTGCGGTTGTGCTTCTAATATCACTTCTAACATTTTTAGTTTTGATTTTTATATCTTCTACTTTAAGACTAATAGATGAAGCTAAATTACGCTATGGAGACATTGCTAAGTTGTAATTAATATAGAGAAAGGGACTAGGGTCGTGGCGTTACCTAGGTGGTTAACCAACGAGTAGATGATACTAAGGATAAGATGATATACTTGGGGCTTATGCTATAACCGTTGCACAATTGTACCCACTCTCACACCTCTCGATGGAGAGAGTGTTTTTGCCCAATTGACTCTCTCGAGAACAATTGGGTAGGTCAATTAGACCAAGCAACTAGGGTTCAAGTAGGGTGATTACTCTCTCGAGATTTAACCCGTTAATTGGGACTACCATTCCTCATGGATCCATCCCAATTCCTTGTTG
The DNA here is from genome assembly GCF_001879085.1 of Nicotiana attenuata. NCBI lineage: Eukaryota > Viridiplantae > Streptophyta > Magnoliopsida > Solanales > Solanaceae > Nicotiana > Nicotiana attenuata. The sequence goes on from NC_031991.1 coordinate 33,341,688, forward strand.
GGTCCATTTTGGGGTCATGGACTCTTTTTCTCAAGAAGAGTTAAACCCACAAAGCTAAAATCAGTGTTTGCAACCACCAATTCTAAATTAAAACCTAAAATTAACCCAAATAGCAAACACCCAATATCATCCTAACCTTAGATGGCAACACCCATCAATTACCCACACTAGGGTTGAGCCACAACCCTAGCTAATGGGTTTAGCTAGACATAATTAGAGAAGAAACAGTAGAAATAGAAGAAGAAATAACCATATTAATTAATAGCTAATGCTAAACTACAATATTCTATGATGAAATAAAACTAAAATGCCCAATATTGGCTAAAACATATGTCTCACGAGCGCAGCAGCTATCTGATATACAAAACTTAACCTAAAAATGGTAAAATCTCCTATTTATACCGGGCTGGAAAACTGGACAAAAATACCCCTGCGGGGTTAGCGGGGACCGCGCGGAAATGTAGCGCGGCCGCGCTTGAAGATGGGCGCGGACTGCGTATAAATGGAGCGCGGCCGCGTTGCAGTACTTTGGCAAAAATACCATCTCTCTGAATCTAATCCAGGCGGACCGCACTGATTTGTAGCGCGGCCGCGTGGGACTTTTCCTTGAATTTGCAAGCCTCTGAACTTCACAAGCGCGGACCGCGTAAAAAGGAGCGCGGACCGCGCAGGATGCCCTTGAATGAACCAGACTTTGAATCTCCTAACGCGGCTGCGTGGAAAAAGAGTGCGGTCCGCGCTAGGTCTTCTTGTTCCCCACTTCACTTGGTCTTTGACACTTGGCAGGTTTCACTCCGTTTTGATCCGATCTTTGACATTTGTCATCTTGTCGCTCAAACCTACAATCAAGCGCAACTTGTAAGCATTTTGGGACAGTTTTGTGGCAATTCATAACAAAAGCAATAGCAAGTAGGGGTATAATCATATTAAAATCCTAACTTATCAACTCCCCCAAACTTAAACCTTTGCTTGTCCTCAAGCAAACAAAATAAGACCCGCCCTTAAAAAGGCAATCCAAGAGTTTCCAGCCATCCTAAAGTAACCTCAACAAGCATCAATTGGGACTAACAATTGCCCTCAATACGAATGCATCATTAACACATTTTAAGCTTTTGAAAACTATGGATCAAGTGTGCCACAAGAGCATCAAGGGTTGACACATTTCATCAAAGAGCTTTTCTCAAATACCTTGGTCATTGTGGAACCCAAACTCAAACATCCTCAACTCTCCCTGAGCGAACCTCACCTTTTAGAGTATTGACACACAAACCGAGGTTGATGGGATTTCCACTCAATTTTCTCAAAAAGAAGGTCACAAGTCCGGCTCTAGGTACCATATGCTTGCGCTTTATGTAAGTATCCACTAATGTAGGCTCCCTTCAACTCAAGATCATATAGGGCTTTTGTGGAGTCATTGTGTAGGCTTTGGGTACGGGTAGGACATGTTTTTGTTCAAGTGGGTTCAATCTTCCCTTAAGCACTTCTTTTGTCTCATTTTGGTACACTTTCTTGACTCATTAGAATATTCACTTTCCATTCAAGGGGTTAGAGAGACACACTGTCACTCTTTCTTATGCAATTCAACACATTTCTCCTTTTCCTACTTTTTCCACACCCTTTTTCACTTTTGTTTTCTTTGAATCCCCTTTTTGACCTTATTCAATTTGGTCTTTCTTTTTGTCTTGTCTTTTCTTCCTTTTTCATTGCCTTCCTTTTCTTTTGCTTTTGTACCTTTTACCACATTGTTTCCTTCTTGTCGCTCCCCCCAAACTTTGACTTCGCCATTGCTCAAGGGAAGTGTGGGTTCCAAGAGAGGGTAAAAACGGGTATAGGCTTGTAACATGTGTTCACGAAAGAAAAAGGTTTAAGTCTCAAAAGGGTTAACTAGGGAATCATTTCATTGGTAGGCTATGGAAGTGTTCAACTTAGCATTTGGATCAAGGAGAGCCTATAATCACTTCTCAAGTCAAATTTCACCTAGGATTTTGCCTCAACAAACATTCGGGGCAAGTTCTAGACCATCGGCTTGGGACTTGGACTCACAATTCTAATTCTCACCACACACCCTCAAGGATTGCTAAAGATATCGAGTCGAGGGCCCACAACGACCTTAGTCATGATTCAAGTGCACAATGGTCCAAAAAGACCACATGATGATTGTTTGGTCAACACAAGAGTCTCAAGGCCATGACTTTCACCATACCCTAAACACAACATTATGTCTTTGATCATGGGATCAAAGGCAAATGTGTTAGGCCCAAGTGAAGCTTTGCCTGAGGTAACCTTAACTACGAAATATCAAAAACAAAAGAAAAAAAAATCAAAAACGGACTCAAACCCTTAAGAAGGTTATCACGCTATCTATCATTGGGAAGAGCCACCCGGTTCGCACAACACTCTACCCTTGGAAAGAACCGTGGCATTAAGAAAACCAAGGGCTTATTGACAACGCCAAAACCAAAACAAAAGGCTACGAGCCTAACTACCAAGCTAAAAATGGAAAATTTTAACGAAAATAGAAAAAACGAATGAATATGTACAATGGGGAGTAGAATATACAACGGGGATGAATATATACATAAAGTAGAGAAGTAGCCAAAATTAGCAGTTATATACAGGCCAACTATCAAATCTAAAAACATAAACTAAAAGTCAAATATATACAATCATCTAAATGTATCAAAAATCAAAACAGTAGGGCGCACCCCCACGAATAAGAGCTGGCATTGTCCCCAATGCCAACTACCAAAGTAAGCATAAAAACAGAGAAAGGATATAGAGTGGCTCCTCAAGCCTGATCCGTCTGCGTGGGCTGATCAGTGGTCCCCTAGTCCTCTGTACTGGCGGGAAGCTTAGACTGGTTCCCGACCTGCTGCTGCTCTGCTGCTGGGACAGGGGTCGGGTCATGGACCGGCTGAACATCTTGTGGAGCAGTGGAGGTACCCTCCTGAACCTGTGCGACCTCTATCACAACACCCTCAGTGCTAGGAAGCTTCCTCTTCTTCCTTGGGTGCCTAGGCTCCTCCTCCTGCTGTGGCTGTGCTGCTGCTGGATCTAGAGCTGGATCCCTCAATAGCAAGTCTAATGGCATCTGGTCTGCCAAAAGCTTGTCCACATCTGCTCGCAGCTTCTTTACCGACTCCCGAGACGCCCTTGACTTTCTCATTTTCTTATGTTCCTTGGCAAGCTCCTTCAAAGCCTTGCCATGCGAGGCTACCACCGTAGTCAAGGTGGCATGGGTCTCCACAATCTTCTCCTGGTTGGCCAGGAGCTTCTTCAATGTATCCTCAATGGAAGGAGGAATCTGAGCAGTGGCTGGTGTTGAATGTGCCTCAACTCTAGTAGCCAAGGTGGGCAACTTCGAGGTCGCTGCTGACATCCGGTTGTTCAGACTGGCTAAAGACTGACTGAGCTGGTGGGCAGTGAACCGATAGTCTTTGATGAAGGGACTGCCGGGTTAGCTGAAGTAGAAGGACCAGCAACAAAACACGGGCCCGGGGGCAAAGGATCACTGGTGGAAGTGGCAGGGATGGAGGATGGTCCAGCAGAAGGCTCTCCCGCAACTGGCTCCTCAGACTGGCCAGTTGGGGTAGAAGTGGGTGGCTGGTACTTTTTGGATTTTGGTTTGTCAGAACCCAACTGGCTATACCATGAATAGGGGGCCACCGGTTTTGTCTTGACATCAAAGCGCTTTTTCTTCACCTCCAAATCCCTAAAGTACATGGACAGAGTGTTCGGGAAGGGGTAGTTTTTGTTGGTCTCCTGTCCGACCGCAGAGATCACCCTCGAGATGATGTTGCCCACATTGAGAGGAAGCCCGGCCATGATAGATGCCACAAGAACAGCCCGTGCAAGAGGAACTTAGTGATCATGTGTGGAGGGATCAAGTCTAGTACAAACAAATGTCAACCAACCCTTGGCTTCAAAATTGAATGTGTTCGGTAGAATCTTCTCCCCCGCCTTCTACCATTTTGGAACAGTGCCCGGGGCTGCAAAGTACTCGGCCAACCAAGGACGCACCTCCTCACCCATTGCTAACTTCGCTAAGTATTCTGTTTCATCCTCCACTTTGAACCCCAAATATTCATTCAAGGACTTCCCATCAAAAACCACCATCTTATCCCGCACCTTCGTCGCCTTTGTGTCCTTAACCACATGAGAAACATTGCAATAGAACTCTTTTACCATATGCTCATTGGCATCAATACATCTCTCCTTGAAGAAGCCCCAGCCATCTCTAGTACGGAATTGCTCTTGCACCTTTGGGTTGAAAGGTAGAAGATCACTGTCAATGAATTGTCTCTCCGGGATCAATTTCCTCATGGGCCACCACTCTCTAAATTTGTGGAACGCTATCTCACTCACAAATCTGTCTGCCCAGGCTTCAGGTATTCTGGTTCGATCAACTCCCCCGACTTGAGGCTCACCCCCCTCACCATATCCTGCACTCTCCCCAGATAATGAAGCTGTGGGGGAGGTGGAGTATTGTTCTTCACTTCTTGCTACGAACTCATCAGACGAATCCGAAACTACGTTGACCAGTCTCTTGGAGGTGGGTGAAGGTGGAGGAGTATCATGTAATTGGAGTGGGGCGGTGATGTGAGTGGGGGCTGATTCTGAGGTGATGCTCCGGGAAGGTGCATACTCACTCCCCGTAGAGTGGGAGGCAGCCCTATCAGCAGCCCGTATCAGCTTACGGGTCTTTTTAATGTTTGCCCGGGCCTGGGGAGTGAGTTTAGCAATTCTCTTTCCCTTTCCCCCTCGGGAGGAACCACCTCTCCCGGGTTGTTGTTGTTCTTTACCTCCTCGTTTCTTAACCATGATCTACAAAAAATGCACGTTTAACATTGTTAGTTTAAGCACATGCAGTGAATTAGATGAATCAGATAGGAGGGGAACACAATTGATTTCAGAATAGAGAAATAGTGTATCAGAACAGGGGGTGCGGACCACGCAAAAGAGTCACGCGGTCACGCTGGGGTAGCGTGGACCGCGTAAAACTGGAGCGCGGCCGCACTTGGCAATTATCCCAAATCAACCCCTCTGAATCTCCCCAACACGGTCCTCACTGATTTGTAGCACGATCGCGTTGGGCCAGCGCGGACCGCGCGAAAATGTGACGCGGACCACACAGACAAGAAGCAGCACACACAGAAAACGTGGCGCGGACCGCGTAGAAAGGACGCGCGGCCGCGCTGGGCCTAGGGTTTTAACTGAGTTAGGGTTTATTCACTTGAGTCCCTTTTTGATCAATTTATGGGTCCTAATTGTCCCTCCTAAATTAACCATCTTTGAATTCATGCCCAATGTTCAAAACTAACACTAGAAACTAACCTAATAATTAACCCCAAGAAAAATGAGAAGAAAATAAGAAGTTATACTACTGGGAAGCAACCAAAATAATTAAAAATTAAAACTATGAATGAAATTAGCAAGGAATGTTACCAGGGATTATGAAGATTCAACTACTTGAAGCAAAAGTCTCAGTGAATAGTAAAAATTTACGCTCAGGAAGTCACAGTGCGTAAAGGGTAAAATGAGGCCTAGGGTCTCTATTCATAGAAAACCTGTGGGACCCATCACTTACCTACCAGCGCGGCCGCGCAGAAATGAACGCGGACCGCGCTGGATTTCTATCCTTCATATTGAACTGAGTGCCCACGCGGACCGCAGTGTTTTGTGACGCGGCCGCGTGGGAAACTTCAGATAGCATGAACATTTGGGCCTTCCCAGCGCGGACAGCACAAAAGTGCTCCGCAGCCGCACTGGCAACTTCAGAGACTCAACTCCTCATTGCACCAGCCTACACGGACCGCACTGTTTTGTAGCGCGGCCACGTTGGCAAACTTCAGAGACCTGGCATCTTTTACTTTTGTTCTGCACTGGTTCCACATTATCCTGTAACATCTCACAAACCATTAGCTCAAAAATCCTAGTCTACAAAGAAAATCAAAGAAAATAGAAAAAGACATGGGTTGCCTCCCAAGAAGCGCCTGATTTAACGTCACGGCACGACGCATGTTACCATCTCATCATTTCAAATGAAGGAGGGCCACCGCGTGGCTGTCATCAATCTTCCCCAAGTAATGCTTCACGCGATACCCATTAACCCGGAATACCTAACCATTTTTGTTTTTGAGATCAAGAGCACCAAAAGGAGTCACAAATACCACTTCAAATGGGCCACTCCACTTAGACTTGAGTTTGCCCGGAAATAACCTCAACCGGGAGTTGAAAAGAAGAACCATATCACCAACCTTGAATTCCTTTCCCCGAGCATATTTGTCGTGAAGGTACTTCATCTTGTCCTTTTTACAAGGACGAGCTGGAGTAGGCATGAAATCTAAACTCATCAAGCTCATTCAATTGCTCCACACGGAGATTGGCTGCAACATCCCATTCCAAGTTCAACTTCCTCAATACCCACATAGCCTTGTGCTCAAGTTCCACCGAAAGATAGCAAGCCTTACCAAACACCAACCGATACGGAGACATACCAATTGGAGTCTTGTAAGCCGTCCGATAAGCCCAAAGAGCATCATCCAATTTCTTCGACCAATCGGTCCTATTAGCATTCACCGTTTTGGACAAAATACTCTTTATTTCCCGATTTGAGACTTCCACTTGACCGCTAGCTTGTGGATGATAGGGGGTGGTCACTTTGTGGTTAACTCCATACTTAGCAAGCAATGAGTCGAAAGCCTTGTTGCAAAAATGGGACCCCCCATCACTAATAATGGCCCGAGGAGTACCAAAACTCGTGAAGATACTCTTTTTCAAGAACGCTACAACACTTCGGGCTTCATTGTTGGGTAAAGACACTGCTTCGACCCATTTTGAGACATAATCGACCGCCACAAGAATATAAGTGTTACCACAAGAGCTCACGAACGAACCCATGAAATCGATGCCCCAAACATAAAAAATATCCACCTCAAGAATCGTATTGAGGGGCATCTCTTCTTTGAAATACCGCCGGCTCTTTGACATGCGTCACATCTCTTCACCAAGTCACTAGCATCCTTGAACAATGTCGGCCAATAGAATCCGCAACTCAAAACTTTTGAGGTCGTCCTCACCCCGCCCCCCCCCCTCCCCCGGTGATGGCCACCATAGGGAGAAGAGTGACAAGCCTCCAATATGCTCATTTGTTCACTTTCCGATACACATCTTCTTATCACTCCATCCGTGCAAATTTTAAACAAATACGGATCATCCCAATAGAAATCCAAGCTATCCCGCTTGAGTTTCTTCCTTTGGTTGGAAGAGAGCTCACACGGGACATTACCAGTCACAATGAAGTTGGCGATGTCCGCGAACCATGGCATATCACACATAGAAACAGAAAGAAGTCGCTCGTCGGGGAACCTATCATTAATCTCAATACCATCACATGGTCTCCCCTCTTCCTCTAACTGGGACAAATGGTCCGCAACTTGATTCTCGCTTCCCTTTCTATCCATAATCTCTAAATCAACTTCCTGAAGGAGTAGCACCCACCTCATCAATCTTGCTTTCGAATCCTTCTTAGTCATCAAATACCGGAGGGCTGCATGGTCCTTGTGTATGATCACATTTGCTCCCATAAGATAAGGTCGAAATTTCTCCATCGCGAACACAATAGCCAATAGCTCTTTTTCCGTCACTGTGTAGTTTCTTTGGGCCTCATTCATCGTCTTGCTAGAATAGTACACAGGATGGAACATCTTTTTGATCCGTTGACCTAACACCGCACCCACCGTTACATCACTCGCATAGCACATAAGTTCAAAAGGCAAATCCCAATTAGGTGCGGTGATGATAGGAGTTGTGGTCATCTTGTGTTTCAATAGCTCAAAAGACTCCATGCACTTCTCATCAAAGATAAACTTGACATCCTTCTCCAACAATTAACAAAGCGGGTTCACAATTTTTGAAAAATCTTTAATGAATCGCCGGTAGAACCCGGCATGACCAAGAAAGCTCCTCACCCCTTTGACAGAGGTAGGGGAGGGAGCNGCAGATCCAGGTTCTTTGACTCAGCCCTACTATCCTTGAGGCGAGGCGATTCTTCAGAGACTTCGAGGTATATCTGCCGCGTCCGCAGACCGAGGAGTCCCTCTCTATTCTCTCTTGTAGTTATAGCCCTTCTGTATTTTTTTTGACTTAGACATTCTGGATTTAGAGCACTATGTAGTATCTATAGCTTGTGATTTCATGAGATTCCGGGTTTTGGGAGTTGTTTTTGTTGAGAGTTTATATTGTATATGCCGAGCGGCATTTTAAACCTTCATTATGTTTTATTCCGCAGTTTTTGGCTAGTTTTTATCATTTGTTTTCTTTTCCACAATTTGTTAGGCTTACCTAGTCGTAGAGACTAGGTTCCATCACGAGAGTTCACGGAGGGCGAACTAGGGTCGTGACAAGTTGGTATCAGAGCTCTAGGTTCATAGTAGTCATGAATCACAAGCCGGTTTATTAGAGTCTCGCGGATCGGTACAGAGATGTCTGTACTTTTCTACGAGAGGCTATGTAGCTGTTAGGAAAAAATCCACTTCAATTTATTTTCTTCTCGTGCGAGATTTTTGATATTATAATTCTAAACTTCTATCTTCTATTCTCTCACAGACGGTGAGGACACGTGCTACCAGAGAGATCAGGCACCCGCGCCCCCTACTGGAGCCGTCAGAGGTCGGGGCCGGGGCCGGGGCCGGGGTAGAGTCTGAGGACGCGCACGTGGTGTAGCCAGAGCACCCGTGCGAGCTGCCACCGAGGAGCCACCAGCAGCTCCCGCCGGAGCCCAGGCACCTGATACGCCTACTACTACTACTACTCCAGCACTCCAGCAGACTCTTGCATAGTTCATGAGTATGTACACCACTCTAGCTCAGGCAGGGTTGCTTTCCCTTGCTGCAGCCACATCCTAGGCCGGGGGAGGAGCATAGACTCCTGCCGCCCGCACTCTTGAGCTGCGAGTTCATGTTGATCAGGTCCCAGAGATTATTCCTGTACAGCCTGCAACCCCAGATCAGCCCGAGGACAGGGCAGCGGCTTCCAAGGATGAGCATCGGAGGCTTGAGAGGTTCAAGAAGTACAAGCCTCCTGTATTCAGTGGTCTAGCATCAGATGATGCTCTGGGATTTCTAGAGGAGTGCTACCGTATCCTCCGTACCATGGTTATATCAGGATCCCTTCACTACCTTCCAGCTTCGAGGAGCCACCTATGAGTGGTGGCGTGCTTATGAGTTAGACATTCCAGATGAGGCAGCTTCCCTGACTTGGACTCAGTTTTCAGATATGTTCTCGAGAGAGTTTGTCCCTCAGAGCCTCAGGGACGCATGGCGCAAAGAGTTTGAGCATTTGTGCTAGGGTACTATGACTGTCTCGGAGTAGCTGTCTGTTTCACTATCTTGGCTTGTTTACCGTAAAAATGGTAACAATGATTAAATTTGTAAATGGGATTCTAAAAATACGTGATATATTTTTATGCTAATTGTTAGAGCAGATGGTGCTAAGAATATGAAGTTTAACGATAAAATACAAGCTAAAACGGGGCAATAATCAAATCGAAGGGCTTGCTGCCCTGGCTTCGGACTAGTCGATGGAGGACCTCGAGGCCAATATCAGGGCTCGATCTCGAGCTATCGGGGGATAGTGGGAATGGGGTAACAGTTAGAATATGATCGAGAAAGGCTCTTTATGGCCAATATCAAGCAATAAATGCAGAGCAAGTATGAAATTAATGGTGCTAAGAGTAGCCTCGAGCTAGTACGAACAAGCCAATTAGAGAAGAAAGAGAGAGAGATATTATTGATATTGTGTAGAATAGTTGGAGCTCCATCCTTTAGGGTGTTAACGACTCCCCTTTTTATAAGAGGGGGGAGCCCTAACTTAGTACAAGATACGTTGCGTGATAAAGGATATGGGATGGGACACCCAACTAGCGTTATGACGTATGTGTGGGCCGACGTTGAGCTGCTCAAATAGACTTAATCAACCCCGGATGTATTCTCCGAGGGCTTTCTGCGTTCGTCGGGGTTTCGGTCGACGTTATCCTTGGCTGGGTGTCGACAGATCTTGAGGGAAGTGACCGGCTCGAGGTCCCGGGCCTCTGGGTGATCCTTTGAAGCATTTTGTCGATGAGAAATCGGCCCTCCGATTTTACTGTGTACAGATAGTCTCCGCGTTTCTTAGAGGGAAGCGATAAGAAATGTTTTTGACACCCCACTTCCCGGGCTCCCGAAATGACATCGTGCTGATGGCGCAACCCCTTTTTACAAGTGCCGAGGCGTTTCGCCTTTTTGCTTCTCCAGGATTATCCAAAATATCGTGACTCTTCGTTCTTCGGGGTCGTGTTATTGCTATCGATTCAGCTTCTATGAACGTATTAATTGCGCCTGCTGTTACGCTTTTCGAGGATGATGATGGCGTCGTCGGTTACTCTGCCCTCCCCCTATAAATGGGGCTTCTTGTGATCAACTTTTCATTCAAACTTCCTTTGATACTCATCCTTTCATCCTTTCCTGCCATTTTTGGTCTTTGCTGTCTCGTTATGTTTGAGGCCCATGGCCTTAAGATCTTTCGTCATGTCTGTCATGACCCAACTCTCGATCCCTTTTTGGTTGGACGAAGTTGCGCCGCTATGATGCTATTATTGTTGTTGTTGTTGCTATTGTTACTGTCTCCAATTGCTCGAGGCGATGAAGTAGAGGTCCGATTTCCTCCGACCTGGGGAGATACTCGGATTATACACCGCTGCTCAAGAAGGGGCTCGGATTATGTTGTTGTAAGTTCGGCAATAGCTTGGCCATGGTCATTCAACTCTTTGTGCAAATGGATGACCGAGGGGTCACCTTGGGGTACATTCGCTCGGCTTTGCCATGCCGAAGAGGTGTCGGCCATTTCATCAAGTACATCATGCCTCTTGGTATGAAAGTTTCATAAAGTTCCCACCGGCCAATTGGTTCAAAATGCACTGATTCGTGGTGTTGATGCCCCTATAGAAAGTCTGCTGGATCATCGCCTCAGTCATGTCGTTGTTAGGGCACTCCTTCACCATTGTTCTATATCGCTCCTAGATCTCGTGCAATGGTTCCGTTGGCATTTGCTTGGAAGCTAGAATCTCGTCCCGAAGAGCTTCCATATGACTTGGAGAAATGAACTTGGCAATAAATTTGTCCGCCAATTCATCCCATGTGGTGATAGAATGATTTGGTAACCTTTCTAACCAGTCCAACGCTTTACCCCGAAGAGAAAACGGGAAAAGCCTCAATCGCAACGCATCCTCTGACACGTTTATTTGTTTGCTGCTCCAGCAAGTATCTACGAACCCCTTCAAGTGCTTGTATGCATTTTGGTCGGAGGCGCCCGTAAAATATCCCCTTTGCTCAAGCAAGGTCAACATGACATTTGTGATTTGAAAGTTCCCCGCCCGGATTCGGGGAGGAACAATGGCACTCGCGTACCCTTGATTTGGAAGAACTCTTGGGACTGCTCTTGGCAGTGCTGGAGGAGGGTCTGGAATAGGATTGTTTTCATTTGCGTTGGCCGGACGGCCCCTACGTGGAACTTGAGGTGGTATAACCTCCTCGGGTTCAAGATCATCTACCTCCTCCCCCGCATTCACGTTGCCAAGAGGGTCGTTTGCATTGAGAGCCATAGTACCTGATTGATCGACAAAAACAAAATTAGTAAACAAGAAGGAAAGAGAAGAAAAACACAAAACTAGCTACACAGATAGTCAACACCGTAAGCTCCCCGACAACGGCGCCAAAAAGTTGATCGCGGCCGTCTCAACACTACACAATGGTAGAAAGAGTGGGTAGCAATAACTAATACCCGAATAGTGGATCGGGGTCGAAATTCCACAGGGAGCTAGTAAAGGAGTTATAATATCGGTCTAGCCTAGAGTTGCGGTTGTGCTTCTAATATCACTTCTAACATTTTTGGTTTTGATTTTTATATCTTCTGCTTTAAGACTAATAGATGAAGCTAAATTATGCTATGGAGATATTGCTAAGTTGTAATTAATATAGAGAAAGGGACTAGGGTCGTGGCGTTGCCTAGGTGGTTAACCAACGAGTAGATGATACTAAGGATAAGATGATATACTTGGGGCTTATGCTATAACCGTTGCACAATTGTACCCACTCTCACACCTCTTGGTAGAGAGAGTGATTTTGCCCAATTGACTCTCTCGAGACCAATTGGGTAGGCCAATTAGACCAAGCAACTAGGGTTCAAGTAGGGTGATTATTCTCTCGAGATTTAACACGTTAATTGGGACTACCATTCCTCATAGGTCCATCCCAATTCCTTGTTGGGTCAATTTTGAGATCATGGACTCTCTTTCTCAAGAAGAGTTAAACCCACAAAGGTAAAATCAGTGTTTGCAACCACCAATTCTAATTTAAAACCTAAAATTAACCCAAATAGCAAACACCCAATATCATCCTAACCTTAGATGGCAACACCCATCAATTACCCACACTAGGGTTGAGCCACAACCCTAGCTAATAGGTTTAGCTAGACATAATTAGAGAAGAAACATTAGAAATAGAAGAAGAAATAACCATATTAATTAATAGCTAATGTTAAACTACAATATTCTATGATGAAATAAAGCTAAAATGCCCAAAATAGGCTAAAACATATGTCTCACGAGCGCAGCAGCTATCTGATATACAAAACTTAACCTAAAATTGGTAAAATGTCCTACTTATACCGGGCTGGAAAACTGGACAAAAATACCCCTGCGGGTTAGCGCGGACCGCGCAGAAATGTAGCGCGCCCGTGCTTGAAGACGGGCGCGGACCGCGTATAAATGGAGCACGGCCGCGTGGCAGTACTTTGGAAAAAACACCATCTCTCTGAATCTCATCCACGCGGACCGCACTGATTTGTAGCGCGGCCGCGTGGGACTTTTCCTTGAATTTGCAAGCCTTTGAACTTCACAAGCGCGGACCGTGTAAAAAGGAGCGCGGACCGCGCAGGATGCCCTTGAATTAACAAGCCTCTGAATCTCCTGGCGCGGCCGCGTGGCAAAACAGTGCGGTCCGCGCTAGGTCTTCTTGTTCCCCACTTCACTTGGTCTTCGACACTTGGCAGGTTTCACTCCGTTTTGAGCCGATCTTTGACATTTGTCATCTTGTCGCTCAAACGTGCAATCAGGCGCAACTTGTAAGCATTTTGGGACTGTTTTGCAGCAATTCATAACAAAAGCAATAGCAAGTAGGGGTATAATCATGTTAAAATCCTAACATATCAACCCGAAAAATTGCCAGACGCCCAAGGGCAGGAAATAAAAACCACTATCGCCGGCCCGAACGGGCTCAAGGGTATATTAAGCTCGAGTCGGATCCCGACTCGGAGACTGAACCCGAGGACAATTCAACCGCAATACGCGTAAAGGCACGGCCCAAACGATACTATCATCAGCCAAGACAAATCTCCAGGACACGCGCCCGCAAAATCGTTTCGATCCAGGAGCACAAAGGGCCATCGCCCTCAGCCCATGCAGTCGGGAAGGAGCCGGAAAGCCAATTGAAGCTCAAGTCGCAACACGACTCGGGGACTAGATCCAAAAATAGTCTACGCGATCGAAAGCGACGACAGATAAAAGGTACAAAAAGAATAAAGCTTTAAAGTTCTTCTTATATTACATACGAAAAAACATTCTCCACCTATAGACACGCCCTGCACGCACCAAAAACAAAGCTACAAAACGGTGGAATCTATATTCTGCGCTAAAGGGCTGCAGCTCGTCAAGTTCACCCTCCACAACGTCTAGGAGAAGTGACCGAGCATCACACTCATCCGCCCTTGCTCGAGCCAATTCCTCCGAGAGAATGAAGCCCCTCGCACTAACCTCCTCGAATACCTCTCTCCGGGATCGGCAGCGAACATATTCCTCGATCCTCTTCTCACGATTGAGGGCTCGCCTCAACTCGGATTGGGCATCGGCAGCATCCTTTATGGAAATCGCCATCTCACGATCAGCCCTGGTTCGGCTTAATGCCGCTTCCACCCGGGCATCGATTATCTCGGCCCTGACCTTCGAGAGATCAGACTCAAGTCTCTCGATCATATCCGCCTGAACATTGGCGTTGTCACAGGTCAAGTTGAGTTGGACCTCGAAGGCAGGGACCTTAGCCGAGGCGCTCATCTCCTCTAGAGCTTGATCCTGCACTTGAGCTCTTAGCTCCTCGCAAGAGGCCCTGACGCGGTTTACGTCGCCTTTATGGTACTCCAAGGCCTCCGCCTTTTTTGCAACTGATACGGCAAGAGGGCATTAGCCTTAAGTTTAGAAAGAAGCGGAACAAGCACTACAAGAAATTACATGCTCCATCAAATAGCTTTCATAGTTTTAACTCCGGTACGCCTCATATCGCCAATGCTGCAGCTCAACTTCCTTCTTCTTGCAAAGAAGCCTAAGGGATTCACCCTCATCCAGAATTCTCTGGAACTTGGCCCTTTGGCGGAGCAGCTCGAACTTAAGCCTATTGCAAGCCTGCGCAGGAAAGATTCAATGAGAGGAGGAAGATGCGGGATACAAGGAAACTCTGCACAAACTCACCACAAAGTGAAGACGACGGATTTCCTCCAAATCAGAACGCGCTCCTGTTGATCTTGCTCCTACGGCCCCAGAAGAGCCGGCCCCGGGCATGACGAGCTTGCTCAAAGGAACCGTTGGCCGGGAATCAGGCGCTCCGAGAACAGCAGACTCAGGCGATGCCCCGCCCTCAAGAGTACGAGCCCGACCAGCACCGCCAAAGGCTCCTTCGCATTGCGGGCTTCAGTCCCTCTTATTACTGCCATCCCTCGGCCAGGAGGCCGGCGTCTCCATCTCCTCTCTGGAAAAGCGTTGTCTCGCCCCAAGGAACCACCCGGTATCTGCAAATGGCAATCTAGCACAGACGAGATGGGAAAATGTTACCGCGGGTATACGTCAGCAGGGGAAAAGCTACATACGCACGTACCTTGATGTTCCGCTCCCCACCTGACGCGAGACATATCTCGCCACCTGCGTTCGTCGCAAGACGAATGAGTCACCAACCTCCGAACCCATCCAGGCAGATCATGGACATCACCCGGCGTCCACGAAGTTGCTGCAACAAGGGAGATAACATTGTTATTTAGTTGATTTTCGCTATGAGCAAAATCTGAAAGAGAGACAAAGCGCCTCACTCACGTGCATGATTCCACCCTTCGGGAAATGGCGGAAACTCCACAGGAATAATATCGGTCGTCCAGACTCGGACAAACCAACTGGCCCATTCTCGGTCTTCGCCTCCCTTGTCGTCAACAACGAAGGGTGTGGGCGAACGATCCCTCAGGGTTAGCAGGCCTCGGTGATGAAAAGGCCGATATAACCTAATGAGATAGTCAAGCGTGAACTCAAGCCCGGCTTTCTCCGCGAAAAATCTCATCATCAGCACCGTTCGCCAAAACGACGGATGAATCTACGCCAGGGTAACTCGATACTTCAAACAAAAGTAAAGCACAACCCTATCAGGGGGGGGCCAAATGCAAAAGGGTATAGGTACACACTCAAGAACCCATCAGCAGAGTCTGCGATGCCTTTATCTGGGGAAAGCGCCTGCAGCGTTACCCCCTCGCTCCACCCGCAGTATCGCCTTGCCATATTCAGGTGTTCCTCTCTTATCAAGGACACCATCTGCAGAGCGAAATCCTTCGGTTCTCGAGCGCCAGGAACAGCACTCTCCGCTCTTCGCCATGACAGTTCCGAAGTGGTCGCCATAACTATGGTAAAACTGACAAAATAAAGCAAGGGTGAGCACAAACATGTTTTCGCACATTAAGAGATAAGGAGCCCTATACCGAAACAGAAGTACAGCTACCCAAAAAAAAATGAAGTCTCGCAAAAAGCCGAAGCCGCCCCGCTTATATACAAAAAGCAACGGCGAGTTGCCTACTCGAGGTAAGCTCCAGGAAGCCAACGGCCTCGATACAAACCGACTGGTTGATACCCGATCCAGGAAACATCCTCCAACAAGGGTCAAGACTCGAGGGGCCACGTATATTATCTCCATGCTCGAGGCAGCATTTTGCAACGGGAGCCCCCAGCTCCAAGAAATAGAGCCTCGATGAGCTCCAAAGCACCGGTGCTAGACGCAAGGCAAGCTCCTGGTCTCGTGATCCCCTCTCCAGAGGAGTAAACCCCGGAAGCCCAAATCACCAAAGCTCCACGAGGGCCCAAAGAGGCTCCCAAACATAGGCAAACTCCTCGGCGGAAGCCAACCTTATAATTTCTAAAAGTATATCTACATCAAGCTCAATAGGGCCCCCCGGGCACCCGAAGATGACCTTCATCCGGGATAACATTTCCGAAGGCCCCGGAATTCGACGCGCGATCTCCAAACAAATTAGCAGGCCTCGACAGCTCGAACTTATCTAATAGGTCCACCATCAATTCGAAATACGACAATAAGGTCGGGGGAGAGCCATGTCGATCAGCTGGAGATCGGGACAAGCTCTCAAGGCAGACTCCGACGGCCAAAAAACAAAGGGAGGCCCCGGTAGAAGGCCACAATGCAGTCCGGAGGAACTCCTCTGAACAGCCTTGAGATCGAAAGCTTCAATCATAACGTTCAAAGGTAAAAGGAGATGGTGAGAAGGAAGAATCAAGCATGCCAACAGAAGTATTGAGATGGGAAAAACAATGCCAAAACGCCCTCATTTATAGGGGAAAAACGACACAGTCATCGAGGCTCTGGAAGATTGACCGGCAAATGCAATTACTGCTTCCTTGAAAAAACGTATCGACGGCAGTACTTTTTGCCTTAAGGAGCGGAAATGACAGAACACCAAGCATGAATCCATGGGATACGCCATCTATCACAAAGGTTGCGCCCCGATTCGCATCATCGATATGAAGTCGCTGAAAGGAGCTTGATGAGTCAAGAATCAGAATCATTTCCCATCACTTCGATATTGGAAACGCGGAGACTATATGTACGCGGCAAAATCAGAAGACTTGCTTTTTTGCTGTCAAGACATTTCGGAAGCTTGCCATGAGACCCCGAGGGCGGGAGGTCGCGATCGAGTTCTCAGCCTCAGGGCTCGTCGAAGCGAGATTTAGAGGAATCGGGGACCGAGGTCAGGATAGAAGGGGAAGCCCCCTAGGCACTCGGCTGTATCTGACAGGCCCGACCTATCTAGAGCCTACTGTGAGGCCTTGTATCAAGTCGTCCCATCTTTGTACTCTTGCAATTAATACACATGTACTTGTATCCGAGTTCCCCTCCTATATAAAGGGGACTCACCCTACCTTGCAAAGGGATGATGTTGCTCCACTTCTCCACAAATGCAATAATATATCTCTCTCTCTCTCTTTCTTCTAAATTGTCTATCTTCATCGACCTCGAGGTCGCCTTAGCACTTTATCATTTTCTCATTTGTTCTTCGTTGCTTTGCTCAATATTGATAATATAGAGCCTTGCTTAGCTATATTTTTGCCTGTTATCCCCTTCCCGACTGCCCTCGATAGCCCGAGATAGGCTCGAACCTCGGCCCCGAGGTGTCTATCGGCTGATCTTACGCCCGGGCAACAGCCCCCTACTGGTTCGGTTACTGCCTTGCTTAACTCGTTTTTTGTCACTTTACCTCACGCTTTAGCACTAACCGCCCTAATAAACTAGCTGGGGAATAGATCACGTATTTTTAGAATCCCATTTACAAATTTAATTGTTGTTACTATTTTTACGGTAAACAAGTACTAACATGTCGCGAAACGAGTTAATACGTGCAAGTACAAGTCCTACACCAACTATAAATATACATTGACACTCTTATTCTTACAGGAACAATGTAACACAACCTTCCTGGTATTTCACACTTCCTATTATATAATTATCGTACCCAATTAATTGAGAAGAATTAACCAAAAGCCATTCGTCCAACCACAAAATATGATGATTCCATCATGTTATCTCTTCTTCTTGGTTGCTAAAACCAGGCATTTTATTTATTGATGCGGGAATAAAGGATTACAAAGAGGGGGCTGAACGTAGAGTTACAGTCCCTTGCGAGTTCAAAAGTAAGTGCGGTAATAAAAAGGGTGGAAGGTTATCAAAAACTACAACATCCTGGTGTTGTGTAGGAGCCATTCGTTTTCCAAAACATGCCAAAGCATCCGCAATGCCATTACCCTCCCTATAGGAGTGTTGGACCTGTGGCATCCCTCTATTATCTCTTTTTTATAATAGAGGGATGTAAGTAAGTATTTTTAATTCACACGGATCGCATGCCACGACATTACAAAACATAAAAACAACAGAAAATCTTATTTGACAGCTTGTATCGAAAGCTATAATGATATATCTCTATATGAAGAAGGACACAAATATTATAAATAAGTAAACACCAAAGGAAGAAAGTACAATGGTGGGGCCGACAAGGAAATTCAAATGCAAGATTCTTCTTTTAAGAAAAGTTTGACGCCGTGAAATCACTCTCAGCAAGGTTGATAAGGAGTAGCGATCAAGTGTAGGTCATTCTTTCTAGCACAAGCTACTCCAGCTGCCTCAGTCAAGTCCAGTTCACTTGGATTGATTCTAGTTGGGAGTTTCCAGTCAAAGTGATATAACAATTGAGCCAGTGGAAAATAAACATTTGCTAAACCAAATGATATTCCAGGGCAAATCCTTCTCCCACTACCAAACGGAAGATATTCATAATTGTTACCAATATAATCCATAGAATTGTGCTCAAAACTCTCAGGTTTAAAGCTTTCTGCGTCATCCCAATATTTTGGATCTCTTCCAATAGCCCAAACATTAACCACGACTTTTGTTTTCAAAGGAATAATGTAGTCATTTAAGTCGGTTTCTTCTCTACATTTTCTTGGGAGCAAAAGAGGTAATGGAGGGTGGAGTCTGAAAGTTTCTTTAATGACCAACTTTAGGTATTTCAACTCCTCGACATCAATTTCATCAAAAGTTTCTTTCCCTCCTAAGATTTCTCTTACCTCTGCTTGAGCTTTGGCAAATACACTTGGATTCTTCATCAATTCGACCATAGCCCAATCAATTGTTGTTGATGATGTTTCTGTTCCCAAGAAAACATGTCCTTCATTTTGAGCAAAGTTAAAAAATTCATTTATCTTACACATGCTATTTGTTTTGTACAAACTTTTTGACTAATTTCTACTGAAATATTCAAATAACATATTTGAATATTTTTGTGGTGGTTGTTGAAATTATATTCTGTTGTACTTTTCAACCGTGTAAATTCGGTGATGAAAGAAAGATTAGTAGTCTAAAGAGACTCTTTAAGTACCAAAAATAATTATGCAATTTTAGAACAGAAGTGTAATGTAAAGATAAATCATAACACCTCATCCCATTTCTCTCTATATATGGCGGGGGTTTGATTGTCATAACACCTCATCCCATTTCTCTCTATATATGGTGGGGGTTTGATCGTATAAAAGGTCTAAAAAAGAAAAGAATATTTTTGAAACTTGCAGTATTAAATATGCCATGACAAACCTGTGGCTATAAAAGCGTATCATTAAAATAAAAAAATTACTAATGTTTAATTATTTTTAGCATAAAAGTACGTTATTCATTATAGAACGTACATATTAAAATTAAGTTCCACAAAAAAATAGAATAGAAGGAGTACTAATAATGAAGATATAAATATGCAGTATATAGTACTTACAAAAATAATAGCTTTGATGTTGTCGTTAGTGATTGGAAATTGAAGGCCTCCTTCCTTCATAAGTCTTAGCAGTACATCAAGTATACCTTCACCTCCTGATTCACCATCGCTCTTTGAATTCTTCTTGTGCTCATTGATGATATTTTCAAGAATGGCATCTAATTCATTGTGTGTATTCATAACTTTGGCCTTCATTCCAGTGAGCAAATGAAGAAACTTCAGTGAAGGGAATATATCAGCCACATCAAACCCTTCCATTAAGTTTGACACTTTTTTGACTAGTCGTACAAATTCGTCTTGCTCCTTGTATTCTTGTCCAAATGCTGATCTACATGTCATAGAGCTTGTGAATAGAGAAAACCTTTTTGTTACATTAACCGGCTTACCAGGAGATGATCGAAAAAATTCAATCATACGATGAACTTCATCTTGTCTAATTGAGTTGAATGACTTGACGTTTTTGGCACTGAGCAATTCCAGGAGACAAACTTTACGCATTTGTCTCCAGTAATTGCCATAGGGAGAAAAGGCAATGTCCGTCCCATTATAAAAAACAATCTTGGCAGCTACAAGTAAAGGCCTAGACGCAAAAGCAAGGTGATGAGTTTTTCGCACTTCTTTTGCCATCTCAGGAGAAGTAACAACAACTAGAGAAACTTCGCCTAGTTGAAGGTGCATAATTGGTCCATATTTTTTGGCTAAATTTGTTAGGACATGGTGTGGAAGTCCACCTAGTAAATGAAGCATGCTTCCAAGAATAGGTAATTTCCATGGACCAGGAGGCAATCTTTTGGTTTGGCTATTGGAATTCTTCCATTTCCTCAATAGAAAGAGGAAAGAAACAAAAAAGAAATAGGGAAAAGAAGTTGAAGAACTGCATTTGGGAGGGTTATTGATAGGTTCTGCAAATTAATGTTGTTGCATAGGTGGGTTCCTTTGAACGGGACAACATGTAGTGAGAGAACGTCTGGCCTCTCTCTAGAAAATATTAGAGAAGAACTTTTAGTTCCTTCTCAGCTAACCTACAGAAACAAACATCCACTCAAAAGCCAAATGCTGGAAGAACAAAACATAGGAACACATCAAAATGCTACAACCACACCCTCTCTTAACGGCAAAGACGCAGCAATGGAACATATTGCAGAGAACAAAACAACTGCACAAAGCTCACGACAGCCCTTG
This sequence comes from Nicotiana attenuata, assembly GCF_001879085.1. Lineage (NCBI taxonomy): Eukaryota > Viridiplantae > Streptophyta > Magnoliopsida > Solanales > Solanaceae > Nicotiana > Nicotiana attenuata. The sequence goes on from NC_031991.1 coordinate 33,362,535, forward strand.
AACTCACTAGTAATGGACAGCCCAAAACACTGTAATGAAAAACAAGACAAAAAAAATACTTTCTCATCCAAGCTACAAGAAAACCTAGACGTTACTCAAACCAAAAACCAAATAACAGTACAAAAATCTATCCTTGGCTTTGATACTTCGGATGAAACTGAAAACATCTTTGATTCGGACAACTTCATACCCATAACTTCGGAGGATATGGAACGAATATACAAAAATTGGGAAAATGCTCTAATAATAAAAATATTCGGCAGACGAGTAACTTACCAATTCCTACAATGAAAAATACATGCTATATGGAGACCTACGGAGCACCTATCACTGATTAACCTTGGATACGATTATTACCTCATAAAATTCACTGGACAGGAAAAGTACGACAAAGCATTACGCAAGGGGCCTTGGTTAATTGGAAATCAATTCCTCACTGTAAGGAAATGGGAGCCCAGGTTCATAGCCTCAACAGCATCACTGACCTTCTCAGCTGTCTGGGCTAGATTACCAGAGCTACCAACGGAGTTCTACGACTACGAGATTCTTCACAAAATAGGAACCAAACTAGGGAAACTTCTTAGGATTGACGCGTGCACCACTTCAACCACTAGAGACAAATATACAAGGTTATGCCTTCTAACACCCATCGAGAAACCCCTTAAAACACACATCATAATAAGGAATCACTACCAAAAAATAGCCTACGAGGGTTTCAATCTTTTGTGCGAGCTATGTGGACGACTAGGACACAATACAACCAATTGCCCTCATACTGCATCTACCTCAAAGTCAAAACCTACCACTAACAATAACATGAACATGGAGGTTGATACCCTTACCAAAGAAATAGACCATTGGAAAATAGTGACACATAAAAAAAAAGCAACAAAAAGAACATTCCCTACTGCTAACCAAGACAATGAGTCTGCTTCGCACGTTACTGGGCAACAGGAATGCTAGTTCCAAAAATGAAGGTGTACCANTACAAAATATACAAATTATCAATTCATCTTTATGTTCACAATGTGGCCTAGTTCCTAAAACCATACAACATATTTTCTTTGAATGTCACAATGTCTATAGCACTTTGGGCGGCTCTTAAGCTAAATATAAATCGTTTGGTTCGTCCAGTAATTGCAAATACTATGTCTTGGTGGCACACTTTCATAAGTCAACAACCTTTGCCATCCTACAACTGCATTCCCTTATCCATCCTTTTACCATTCGCTCTATGGCAGCTATGGACTATAAGAAATAAGAATTTCTTTGAGCACACTCATCTTAAAACAAGTGTTCAACTAGTTTATAACCAGGCTGCGGAATTCTACTATCTCACAAACCCTAAAAAAAGTATTCCATCACGACTGCCTCTTTACATTAAATGGCATCCACCTGATGGGCAGGTCTTTAAGTTAAATATAGACGGATCCACATCTCTTAGTCAAGTTAATTGTGGTATTGGTGGATGTTTTAGAAACCAGCTTTGCAATTGGGTTTTAGGTTTTACAGGACGTGCACCACATGGCTCCAGCCTACACACAGAGCTACTAGCTCTCCTAATGGGGCTCAAATTAGTTGTTCAACATCATCTTTTACCACTGATTATTGAGACAGATGCAATTGCAATACTGGATTTGCTTATTACCCCTACTATCAAATATACTAATATCATAAATGATTGTAGGTTCTTACTCCGTCAGCTGGATGAGCCAAAGGTACAAAGCATCTATCGAGAGCAAAACAGTGTGGCAGATGGTTTGGCTAAGCATGGAGCAGTTAATGTGGATGCTCGTCGTATACTTTTCTCAAGACCTCCCCCTTTTGTGTCAACTTACTACCAGCAAGATCAGGCAGGAATGCTACGTAGAAGACTACCTAAATCAAATCCTATGTTAATTAGTAGTAGTACTAGTAGTACTGTTTTTAGTAGTAATCGTGATGTAGTAGCTAATGTTCCTAGTTCTAGTTGTACTAATCTGATGCAATACATGCATCCATCAAACTCTTATGTACCTATTTAACTATCTATAATATGTTTATCTTTTCAACCAAAAAAAAAATTCATTGGAAACAATTACTGTAGTTTTAAAATATGTAGAATTCTAAATCAGTTAAAGTTTTGATTATTAATTTTTTTAATTCGAATTATGTCGAAAAATCTAATAACCTAAAGTTTAAATCAGTAAAGATTTTACCTTAAATAAATTCTTTCCTTATCTAGACTATGCAACATAACTATAACACATTATATGTTAATCTTAATATTCCGAACTTGAAAATCCACTTAAATTATATTTGTTGAATTTTTATATAATATTCGCTCAATAAATATTTCAACTTGCAGATCATAAAGAAAAATGTATTCTCAATGAGTAGATTTTACTCAATAATGGCAGAATATCATGAACTCAATAATTATTTTTCTATTAGTATTTGCAGACTTAAAGCAATAAGGAAAAAATAGTAAAAGATAAAAATATATTATAAATGAGCTGTCATTAATTAATTTTCTTTTTTTTTCCATAAATATATTTGTTATAAATTATTAATTAAATATTAGTCAACTTTAAACTTTATAACACCACTTATCAATTTGTATTATTTGAAACTTTATCCTAATAAAAGTATTTTTTTTACTTGTTTCTTTCTATATTAGGAAAAAATTAATAATAATTTTCATAAGTTATTCTTATTATTCTTTGAAGACTTCCATTTACTGGATTTCAACCTTTATTTTGCCCGCTAAATGGGATCATCATTTATATTTTTAGAAAGTTATCTATTTTATTTTTATTTAAGAATTCAATTATACTATCTAATAATATTAATTTATGTAATTTTAGAAAATATATTTATTTATTGACATGGGAAACACGTGCAAAGCGCGTATCCTAAGACTAGTTACCAAAATATGTGAAAGGCAGTAATGAACCACGTTTTACCTAAACGTCTGTTTGAGACGTTAAGGTAAAAGGCGTTTCAAAACTGCGTTTTATATAAAACGTGGTTTGAAACCACGTTTTCTAAATTTAGCTTTCACCTTTCCTGCGTCCCATTAAATACTTGGGTCCCACTCCCAACCCCAAACAAGATTCCCTCTACACAAATTCTCTCTTTTTGTCCCTTTCTTCTTTTACGTTCCTTTATCTCTGAAAAAATAATACTTCATTTACTTACACTTCATACCTAACATCACATTAAATAATTTAGGTAACTTTCAAGAGTTATAATTTGAAAAGGAATATAGAAAAAGCCATAAAATAGAGTAAATAATAAAAGTTCTAAATACAAAGACTCATGTTACACATTTATTTGCTTCATACAACAGTAATACACCATGACTAAATAGAAGAAAAACATTTATTTACATTCAATTTTTGTATTCCTTTGCCTTGCTTGGTGCAAGTAAATTAGTTTTTAAAAAAAAAAAATTGACAAGTGTAGTGAGTGACTTCATGTAAGATATGACAAAAATAGAATGATTTTCATAATACAGAATTAAAAAAAAATGTGATTTTCGTAGACAATTATCCTTAATTGAGTAACATTCTAAGTAATCCAACTCCATCCTTTTAAATGATAGGACTAAAGAAGAAAATTAACAACTGAGATTCTGTAAGCAAATCAAACCAGCTGCAAGAAACAAATCATGATGCTGGAAGCCTATTCATGCAACTATGATATGAATTCAACAAACATGTGATTTGCAAAACAGGAAAGAAAACACCATTATAATATGAGTTACTTATTGAAAAACAAAAGTTTAGTTAATAAAAATTACAAATTAGGAAATATTTGTCATAAATGCATCGAGTTCGTTAATATAAATTCTAAAATCAGTATGAGGTGCATGTGTGGTGTGTAAAAGACCAGAGAGATGAATTCCGAATGATGGTGGCGTGACTTAATTGAAATGACAAATGATGTTGCACATTTAAATTTTCTATTTCTCTTTTGGGACCTCTTTATCACATTAGGTTTAATTATTTTGTCCCAATTCATATTCGGATTCATCGAACTTGTTCATATAGTAACATACTAACAGCTTACACATGATTCTCAATACCAAAATATAATTCAAGTATTATAACTACAATTTTATATGATTCTAAGTGAAAAAATTTATACAAGAAATAAAGTTTGGGCGTTTTGGTAATTAGAGGATACCAGAAGATTCTGTGACTTCAAAAATATCTTTATTAAAAAAATTAAAAAAGAAAAGAAAAGAAAAGAAAAGAAAAGAATTTTTTTCTCTTGAAGAGATTAACTGTTTAGTGGAGTTTTTTAATCAAGGAATGGTTGAGATTCACAGCGTGAAGTCATAGAGAATCTCAATTATTAATTTTGTTCTTTACTCCTATCATTTAAAAGGATGGAGTTGATTACTTAGAATGTTACTCAATTAAGGATAACTGTCTACGAAAATCACATTTTTTTAAATTCTGTATTATAAAAATCATTCTATTTTTGTCATCTTACGTGAAGTCACTCACTACACTTGTCAATTTTTTTTTTTAAAAAAACTAATTTACTTGCACCAAGCAAGGCAAAGGAATACAAAAATTGGATGTAAATAAATGTTTTCCTTCTATTTAGTCATGGTGTATTACTGTTGTATGAAGCAAATAAATGTGTAACATGAGTCTTTGTATTTAGAACTTTTATTATTTACTCTATTTTATGGCCTTTTCTATATTCCTTTTCAAATTATAATTCTTGAAAGTAACCTAAATTATTTAATGTGATGTTAGATATAAAGTGTAAATAAATGGAGTATTTTTTTTTTTCCAGAGAGATAGAGGAACGTGAAAGAAGAAAGGAACAAAAAGAGAGAATTTGTGTAGAGGGAATATTGTTTGGGGTTGGGAGTGGGACCCCAAGCATTTAATGGGACGCAGGAAAGCTGAAAACTAAATTTAGAACCACGTTTTATGTAAAACGCAGTTTTGAATCACGTTTTATATAAAACGTGGTACATTACTGTGTTTTACATATTTTGATAACTAAATTTTTTTTCCATATAATTAAGTATTTTGAGTCTAAAAAGATAATATTTAGGTTCCGAACTCCTCATTTTCGTACGTTGGGCTTTAGACAAGACAAATACCACAATGACAATTTCCTCATAAGTCATGGAAACATATAGTACTTTATTACTAGGTCATGTTGTCTTGGGTCGCGAGGTCGACTCCATTTACAAGAAAGATTAAAGACCCACTCTCAAAAGCCAAATGCTGGAAGAACAAAACTTAGGAACACATCAAAATGCTACAACCACACTCTCTCTTAACGGCAAAGACGCAGCAATGGAACATATTGCAGAGAAAAAAACAACTGCACAAAGCTCACGACAGCCCTTGAACTCACTAGTAATGGACAGCCCAGAACACTGTAATGAAAAACAAGACAAAAAAACTACTTTCTCATCCAAGCTACAAGAAAACCTAGACTTTACTCAAACCAAAAACCAAATAACAGTACAAAAATCTATCCTTGGCTTTGATACTTCGGATGAAACTGAAAACATCTTTGATTCGGACAACTTCATACCCATAACTTCGGAGGATAAGGAACGAATATACAAAAATTGGGAAAATGCCCTAATAATAAAAATATTCGGCAGACGAGTAACTTACCAATTCCTACAACAAAAAATACATGCCATATAGAGACCTACGGAGCACCTATCACTGATTGACCTTGGATACGATTATTACCTCATAAAATTCACTAGACAGGAAAACTACGACAAAGCATTACACGAGGGGCCTTGGTTCATCGGAAATCAGTTCCTCACTGTAAGGAAATGGGAGCCCAGGTTCATAGCCTCAACAGCATCACTGACCTTCTCAGTTGTCTGGGCTAGACTACCAGAGCTACCAACGGAGTTCTACGACTACGAGATTATGCATAAAATAGGAAACAAACTAGGGAAACTTCTTAGGATAGACGCGTGCACCACTTCAACCACTAGAGGCAAATATGCAAGGTTATGCATTCTAACACCCATCGAGAAACCCCTTAAAACACACATCATAATAGGAAATCACTACCAAAAAATAGCCTACGAGGGTTTCAATCTTTTGTGCGAGCTATGTGGACGACTAGGACACAATACAACCAATTGCCCTCATACTGCATCTACCTCAAAGTCAAAACCGACCACTAACAATAACATGAACATGGAGGTTGATACCCTTACCAAAGAAATAGACCATTGGACAATAGTGACACATAAAAAAAAGCAACAAAAAGAACATTGCCTACTGCTAACCAAGACAATGAGTCTGCTTCGCACGTTACTGGGCAACAAGGAAATGCTAGTTCCAAAAATGAAGGTGTACCAACTGAAAGATTACAAGGTCAACGTTCTTCACAAATGACCCATTTCCTAGCCAAACCAACACAAGGTCAACGTCCTACACAAACCAACACAAATGTCATGCAAAACCCAGTGGATATTAACCCATATCCTAGCCAAAACCATAACCAGACAACATTACTCAATCCCTAGACAACCCTAGCTACACTCCCATCAACAGGGACACTAAAGCTATAGGCAAACCTAGACTCTACAATAACCCAACGGTCTCCCTGCCCAAAAGCACAATGGATAACCAACCACCCCTACCTTTATCAAACATCTCCACATCACATTTAATGCCCCACTTCAATAACCTAGAACCCACAGAACCTGCAACAAAAAAAGAGTCAAAAACTACTACTACACATAACGGGCAGCTCCCTATTAACCAAGATACAATACCAAAATCTGAAGATACCTTACTAAGCTTAACTACAAAGGACAACAAGATGGACATAGACCAAATATCAATCTTAGGCAAAGCCCCATCAATATTAATTAGTGACAACAATCCTCCTAAGACTAGGTTTCACACCTCCAAAAAAGAAGACATCACCTCAAAGGATCTCCTGTCACAAATCACCCCAACAAAAACCATCGAAAAAATCCTATCAGACCAAAAAGCCGGAAATTTCATCCCATCACACATGTACATCACCCCTATGTATAACAAGTTAAATTATTCATCTACTAACTCAAACAAGCCCTCACCATCCAAGCACCCATCTCCCATTCTGCCTACAACAAACGACCAAAACCATGGCCAGATTCAATCACACAAACTACCAACACAGATTCAACAGGACAGGAGGAATGTTTGGATGAGAAATCAAACAAGAACTCCTCACCATGCACACCATTCACACCATGCACCATACCCACCCATGAACCCATCCGAGCCAATAATCTACACCACACCACCACTTCCAATGAACCATGATCCACAGTCATGGCTGGAGTTTGGATTGACAGGCTTCTCCCTCAACATGAATCTCCAATTGGAGGGGCAAGACATCACGATCCAACTAGAGAATCCGAGCTTCCTGGCTCAAATAGTGACGGAGGGGTTGAGGATAGGGCTGGACAACGTTGCAAACCACCCCTGGCTGGCCATGTTCAACAACCAAACGCCCCCCCTCAACCACCCCACCTTGGGGATTCACCCATCACCATGGAGCAGAATACAAAGACCACAACCTTCAGGACCTATAGGGCTGAGCATGCAATTACCTCTATTCCAGGAAACTATCCCCTCAATCCAAGCACACTTCCAGCAGCACCATCCAACCCACAATGCAAACAACCCCAAAAATCCAACGTTAAATATCAACCAAACTCATACAGCAACAACCCAAACCCTAGCTACAGTAGCGTTACCAAACTGTCCCCCTACAGCTGCTCAAACACAGATGGAAGAGGGGGAAGAAGAGGAAGGATCGTCGATAGCAAGACGAGTGGAGTACGGCATGATAAGGGACCCAAAGACGCTGGTGTTCAAGTAAAAAAGAGAAAAAAGATACATCTTACGCTGCCCGCACGACTTGAGGAAATTCTCGATCAATATAAGAATTCTTCAAAGCCCCCCGGGAATTTACAAGTACGGGGCAGTGATAATCCCAACATTGTACGAGCACTACTGGATGAATCAAGACATCAGATGGGGGAATCCACACCAGGAAACCCCAAGGCAGGCACAGGTGGAGACATCCCAAATCCCAAATAGGTCAATGAGTGTTATAATCTGGAATTGTAGGGGAGCGGGTAACGAGGAGTTCAAGAGGATATTTAGATCAATGTTAGACTACAATAGACCCTTTCTGGTGGCTTTACTGGAAATAAAGTTAGCGGATCACCAAGCTATAATGGAGGACTTTGGTTTCACAAAAATGACCCAAGTTGCAGCTCAGGGCAACTCGGGCGGATTGGTTATGATGTGGAATGAAGCAGAGGTAACAGTGGATCAAGTTGCTAGCACGGACCAGGAAATTCATGCCATGGTAAAGGTAAAAGATTCTCCACACCAATGGCTTTTATCTGTTATTTATGCTAGTTGTTTATTGGAGGAGAAAAATATCCTATGGAATAACCTAAAAACGGTAGCAAATTCCTTTAAGGGTCCCTAGTTAATCACGGGGGACTTTAATGAAGTGACAGGTGCCAATGAAAAATATAGCGGGTTACCAGTTAATAACAATAGGGTTTTCAGATTTATAAACTGTATTGACTACTGTGGACTCCTAGACCTTGGTTTTAAGGGTCCGAAGCATACTTGGTCAAATAAAAGTAAAAATTCTAAGTATTTAATAATGGAGAGGTTAGATAGATACATGGCTAACACAAATTGGATTAATATATATCCTGAAGCTCAAGTAACCCACCTAACCAAGGTTTACTCGGATCACTGCCCTATTAAACTTGACTTAAAAAGAACTATGCCTCGTGATAATAAAGTCTTTAGAATAGAATCAATGTGGCTATTCCACCCCTCCTTTAAACTTTTAGTAGAAGCAAATTGGAACATCCGTAACTCTCTTCTAACGACAATTGAAAACTTTACAAAGGAAGTAAAAGATTGGAACATAAACACCTTCGGGAACATCTTCCATAAAAAAGATGTCACTCTGGCTAGGCTCAATGGGATACAAAAATCCCCTAAATATTCTACTAGCCAATTTCTTAGAGACCTAGAATCTACGCTAACAGAAGACCTCAACGGACTTCTAAAATTAGAAGAGGAATTCTGGAAACTCAAGTCAAGAGTGCAATGGCTTAATGAGGGAGACGCAAATACAAAATTCTTCCACATTACCACAATGCAACACAGAAGAAAAAATAGACTCCTTAGCCTAAGAGATGAGGGAGGAAATTGGTTTTACGACCAAAAGGAGATCACTCCTTTAATTACTGAATTCTTTAAAAATCTCTTCACTACAATCCATGCCTCCTCCCAAATAAATCAAACGCCAATGTCCCACTATGCTACTCTTAATAGTATGGACCACCCTGCCCTAAGTTTAGAACCTGATATACAGGAAATTAAACAGGCAGTATTCTCCTTTGAACCATACAAAGCGCCAGGACCGGATGGTCTTCATCCCTTTTTCTACCAAAAGTTCTGGAATGAAACTAGAAACGCCTTAATAAGATTTTGTAGGGATACATTCCGAAAAAAAAATAATGACGGAGGAAATAAACAAAACTTTCATCTGTTTAATTCCAAAATGTAAGAATCCGGAAACAATAAAGCAATTTAGACCTATAAGCCTCTGTAACACTGCTTACAAAATCTTTACTAAGATTTTAGTTAATAGAATCAAACTACTACTCCCAAAGGTCATACACCCCACACAAACTAGCTTCCTGAAAGGGAGAAGAGCCTCGAATAATGCTATCATCATGAACGAAGTAATGGCCTACTTCAAGAGAACAAAAGGAAAAAAAGGGAAAATGTTAATTAAAATAGATTTGGAAAAAGCCTTCGACAAAATAGAATGGTCCTTCGTAAGGTTCTCGCTGTTATATTTAAATTTCCCTAAAGATTTGATAGACCTAATAATGTCCTGTATTTCCACCACATCAACCTCAATCCTGATAAATGGGTCTAGCACGGACTTTTTTAGACCCACGAGGGGGATTAGACAAGGAGATCCCCTCTCCCCATACATATTCATAATCTGCATGGAAATGCTATCTAGGCTTATACACCATGAAATTGACTGCTGCAGATGGACCCCCATTAAAGTGTCTAACAAAGGACCACAGCTGTCTCACCTATTCTTTGCAGACGATCTGATAAAGCTATAATTCAATAATCGACACCCTCAATAAATTCTGCAACTATTCGGGCCAATCTATTAATTTTCAAAAATCAAGAGTAATATTTTCAAAAAATACACCCTCCAGAATTAAAGAAGACATAAGCCAATGCTTGTCCATGAAACCCTCGAAGGAAGTAGAAAAATATCTGGGATTTCCAATCCTAAATTCAAACCCATCCAAAAAAGATTTCCAACCTATTATTGATAGTCTTAACAGTAGACTACAAGGATGGAAAGTTAATCTCCTAACCAGAGCAGGAAGAACTACCCTAATAAAGTCCACTCTTGCAGCAATTCCTAATCATGCCATGCAAATTTACAGCCTCCCAAAAGCTACCCTTAAAACCATTGACACCATCCAAAGAAACTTCCTATGGGGGAGTACTTCTGAAAAAAGAAAGTGTCACCTCATCAATTGGAACACAGTAACTAGGGATAAGAAGGAAGGAGGCCTAGGGCTATATAAAGCCAAATGGAAGAACCAATCCTTTAATGCAACCCTGGCATGGAGATATGCAAAGGAAAAACAATCTCTATGGGTAAAAGTCTTACAGAACAGATATAGCACTAATACGGGCTCCTACGGGTGGAAAGACCTTGAAAAAAAAGGAGGATCTCACACCTGGAAAAATATCTGTATAGGGGGGAAAATATGCGAAAGAGGCATCCATTAGGAAGTAGGTAACGGGGAATCTATTAACCTTTGGCATGATGCCTGGATTATAAACTCAGGACCTCTTCGATCCCTCATTCAGGGACCCCTACCCCTCAATGAAATTAACCTCAATCTTAGCTCTATTCTAGAGGAAGGCTCTTTCAACATCAATTCCCTCTCCTTTGAGCTACCAGAAGCCATTAGTAGGAAAAATTTTAGTACGTATGTAAAACAAAGTGAACCAGCAGTAGACAAATATTCTTGGGGAGAGGGACCTAATGGAACGAAGGCTGCGTACAAAATTGTTAAAAACCAATCGAAAGAAGAAGGAAACTGGACAGATCTCTCTTGGCTGTGGAAGCTAGACACCCTAAACAAATTAAAGACATTCTTATGGACAGTTGTCCACAATAGGTTACCCACCTCCAAAATGCTTTTCAATAGAAAAATCACTAACACCAGTACTTGTAATATATGCCAAAATGAAGAAGAAGACATGGAACACATGTTCTTCAACTGCCTACACTCAAAACCTATATGGGATCAACTGGGAAGTTCTTATAAATACCCGGATCAGCCACGCAACGAGCTCACTATGCATAACTGGTTAAAACCTCTTTGTCACTCGAAATCCTCTTACAACAGACACTTAACTAAGGCGGATATCCTGCCCTTTACTCTTTGGCATATTTGGATTCATAGGAACAATTTCATTTTTAACAATAATAAATCCCCCCTCTCCTTAAAAAATATCGTTAAAAGTGCAATGGAGTTTAAATTGTTAACAGAATCTATACAGAGTCCTAACCCCACGACTACCATCTATATAAAATGGAAGCCTCCTGACCAGGGAACTTTTAAACTAAACATAGATGGCTCAGCCTAGGTAACCCGGGAAGGGGTGGCATTGGAGGGATTATCAGAGACTGTGATAGTAACTGGATTGTTGTCTTTAACATGTCCATACCCCATGCTACCAACATATACATGGAAGGCCTCGCCCTTATTCAGGGTTTAAAAATAGCTATACAACAAAATATTAGGCGATTAGTGGTTGAAACAGACTGCAGTGCTCTTGTTAACATGCTTACTAACGAAAATGGTCCGTATCAAAACTTGATTACTGATTGCAGATGGATGCTTACTAGAGCAGGAGAGCCACAGGTCACTCACATCTTCAGAGAAGCAAATGGAGTAGCTGATGCTATGGCAAAAAATGAAAGCAACTCGAACTTTTTTGGAAATCCTATGTTGTACTTCTCCCCGCCCCCTTTTGTTGTTTCTGCTTTTGAACTCGACAAGCTAGGAACTTTGTGTCCTAGAAAAGTCCCACTTTGTAATAACATTTAAACAGGACGGATTAAATATCTTCATTACCAAAAAAAAAAAAAAAGACAATCTCTAAAAGTTTGAGTTAGGATTTTCTTTGAGCCAATTGTCCAAACAAGAGGTTTAAAAAAGTTGGCTTTGGATGCTGCAATATTAAACAAAATGATTGGGAGCAATCCCACCATATATTAGCCAGTCAAGTACACCTAAATAATAGGACTTCCCTAAAAGTTCTACAAATCTAGGTACTTTTCTACTAGGATGTAGGCTGATAGCTGCTACCTAAAATCTGGTGTCATATTCCTAGAGATTTGTTAGTCAACGTTCAATTGCCAATTTTTATGTCATTTTGATAAGAGGTTAATTGCAAGTTAAGATATATAGGAGTAGGGGTGTTCATGGTTCGGTTAATTAAACCAAGTAAGTCGGTTTTTTAAATATTAAAATCAAACCAAATCAATTAAGTCGGTTTTTTGTCAATTCGGTTTATGTCGGGTTTTGTCGGTTTTTTAGTTTTTTCGGTTATTTGTCGGTTTTTTCTTAAATATAAGACATACACTACCAAACACATATTCCGGCGACCACATTTTCAACGTAACACTATCAAGTCAATTGCCCTTTGAGAAATCTATTATTTACTAAAATATATTGACGATAATTGAATCAAATAGTGATGAATAATTTAAGGACTCAATTAAAAAAATATTTTTTTTAACATGAAATGATTTTTTACACTTAACAAAAGAAAACTACCAATCAAACTAGAATATAAAGGTAAAGAACTGTACTAAAAGTGCAAACGATTAACATTCACCATAAAATTTTTGAAACTTTGTATAAAAATATACACATATATAGGTGTAATAATAAATTTGAAATAGCTACTCCTATAGTCGGTTTGGTTCGGTTTTTCCGGTTATTTTTTTATTAAAACCAAAATCAAACCAAATTTGATCAGTTTTTAAAATTCAAAACCAAAACCAAACCAAACCAAACCAAAAAGTATCGATTTTTTTGGTCGGTTTGGTTTGGTTTTCGGTTTGGTTCGGTTTTTCAGGTTTTTATGAACACCCCTAATAGGAGACTGATAGGCATTGAAAACTTGAATACTCATCAATGTAGTCCTAAATTGTTGAGGAAATGCAACCATTAAGGTATTGTGCAAACAATAGGGCACCTTTTTTACTTATTTTTTCATTCACAGATAATATGCAAATGTTTAATTCGGCATTAATGGATTCCTGATCACTGATTCTGACTTAAAAATAGTTTGATGCCATGTTTTGAAATATAGCACCCGTTTAGTGATAGATTTTTGGGTAATTTTTTCAACTAAAAAAAAAATTGAAAACATTGTTTGTTAACAGAATATGATTAGTTTTTGCGTGAAATTTTTCTTCCAGTCACAGAACTTTTAGTTTTTTCAAATAAAATGCGTGTCCAAACACAATTTTAACTACCAAAAATTATTTTCCAGCATAATTTCAAAAATTCTTTTTTTCAAGTTTTAATCAAATTTATGTCCAAAAGCTAGCATAGTCTTTTGGTCACTGCAAACTTTCATCTCACTTCAGTATCCATGTATTTTCATGAGTGATAAACTAATCATTTCTAAACCCCTGTTATTGATTTTTCTTCACCAAAAACCAAATGCATAAAGTTAATTATTTCACTAGAGTCAAATTTATTAAGGGCGTCCCCCACTATAATAAAATAGTGTGTACTAGATAGGACTTCTCCAAAGGCAATAGCTTTCATTAACTAACTACTCTACGTCTAGCATTTCTCTATGGCTATAAGTGATATGGCCCCAAGGAAGTAAGGAAATTTGACTTCTTTAATTAAGGATCTAAAATTTTCAATTACATAGTTGAAGTTGTGATTGTCTCACTACCCTTTTGTATTTATCCAAAATGTATGTACAACCCTACACCCCCACCCCGCGCAAAACCCCTAAAAAAAATTCACTTTTTTGTTGTATTTTCGATTTTCAATTATTTTATTTTTCTACATCACCCACCCCCTACCCTCCCAATGCCCCCACCCTACCCCACCCCCGGCGCAAACCTCCTAAAAAAAATTTTACTTTTTATTTTTATTTTTAAATTTCTGTTTTTTGTTTTCAGTTTTTCTGCCACCCCACCCCACCATACCCCCTACCCCTCCCCTCCCCCCACCCACTACCCGCCCGGCGCAAACCCCCTAAACAAATTTTTACTTTTTATTTTTATTTTTAA
>NC_031991.1:33376965-33380484 GCF_001879085.1 Nicotiana attenuata
TATTTTAAATTTCTGTTTTTTTGTTTTTCAGTTTTTCTGCCACCCCCACCCCACCATACCCCATATTCCCCCCCCTCCCCCACCCCCGGCGCTAAACCCCTTAAAAAAGTTTTTCTTTTTATTTTTATTTTTAAATTTCTGTTTTTTGGTTTTCATTTTTCTGCCACCCCACCCCACCATACCCCATACCCCCCCCCTTCCCGCCCCGCCACGCAAAACCCCTAAAAAAATTCACTTTTTTTGGTTGTATTTTTAATTTTCTATTATTCTATTTTTCTACACCCCCACCCTACCTCTACCTTCCCACGCCCCCCTCCCCCCACCCCCACCCACCCCGGCGACCCCCTAAAAAAAATTTTTTAACTTTATTTTTGTATTTTCAATTTTTTTTTTCGCGGTCAGTATTAAAATATATTAATTAAATTAAATTATGATCAGGCTTGTTTGATCCTATGTATTGCTTTAATAAAATTCAATTGTAAATACGATATAACCAATAATGAAATCTCTATTAAATCAAAGGTACTTATATAGTTAGTGAATAACTTTTTTGTTCTATATTTTTTAATTATATTAATCAATATTTAATATTCACTTTCTTTTTGTCATATATGAGAAGATTTTATTTTAAATTTTATTCTATTGTTCTTAATAATACTATCTAAATTTTAATGAACAAATATCTGTTAAACTAACAGGACTTATACAGGGAGCGCATTGAATAAATTTTTTGTTATGTATTTTTCTTTATTATATCATCTAATATTTAATATTATTAATTGCTAATAGAAAGTTTTATTAGCATATTAATTTATTAAATATTTTTCTCTGAAAGTTTTTTTATGTCTTTATTTTTGTTTCATTTATTTTATAATAATTTTAAGACTCCAACTTGAAACTAATCCCAAATTTGAATTGGTAATTTATTATTTTTTTTAATTTCGTTTTTATTTTAAAATTATTTTAAAACTCCAACTTGAAACTACATCCCGATTTGAATAGGTACTATTTTTTATCTTTCTTTCGTTTTTATAGCTATTATATATATATATATTATATATATATATATATGTATGTATGTATGTATGTATGTTTTTATTTTTTTATTTTCATTTTTTATATATATTTAAATCAAAAAATAATAACCAATAACTTTTGTTCTATATTTTTCTTTATTATATTAGCCATTGTTTAGTATTCGCTTTCTTTTTGTAATATTTTAGAAGATATATAATTTATTACTGATGAAATATTTTTCTGCCTTAAATTTTATTCTGTTGTTCTTAATAGTATTATCTGAATTTTAATGAATAAAATCTCTGTTAAACTGTCGGGACTTATACGGGGAGCATTGAATAAAATTTTTGTTATGTATTTTTCTTTATTATATCATCTAATATTTAATATTATTATATTTTTAATATAAATATTTATTAGCATATAACTTTATTTAATTTAATTTTTCTTTAAAAGTTTTTTAATTTCTTTATTTTCGTTTTTTTAATTTTAAAATAATTTTTAAAACTCCAATTTGAAATCACTCGCAAATTTGAATTAGTAATTCATTATTTTTAATTTCATTTGTTATTTAAAAATTATTTTAAAACTCCAACTTGAAACTACTTCCCGATTTGAATGGATAGTTCTTCTCTTTTTTCATTTTTATAGCTATTTTTTTTGCCTTTTATTTTAAAGTAATTTAAATAATCCAACTTCAAACTACTCCCGCCCAATTTGGGGGTAGTTATTTTTTATATATTTATTTTTTGTTTTTTTAATATTTAATTATAAGATATCTATATTTATTAATCCAAATGAAGTAACAATTAATATACATTACATACATACATATATATAATATATATATATATATATTATATTATAATATATATATATATATATATATAATTTTATTATTTTTGATTTTTATATATATTTATGTATTTTTGATTTTTGATTTTAGTTATTTAGTTTATAATTAGTTATTGGTTATTACATGTGGTATTTTTTTAGGTTGCCACTTGGCTTAAGGGAGAGGGCTTTTTTCCTCTCTTTTTAATAATACTAGTATAGTACCCGCGCGATGCGCGGATAAATTATAAGAAAAGAAGAGTTTACAGAGATAATAAAAATATGTATATTGCAAATTAGAATTAGCGATCGAATACAGAAGGAGTAAAATTAAAAAATAAATAGATGAATTTGTTGAAAGTAATATAGGTGGGTACGTATGAATGAAGTGCATGAAAGTAGCATTTGAAGAAACTTTCCAAAACCTGTGAAGCTACTTCAGACGTATGGTGATCTCCAACACCTATAACGAAAAAAGAAAGTCCAAAATCATAATTTTTAGTATAATTTATAACGCATGAAGTCATATTAAATAGCATTTCATTGTTTACCTTATTTATGTTCATTGATGAAATGAAGCAACTTGACAGATAGATAAAGTATTTATCTTTGATAATTGATGTATTAGCTGTATTTTTTTTACAGAGTATCAACGAAGAGCAGTAAAGAAAAAAACAAATGGTTTGAGTAAAATAGAAATATCAAATAGTACTTTTATTGTCCCTCGCAAATGTTGTTATGTAAGACTGTGATTGTATGTACATTCATTCCAACATTGAATTATAAGGTGTATGCCTTCCACATTGATAGAATAATTGTTGTTTTTATTGCAAAAAATGTGGATTGTACGACATAATATATTGTTTCCAAGACGATGGTCTTTGTAAGAAATGGTTAATTTTTTTTTAATTGGAGATTAGCATGCACCTACTATCATGAAACTATTTTAACGCATATGTTGTAATGTTAGGAGTTTTTGTAATTTGTGAATGCTCAACTCTACTTATAGTTGTTGTGTGATATGGATTCTGCACAATAGCTGCTGGTTTTTGTAAATATATCTTCTAGGTGATACCTTTAAATTTTACTCATAATTCATCGCAATACAGTAGTAAGATGTAGTTTATTATCATATGAAGTAAGAGAAGATAATGGATCCACCTTCAACCACAGTAAGAAAATTGCATAAAGGATGGGAATACCTATTATAGTGATTCCAAATACTATTAATGTTTATAATGTACGATGGCAAATTGATATATACATAAAAACCTCTCTAGGAGACCGTCTTGTAAAACGTTATACTCGAAGTTGTATACGCCATGGGAAGAAAAATCAAGTCGTGTACAAATTATTCTTGTATGTTACTTCCGAAACCATGCTTTCATTTCTCTTTTTTTTATATATATATATATATATATGGTAGTTTTTTATTTTATTTTATTATTTTCGTTTATTATATCTATTTAAATTCAAAAATAATAACCAATAACTAATTATAAACTAAATAACTAATATGCCATGTGGCTTTTTAGTTATTTAGTTTATAATTAGTTATTGGTTATTACATGTGGTATTTTTTTAGGTTGCCACTTGGCTTAAGGAGAGGGCTTTTTCCTCTCTTTTTAATAATACTAGTATAGTACCCGCGCGATGCGCGGATAAATT
>NC_031991.1:33382918-33385555 GCF_001879085.1 Nicotiana attenuata
AATGATAAAAATATGTTGTTCATAACTAATAAACTACTAAAATATATTATAACAACATGATTTTTATCGCTAACTGTTACATATGCAAAGATCAAATGCTGTTTTCTTCTTTATATACATTCCGTCGATACTATTTCCAGAAATCAGTGCATTCGAATCTTCTTGTAAAACTGTAGCGGACAGGAACTGAGTTTTTGGTGGTCGCTACCATGTAGAAGACGTGTGCCAACGAACGTGGTGGTCAAGCAGGACGACCAGCTCCTGCAAAGTAATTGAGGTTATAGACTCCGCATAGATACATGAAAGATTAGGAAGATGACACAGTTCCAGAAATACAAATGATTTACCGTGGAAATGTTGTGGTATTACTCAATAGAATTGTGAGTTAAGATTTGATGAACTTTCACTTCAAATATACTGCAACAACTGAAGCCTCTGTACGGTTAACTCACTTGTGCTCCCATTAGTATATTCATTGAGACTCTTCTTGTAGTGAAGAACAGTTGGCCTCTCTTTTGACCCAGGTTGAATAGGTAGGGTGAGACGCTGTCTAGAAGGATAGTATTTTCTGGCTGTTGAGCTCAGAAGCAAACAATAGTTTAATGATGTCAACTCATAATAATGCAACTACTGCAAATAAGAAAGTGATCTCAAGAAAAGGCAAACATCAGAGTACATCATTCCACAACTTCTCTCACAAATTGTAAATTGACCAACTTCGTAATTATGGTGACTAATCTGCAAGTTTTGATCTTTACACATTTTGCGTTCAATTGTTCAAACCACATGAAGTGCTAGATAGTCATCTATAATGATTTAAATATTACAACTGACAGCGATCCCATAAAAAAGTCAAGCACATACATCATAAATGATAAAGGCTTCAAAAAAGTAAATATTCGAGTGTAAGCTTGGTGATTTCTTGCAATATTGTTAATCTTTAAAATTTTATATTGTTAACGTGATTAATTTTTATAATGTTAAGATCAAGTGTTACAAACCTCGACAGGAAGTGAGTGTTTGGTGGTCGCTCCCATGTAGAAGGCGTGTGCCAACGAACGTGAGGGGCAATCAGCACGACAAACTCCTGCAAAGTGATTCACATTATAGACTCCGAATATATACATGAACGATTAGGAAGATAACAGAGTTTAAGAAATACAAACGATTTACCTTGCAAATGTTGTGCTATTAGACAAACTTGAGCTAAAAGCTGTATGTACCAAATAATTTAGTGTAGTCCACATCAACCTTAGTTATCAATTGGTTATATGGTTGCAGCTGAAAGACATTCATTGGTAAAAGTAGTATGATGTTTCAGCAAAGGTTGTATTCATCTGAAATTCCTACGAAAGTAGCATTGTTGATTATATGTCTGAAATTAATCTTTCTTGCAATCAGTTAAGTGGTCAAATAGCTAAGAAACGCAGTAATGTTACTGAGATTCGGGCAGTAAACGTGTAACACAAACACAAACCTGGAACAATACTATAAGAATATCAAATGACCAAAATATAGACATTTTGGACCTGTCATACAACCACTTGGCTGATGTGTTTGCAATATCGATAAACTCGTTATCTTCATTAGCGCCCTACAAATATAAAAAAATACAAATGAGGTTCAGTTTTTATCATCCAAATGACAGAGGGTATTTAAATAGTCTCTTGATCTTAGTTCCATAGAAGTGTGCATTCAAGTATTCTTCGAGCACTGTTGCGGCAATAGATATACCTATGTTGCCTGATGTGTTTGCAATATCGATCAACAAATTATCTTCATTAGCGACCTAGAAATTTTAAAAAATAAAAATGAGGTTCAGTTCGATCATGAAATTGAAATGCAGTTCTGTCCAACATGATTGTTGCCTCTGACTGACATTGGTTCTACTAACTGCTGCTGGATACCATTTGGAACTACCACTGTATTGTTTTTTTCCTGAAGTTTGTTTACTGCTGCAACAAATTGTTTGACAGTACGTTCTGCTCCTGCTTCTGTATTATCATATGAAATGTACTTCATCTGTAGCTCCTCATGTACAAATTTGCTCCATGATTTTCCAATTTCTTGTGCCTGTCGACAGTTATTGTGCTCAAACATTAAATTTCTAAAACGATTAAGGTAACAGAAGATTAATTAGCACTGTCATATACATAGAATGTGACCTTTTTTCTGCATTTTTATTGCCCAAGTCTACTGCAAACTTGATGGAGTTGCATTTGTCATTCTGATTTATTGGCCAGTAATGTATTGTTGGCAGCAAACTCCTTGTGAAGAAATCATAGTAGTGGGGATTTATGAGCAGAGATACAAATCACAGGGTAGAATGTACTTTTGACTCACTGACCATGCAAGCCCTTCAACATAAATCTTGTATCTGTCTCATTTCAATTCCAGGAAAAAATTGGTCCAACAGAAATGATTAAAGAACAATTGACAGGGTAGAATATAAGAAAGATTCAGAGAAAAAGACGGTATTCTGAGATTGAATGCATACCTATGAGTGCACTGTGTAGCTAAATCTGAAGTTTTATAACCTTGTCTGCGTTCACGGGCCCATTGATGAAAAGGGCTAATATCACCATATCAAAAATTGCAAATTATGAAATGATGTTTAAATTTTCTAGCATTGTGAAA
>NC_031991.1:33385655-33416558 GCF_001879085.1 Nicotiana attenuata
TTCGGTTTTCTGCGCAGTGGCCTTTTCCTTTAATCTTTGCGACCTTTATTGTCATATTCTTCTTTTAACTGCTTAGTCATGCGAGCCCGTTCTTCTGCATTTTTAGCCAACTGTCTCCGGACCCCAACTAATTCCTTTTCTGCTTTGTCGAGGTCAAAACTGTAATCATTCACCTTCTGCCTTAGATTTGCTATAAGCTTTGTATCTTTGGCACTTCTGACGGGGTTGTCGGCCTCTAGCTTCATCTTTTGGATTTGGGCTCGTAAGACTTCATTCTCTTTGGCCAATCTTTTTCTCTCACCTTCGTCAGCGGCGGCTTGCAAGCTGTTTTCAAATCGGAGGTCTTGGACCTGTTTTTCAAATGCTCCTATGCGGGCCCTGTATTCATTTTCTTTAGCTAACCAAGCCCACTGTTCTTGCGATGATTCAGCAAAGTCCTGGATGTGTGGTCTTTTAGCTGGCCTTTCGTGCTCACATTCTCTTCTATACCAAGCAAGATATCCGGGCGACACTTCGCCTTTGGCCCGATCCTGTACGCAAGTATCCCTTTTTAAGTATTGGCATTCGTTCCAAATCTGGCGAACTATTGCTTCAGGGAACTGACCATCAGGGCCAATCTCAACCACTTGCAAACTAAGATCTTCATCCTTGGGTAATATCTGGCATCTCCCCAGCTGCCTCAACACTCGATACGGGGTGTAAGGCTGAATGCTTCTAAGCCCCATTGAAGGAAATGTGGTCGGGCTGCCGGCATATATACAATTTCATCAAACGGGGTACCATCCCAGTGTCCNCTTTCTGGGTTGTTGAACCCCCCAATATGACCATAGCGATGATACATGAAGCTTAGGGTACAAAAATCATTTGCCAGGTCTGTGTTATGGACGGCCCTGACTATCTTCAAGGAGTCTAGAAATTTGTGTACAGCTACAACTCTGGGAGCAACCAAGTATTTGTGCCTCAACGGAACCTCATCCTTTCCAATGTAGCCAGCTATTTCCTCCAATGTCGGGGTAAGCTCAAAGTCCGAAAAATGGAACACGTTATGTGCTGGGTCCCAACATGTGACCAGTGCTCTAATAATATCTCCCCGAGGCACAATATCAAGCAGACCGGTGAGCCCTTTCAAATGTTTCTTGACCGCATCTTGCCCTTCTTTGCCCAAATCGTTCCACCACATACGCAACTCCAAAGGGATTTTATGCATGATTGAAAAGGGTTCATTTTGAGTCGTGCTCATCCTGCACATTTATTAAGGTGATTTAATAAATTATTTGACCTAACAAAGAAAAGCAAATAACACTATTTTTGTTCAAATTTCCAATTTAAAACAAACGGCCGGTTTGGCAGTTACGGCTTTCAGCACTTCGGGGAGAAGATTTTAAGGCTGTACCCGTTGACCGTTGGGAAATGACTCAAGATGGCCATTTTTGCACAAACAGCCTTCCGGCGCCCGTTTGGGGACATTCGGCTATTTTTGACAAAACGGCACCCCCTGATTTATTTATGACAAAAATAAAAATTGACATTTTCGGCTATTTTTGCAAAAGGGTGATTGGACCCGATGAGGGTTGCCTACGTATCTCACATCCGGTGAGAATCAAACCAGCGTAGTTCGGTCCAATAAATCTAACTATTTTGAAAACACCCCTACTTTGAAAATAACTTCCTTCTTTTTTTTTTTTTTTTTTTTTGAAAATAACTCTTTTTTTGAATCCGATGAGGGTTGCCTACTTTTATTACTTTGAAACAGTACCTCCACGAAGAACATTAACAAATCATAAAACTTAATTAAACCCTAAACATGGAACTGTTAATACGATTACTAATTAAACTAAACTAAACTAATTAATGCTAACTAACAGCAACCATAAGAGATTACTAATCAGTTCAGATGTTGAGGAACGAATTGAAATCCAAACAAAGCTCAAACAGGATCGACCAGACTCGAAACAAATCGTAAACTAAACTTAGAACAGATACGGAACCCCAAAAATAAGAATCAAAAATAGAAGTAATCAGCAAACTTACTGAATTAGAGCATTCGACTGACCATGGGGAAACTCTGACCTTTTGTTTGAATCCTCCGGGATTCTTGACACGTAACATCCCTAATCGTGTGTTTTCAAAAGAACACACATGATTAGGGAAATTACGGTCCAAAATCCCCCAAGATTTTCTGAGCTAGGGTTCTGCCAGTCTAAGATCTAAAATTCGAGAAGCTTTGGTAATATTCGAAAGATTCTGGTTAGGGATTCAGGTGGAGGGAGGTCAGAAGAGTATATGGTGTAAATTTGGTTGGATTTGGGTGAGTTGATGTTTTGGCCCAGATTTTCGATCTAATATTTGAGCAGTTCCGGCCATGTTCGAGACAAGTGGCTATGGGGGTTGGGTAGAGGAGGTCAAGGCGGTCCCATGGTGTTAATTTGGGCCCGTTTGGCATAACCGGCGACTTGGCCGGAAAATTTTGTCAAGATATTCGACGAGCTCCGGCGAGATTCGAGGGAAACTAAGGGCAGGGATGGAAAGAGGGGAACGCGGAGAACCGGTGGTGTAATTTTGGAGGTCATCGGAGTATCGCCGCCGGCGGCGACGATTTCCGGCCGGCGGCGGACGGCGGAGGGACGGTGGGGATAGGGCGGAGGAGGGTGGCCGGCACCTGCGTTACAGGGTACGATGAAGATGAAAGAATGTTTTTAGGTTTTGGGTTAATTTCGGACAGTTTTATGGGATTTGAGACTTAGTTCTCATCCGTTGGATCTTGAAGGATCAACGGATGAGATTCACCTGGGCAGAACGGTGTCGTTTTGAATGGGGTTGCTGGACCGGGTTACAGGGGCGGGTATGGACCGTCTTGGATTGGGGATTTCGTTTGGGCTGACTGATTTTGGCCCAAATTTGGTCTCCAATCAAGACCATTTTTAATTTTTCTTTTTCCCCCCCTTTTTTTTTCTTTATCTATTTTTGTATTTTTTTGTATTTATTTATTTTTCTGATTTTATAAAATGCTAAAACAAAGCAAAGACCTAATTACACTATTTAACTCCTAAAATTACTTATAACTCTATTTAAAGACAAATGCAATAATTAGCAATGCAAAGAACTATTTTCTTGCAATTTTCTTTACATTTTGTTCTAAAACTAATTAATACTAAAATTGTGAAATTAAATCCCTAAATGCCAATGCATATTTTTGGTATTTTCATATGGATTAAAATGCACAAATAAAAATGCAACAATTACCAAAAAATGCCACAAAATTCACAAAAATTTATAAAATACTAGAAAAAATTGTTTTGTTTGAAATTTTGGGAATTATTCATATATAGGGCAAAAAGCACGTGCTCACAACCCCTCCCATTACCCTTTAAGACAGGCTTGAATCGCTATAATCTTACTAAAATTTAAAGCTCTATTCTGTTATTCCTTCAGTTTTCTATATTTTGGTTATTGGCCGGCTAAAAGCCAAGGCCCCTGAAATTCTAGGATCATGCTCTTCGTTGATATTCAGAATACTGTGGATTTTGTTCTTTCTTGTATTTTCGCTTAACTGGTAAGTTACTGGACCTCGTAGTTTCATTCCCATGTATCTGGGATTTGCACATATTTTCACTACTAGAGGTTGTAGTTTAATGTGTTTTTCTGGGTTGTTCTTGTGTGCGATTCTGAATGCTTTACTTCAGTTTTAGGTCTCTTTAATCTTTGACTTCATTATGTTGGTAATTTGAAACATGCCTAAAACTAATTTAAGTTAATTAGATTCTTTTCAAACTTATCTAGCCTATGTGTTGCAACTTACTGATATTTAGGACCTTTGTGTCTCTTTGTTTAATGTTGTTATCAATCCTGTTTCTTGAACATGCTTTACTGACATGATTCGTATCCCTTTAATAGATTACCTGATTGTGTTCAAAAGCATGAGTGTATACGTTAATTGTATAGCCTAAGTCTGTTTCCTGTCCTATTCTGAATTTGCTGTGATGATATCCTGCTTATGTAACATGTTTTATCCTGTTCCTTATGCTTCTAACATGTCTTGATTTCTCAGTAGCTGCAATGATCTGTTCTTATTCTGTTAATATGATCCCTTCTTGTAATGTTAGTACCTATACATAGCATAATTTGAACCTTTTCCTTACTATGCACTAGGTGTTGAACTTGTTCTACTGAATCTTTGCTAAGTCTGATCTTAAAACCTAAAGCATGTTCGATTATCTACTCTATGTGCTCAATTTGACTATGTTTGTATCATTCAGTGCTGTCCCTCAACCTTAGTTTACTCTATTTCACTTGTTACCTGGGCTCTTTTGAGTTCTCATTCTTAGCTGGCTGAAAGCCAAGGCTACCTAGGTTCTATCATTGACCTCCCTAGTCTGAGCACAGCTCGGGATCCATTTTGAGACCCTTGTGAACTCTGACACACTAGGGTCTAAGGTTCCTTGGCTCTTTGTCCTAAATGCTCCATCCTACCCCTTTTTCACCTACTGGATAAATCGTTGGTTTGTGTTAATGGCTGTTGGTTAGCTTTGGCTACTGGGTTTTGGCTATGGAGATTATTTTCCGGGCTGTTGTGAAACTATGTGGACTTGAGATTGAAGGCCTGGCCAGGCAGGATATACTTTAGGCCTGTCTAAGGCTTACTATAGTTATTTTATAACTTTGTAATTTATTTCACTCATTGGGTATGTAATAATGTTGTAATAACAATTGGGGTGTTAGTAAAATCAGGAAAATGGGTTTATTTTAATATTTACATGAAACGGGTAGCAATCCTGCCTATAGGTATTTAATTTGCTCGAACATGTTCTGCTACTGTGTGTTAGATAACCTACCTATAGTTGTTAATTCGTTTAACATATTCTCCTTCTACATATCTGTTAGATATATTGTCTATAGGAAATAAAATGACCAATCTGTCAATTGCAGCATGTTCATTAGATATCTTGATCATAGGATTATATTAGTTTATATTCTACAAATTTGCATTTTAGAAATCATGCCTACAGGGTTTTAATTGGTTAATGTGATATTGCTATAATTACTCACTTTGGAGACATGCCTATAGGAGCTAAAACCAGTTTCAATTGATCTTTGCATAAAGCATGCTCCACATCATATTCCACTCGTGCGTAATTAATACCATAGCGGCGCTTGATGAGTGTCTGCGCTCTTTCTAAATCACCCTTTTAATTTGGAAAGGCTTATTTGTGGTAAAACTAGTCGATTAGTGGGGCAGTTAACAGCTCTGTGCCTTTCCCTCTCAAGCCGTCCGCTTGAGGGTACCGGTCTAGACTCTTCTAGAAACCCCACTCTAATATTAACTATGCATGAATCATGTCCAAACCTAGTATGGATTAGAATGCAGTCCGCGTAATAACTCGCTAAGTCAAGCCTTGTCCAAAGTCCACCGGGATTTCCATAATCCCAATGGACACAATCACGATCTGTGCATTATTTGGAGAAAACGTGCCAATATGTTGATCATTAACATGTAAATAGCCAAATTTGGAGGGGGAAAGGGCTAACTTTATTTGTTTTGCAGAAATGAGGCACGAAGTCTCCAGGTTCGGCATGGTTTGAAATATCCCACCTTTGCTGCTAGATTAGTGCGAAAATCTCCCGCCAAGTGTCAAAAATCATGTGAAGAGAGTTCTCGGGAATATACCCTCTATGTTAGACATTAAGCCAAACAATGCATTAATTGAGGCGGCCACCATGTTCTAGGATGAGAAAAGAGCCGTTTGCCATTTTGGTGACATAGAAATGACTCCCCTTTTAGAAGAAATAGGAGGTTTCGCTGGGCTCCCATGGGATAGCCCTGGTTTGTTGGTACCGGAAAACCACACTTCTCAAGGTTTCTTGAAAATGGTTGGTTTCAGAAAAAATGATGATTTAGTCTGTCTGATGAAGTCTTACATACCATTCGATTTCCTATATGAGCGTTATGGGCAGAACAAATCATATCGCCTTTATCATGATGAGTTTGCCATTACTTCTTTAGGTTGGACTCACCACCGAGTTTTTGTATTCATTATCTGCTTTCTGGGGATGCTGGTATTTCCGATACAGGGAGAAAGGATCCACAGTCCCCTAGCTATGGTCACTAAGGCCTTAATGGAGGGGATTGAGGGGAAAACTTACACTATTGTCCCTATGATTTGGGCTGATATGTACCGGGCTTTAGATCGTTACAAAAAGGGGTATAGGCACTTTGAGGGCTGCAATCTGTTGCTAAAAGTATGGTTGTTGGAACACCTTCAGAGGGGAGAATACCGTCAAGAACTTCCACAACGACCATGGAATGACCACATAGCCTATCATCATCCAAAGAGAATGACTTTTATCCCAAATAGATTCGCGCAACCAGAAAACGTTGTGAGCTGGGTACATTTCTTCAACTATCTGACTGATGACAAGGTACATTGGATGTTTGAGTGGTTTCCTAATAGTGAATTCATCATCAGGTCGAGAGATACTCCTCATCTAGTGCTCACTGGATTGAGGGCGATCTACCCATATGCTCCTATCAGGGTTAGGAGGCAAGCTGGAAGAAAGTAGGTTATACCACGAGTTTCCAAAATGGTTCAGTACAAAGCAGACTTCCAGGGGAATGCCATTTCATTCAAGTTCAAGGCAAAACACATGTGGCATCAAAAGATCATCGTGGAGAAAGATACCATCGAGCCAGATCGGTATTATGCCGGCCATGTGCACTTCTATCCATCATGGTTGGTAGATGATATAGCGGAGGATGTCAAGCTAGGGATTAATCTGAAAAATAGGGTTATAGACGACGTTGCTGAAACACAAGTCAAATACAGGATGTTGCGCAAGAGGGTTTTTGAGTCTGAATCCAGGCATTTGGAACAACATAAAGTGGACATGGAAACAATCAACAAGTGGACAGGAATCTCTACTAAGCCAATAGAAAGGCTGGGATATTTGGAGCAGGGGTTGATGGAACTTGAAGGAAAAATGAGAAAGAGAGTTGTAGGCTGTCAAAACATGGATGGCAATGAAGAAGGGCTCCTAGCAAGGGCATATCTACTGTTGGACATGCGCGACTTGGGGAATCTGATTGATGGAGCAAAAAAGGCCAAGCACGGAGAAGGTCCCTCTGGTACCAAATAGATTAGAAATGATGTTTTTACTTTCTTTCTAGACTCGTTTTAGACTTCAGTTGTAATAAGGCACATGCCATTAGTGACTCTTTATAATTGTTGTCATTTTAGTTGAGATTTGGTTCATTTTATCATATTAATGAAATGATGCAGTTATTAGCATCGGTTTTCTCCAAATCTATATGTCGCTTAGGCCTACCTCGGGCACAATGAGGCCCCCAAATTAGGACACGAATTTATAATACCGCAATATGTGTTTAAATATCGCAAACATCCTTTTAATACTCTTTATTGACTTGTTTACCTTTTTCTTTTCTTCTTTTCTTTATTTGATTACTCCCATCCCCTAAGGTTGGTTCGTGCATACCGACATCATCAACATACCACACCATATCTATAGGTCCTCCACCTCCTCCTCCTCCTCCAAGTGATCCTAAAAGCAAGGAAAAAGCTAAAATGGACTATATGAGTGGTATCAGGAAAGACAACGCTACGAATGCAGAGAATGTTGAAACTTCGGATGGTCAGTTTACTCCGGCATAGAATGACTTGGTCTTACGGTTAGAACAAAAGATATTGGAGTTACAAGGGGAACTTGAGCAGGTCCGAAACTTGGCAAATCTTTCCCTTACCCTGAACTTCCCAAACCTCAACCAACAAAATGCCTAAAACCTAGTATCTCCTTAGAACACACAAAACCAACAAAATCCTCCCCTACCTCATCAGTATGCCACACCTCCTCAAAATCCTAATCCTCTGCCAGTACCGACCCCTCCACAACATCATCACCATCCAACCCAGTATCCGCTAACCACCACCTACCACACTCCTCAAAACGCACCACAACCTACCCCTGATCGCCAAAACTCAACCTACAACCACCACTACGCCCAAATTTTTGGACTCCATCAAAGCAACCCTATATACATGGAAACCTGACCCCACACTCCACAACAAACCCTATACATACCTGAATGTGCCGGAAGAACCTACTCATCAAGAACATGGCAGAGGAGATCAAGAAACCTACTAGTCGAGTCCAAGGTGTTGAATGTGGTAAAGGCATCGAAGGTTTGAATTATGAAGATTTGTGTATTTAGCCGAGCATAGAACTACCAGAGGGGTACAAGCCTCCTAAGTTCAAAATGTTTGACGGGACAGGTGATCAAAAGGTACATTTGAGGACATATTGCGACAAGCTCGTAGGGGTTGTTAAAGATGAAAGAATTCGCATGAAGTTGTTCATAAGGAGCCTCACTGGAGACGCCTTGTCTTGGTACATCAGTCAAAACCCGAAGAAATGGGTTAATTGGGTAAGTATGGCCCAAGGTCCGAAGTGTCCCCTCACATACCAAACACCACATCCCACATATCAGCTTTCACCTCCTAGATACCAATAACCCGCTGCCACTTACCATACCTATAACACTTAGCCAGCATACTACCACTCACCACCAGCCCGCCAAAACTATCAAAACCCCAAACGAAATTTTGACCGTAGACCACCCAGACAATATACTCCTATTGCTGAACCCATCTCTCAGTTGTATGAGAGACTGAAGGTTGCCGGTTATGTCACTGCCATTCCTGCCATTGCCATGGAAAACTCCTCTCAGTGGGTCAATCCAAACAAGACATGTGCCTACCACTCGGGCATGAAGGGTCATACAATCGACGAATGTCTCACTTTGAAGGATAAGATCCAGACGCTGATTGACAACAAGGTTAAACAAGCAAATGAGACTGCACCTAATGTCTGCAACAATCCCCTCCCGGATCACAGGGGCGAGGGGGTAAATGTGATCAAAACCGATGACGAATGGGATTTGGAAGGATCAATCGGGCTCATTCATGACGGGGATGAACCTAAAATACCTCTAGTCATTCTCACTCCTATTGTGGTGCAGATTCAGTTACCAATTGAGGTTGAAGTAACCGCACCGACCTCGTTTGAGTTTGAAGTAACAACACCCTCAGCTACGCCAACTCCATTTGAGGTAGAAGTGACCACACCCTTTACCGTGACAGTAACCACCACACTGTCCTTTAATTCCAATGCCATACCTTGGGACTATGTTGCAGAGGCGAGAAGGAAAGGAAAAGGGAAAATAGAAGAAACCGGTGAAGCACAAGGCATGACCAGAACTGGTAGGGTGTATACATCCGAACATCTGGGAGGAACAAGCAAAGAAGCCACTTCTAAGCAGCCTACCATTGAAATTGGCCTGGATGATCTTTGGAGAAAGGTGCAAGCAAGAGAGTGTTCTATGGTTGATCATCTGAACGAAACCCCTGCTCAAATATCCATTCTATCACTACTACAGAATTCTGAGGCGCATAGGAATGCATTGATGAAAGTGTTGAACGAAGCTTATGTACCCAATAACATCACTGGTGGAGAAATGGCCAACATGGTGGGATAAGTGTTGGAAAGCCACAAGATCACTTTTCACGATGACGAGCTGCCACCACAAGGACTGAGTCACAATCGGGCACTATACATCACAATGCAGTTTGAGGATGAATTGATCGCCAGGGTCCTGATAGATGAGGGTTTGAATCTCAACATTTATCCATTGACTACTTTGAAGAGGTTGGGTAAAGGTTTTCATGAAATACGAGCAGGAACTATGAACGTGAAAGCATTCGATGGGTCCTAAAGGGCCACAATTGGGGAGATCAACCTATGTTTGTAGATGAGCCCGACTTGGTTTGAGGTTGAATTTTAAGTATTGGACATATCCGCCACATACAATCTGTTGTTGGGACGACCTTGGATACATAGTGCTGGGGCCGTAGCCTCCACTCTACATCAGGCTGTGAAGTTTGAATGGAATCATCAGGAAGTAATCATCTAAGGAGACGTGAGTAATCCCATTTATACCAATCAAACTGTTCCAGTTGTCGAGAATAGAAGGAATTTGGGTGGAGAAACGTACCATCGCATCGAGCGCGTCAATGCAATTGAGAAAGACAAATGGTAGAGTAATAAGATTGAAAGCATATTGTCATGGACAGGGTATGCACCCGGCAAGGGTCACGGCAAGAATCTCCAAGGGATCACTAAATCGATACAACTAAAGCGTCACGTCACAACTTTTGGGATTGGGTATGAATACACCTGGCACGAGTATCAGAATTGGTCGCCACCATGGTGCGGTCCTTATTACCCTCTTGAACAACTAATACCGTATGGGTATCTGAAGAAAATGAGGCTTTAGCTGGCCTGAGGAATCTATTTCTGGACGATGAAGACATGGATTGCAGTGTAATAGTTGAGGAGGAGGAAAACCTTACGATACCGTGGGAAAAGGAGCTGTTCTCAAGAACTGGACTGCTGCACCGTCTCGAGCCCGTCAAGTTCCTAGGTAGCATAGCAATTAGCATGATCTATTTTAAAAGCAATTTTAAGCATTTAAGACATTTTCTGTATTTCGTTCTGGACGTATTTTGTTTTCAAATAATTGCTCTAGTCATAGAGTCGTACTTGTTTTAATGTTTCAAGATTTATTTAATGCATTGCTATTTTAGTATTTATTATTTTCCTTTACATTTTCTCTCTACAACATTATGATTACTTATCCTGATGAACAGACGACTATGACATGTAATGAGACAACGCAACATAAGGATAGTGATTCAGAGGAAATAGAAGATGAAGATTTAATACCTGAGGAAATTGTCAAAGAAGTGGAAAAGTTTAAGAACAAGCCTGCGTCCAATTTGGATGAAACCGAGATAGTCAATTTGGGAGATTCTAAAACAGTCAAAGAAACTCGCATATGCATTCACCTGTCACCATCAGAGAAAGAAGAGTACATCCAGTTCCTAAAAGAGTATGAACATATTTTTGCATGGTCTTATGATGATATGACTGGTCTGAGCACGTCTATAGTGGATCATAAACTACCTACCAATCCGATGTGCCCGCCTGTAAAGTAGAAGCTCAGAAAGTTCAAGCCGGATATGAGTCTGAAAATCAAAGAGGAAGTCACCAAGCAGATCAAAGCTAAAGTTCTCAGAGTAGTTGAATATCCTACCTGGTTGGCCAACATATTGCCAGTTCCGAAGAAAGATGGGAAGGTCAGAGTATGTGTCGACTATCAGTATTTGAACAAAGCAAGTCCCAAAGATGATTTCCCATTACCCAATATACACATACTGATTCAATAAGTGTGCCAAGCATGAACTCCAATCTTTTATGGATTGCTTTGCAGGATATCATCAGATTTGGATGGATGAAGAAGATGCCGAGAAAACAGCCTTTATCACTCAATGGGGGATGTATTGTTATAAAATGATGTCGTTTGGCCTGAAGAATGCTGGAGCCACTTACACAAGAGCTATGACGACCATTTTCCATGACATGATTCATAAAGAAATAGAGGTGTATGTGGATGACATCATCATCAAATCCAGAAGAAGCACATATCACAATCTGAAACAGAATCCTGCAAAGTGTGCCTTTGGAGTCCCTGCTGAAAAATTGCTAGGCTTCATCGTCAGTCGCCGAGGGATTGAACTAGACCCATCAAAGGTCAGGGCTATCCAGAATTTTCCACCATCAAAGAACAAAAAAGATGTGATGAGCTTCTTGGGGAGTCTCAATTACATCAGCCGCTTCCTAGCACAATCGATCGTGATCTGTGAGCCGATTTTCAAAATTTTAAAGAAGGATGCCGCAACGAGTTGGACTGAAGACTGCTAGAAAGCTTTTGACAAAATCAAGGAATATCTGTCCACACCACTAGTCCTGGTCTCGCCAGAACCTGGGAGACCTATGCTGCTTTATTTGTCCGTACTAGATGGGGCTTTCGATTGTGTCTTGTGACAACACGATGAGACGGCGAAGAAAGAGCAGGCCATATACTATCTGAGTAAGAAGTTCACACCCTTTGAAACAAGGTATTTGCTGGAACGCACATGCTGCACCCTGACTTGGATAGCTCAAAAATTGAGGCATTACTTCTGTGCCTACACTA
This sequence comes from Nicotiana attenuata, assembly GCF_001879085.1. Taxonomy (NCBI): domain Eukaryota; kingdom Viridiplantae; phylum Streptophyta; class Magnoliopsida; order Solanales; family Solanaceae; genus Nicotiana; species Nicotiana attenuata. Next base: position 33,397,759 of record NC_031991.1, read on the forward strand.
CATATCTCATATCAAGGATGGATCCTCTGAGATACATTTTCCAGAAACCCATGCCTACCGGTAGATACTGTTGAGTGAATTTGATATTCTCTATGTGACTCAGAAAGTGGTCAAATGACATGCGTTAGTAGATCATCTTGCAGAAAATTCTATATGCGGAAAATACGAACCACTGAAAATATATTTTCTCGGTGAAGAAGTATCAGTTGTAGGGAAAGATATCGTCGAAACTTACGACAGTTGGAGAATGTTCTTCGATGGGGCTGCGAACTTCAAAGGAGTGGGTATTGGAGTTGTTTTGGTGTGAGAGACAAGTCAACATTATCCGGTATCCGCAAAGCTTAGATTTCCGTGCACCAAAAATATGGCAGAATATGAAGCTTGCATCTTGGGGATCAATTTGGCCATTGACATGAATATCTTGGAAGTGCTGGTCATTGGTGATTCAGAACTTCCGCTACATCAGGTTCTAGGAGAGTGGGCTACAAAGAATACCAAAATACTACCGTATATGTATCATGTGCAAGAGTTGATGAAAAGATTCACAAAGATAGAATTCAAACATGTTCTCAGAATCCAGAATGAGTTCGCAGATGCATTAGCCACTTTGTCCTCCATGATACAACATCCGGACAAGAGTTTCATCGACCCTATTCCAGTAAGAATCCATAATCAGCTAGCTTATTGCGCTCATGTTGAAGAAGAAACGGATAGGAATCCGTGGTACCATGATATCAAGGAATACTTAGCAAAAGAAGAATACTCGGAGCATGAAAATCATACCCAGAAACACACACTCCGAAGATTATCCAACCATTTCTTCCAAAGTGGAGGAATTCTATACAGAAGGACTCTAGACCTAGGATTATTACGGTGCGTTAACGCCAAGGAAGACTCCAAACTGCTCGAAGAGATACATGTCGGAACTTGCAGACCACAGATGAATGATTTCATTTTAGCCAAGAAGATATTGAGAGCAAGAAACTTTTTGATGACTATGGAAATGGACTGCATCAGGTATGTCCAAAAGTGTCACCAGTGCCAAATACATGCAGATATGATACGGGTGCCACCAAATAAACTCAATGCAACAAGTGCACCTTGGCCTTTTGCCGCTTGGGGAATGGATGTCATTGGTCCGATTGATCCCACCACTTTGAACGGGCACATATTCATTTTAGTGGCCATAGAATACTTCACAAAATTGGTTAAGGTTGCATCTTACATGGCTGTAACCAAGAATGTCATCGCAGCTTTCGTCAGGGATCGTATTGTTTGCCGATTCGGGGTACCAGAATCCATCATCAGTGACAATGCCGCCAACCACAATAGTGACTTAATGAAAGCTATGTGTGAAACCTTCAAAATTAAGCATAAGAATTCCACAGCATACAGGCCTCAAATGAATGGAGTCGTGGAGGTCGCAAACAAGAATATCAAGAAAATATTGAGAAAGATGATAGACAACCACAAGAAATGGCATGAGAAATTACCATTTGCCTTATTGGGGTACCGTAGAACAGTCCGCACATCAACCGGTGCAACTCCCTACATGTTGGTCTGCGGTACTGAAGCTGTTATTCCCGTCGAGGTTGAAATTCCTTCATTGAGAATTATACAAGAAGCAGAACTCAGTGATGCAGAATGGATAAGAAGTTGCTACGAACAATTAGCTCTTACTGATGGGAAAAGAATAAATGTGGTATGCCACGGTAAACTTTATCAAAACAGAATGTCTAGAGCTTTCAACAAAAGGATCAGAACTAGGCAGGTCACACTGGGGCACCTGGTGCTGAAGAGGATCTTCCCGCATCAAGTTAAAGCCAAAGGGAAATTTTCACCTAATTGGCAAGGGCCCTACATGGTTCATAGAGTACTAACAGGAGGAGCACTCATACTTGCAGAAATGGACGGAGAAATTTGGCCAAAAAAACCTATCAACTCAGACGTAGTCAAAAGATACTATGTTTAGATTGTTTACATTTCTTCATTTTGATGTAACTGAACTACGCTTGACCCGATTCTCGTTTATGAGGGGATACGTAGGCAGCTCTATGGGTTCGGTCACATCTTAATAAAATCTTTATTTTCCTTTTGGTCAGAAACTGGGGCAAAATTTTGAGGAGGACCCTCAAAATTCCAGAGCAAGTCCAGCCAATTTCATCATATGCGGAACGGCCGAAGAATCGCTTATTAAACTGGGACAGAATATTGAGGAGGACCCTCAAAATTCAAACGCAAGGAAGCTGCAATGTCTCCAAAAGTGTCACAGTCATTAATTTACTTGATATTGCATACTACTATGTTTTTAAATTTACCAAGTGCATGCATATTTTTTGAAAACTTTATTTATAAGCCAGCCAGTGTTACCCAGGGTAACTCAAACAGGATCTACAGAGAAAAGCAAAGCAAAGCAAGCAGGCAAAGGCACGAACCAACCTTCCCCGCAAAACTCACGATTTTTCTTTGGATGCAGGCACAATGAACATAACAAGAGTATTCGCAAATGCACACATATCAAAATCACTATCGTCGTAACGACAAAACTGCCAAGTGCAAACATATCTCCAACTAAGAAATACTTTGCTATTATTCATTGCATTTTCTTTGCGTGAGACTAAGCATTGTCTCCTGATTTTGCATGAGGCTAAGCCCTGCCTCCTCAATTGCATAAGGCTAAGCACTGCCTTCCATTGCATGAGACTAAGCATTGTCTCCTCTAATTGCATGAGGCTAAGCATTACCTCCCTAATTGCATAATGCTAAGAATTGCCTTTCCTTGCATCGAGACTAAGCCCTGTCTCCTCTAATTGCATGAGACTAAGAATTGTCTCCCATTTTGCATGAGACTAAGCCCTGTCTCCTTTCCATTGTATAAGACTAAGCATTGTCTCCTATTCTTGCATGAGGCTAAGCATTGCCTCCCTAATTGCATAAGGCTAAGCACTGCATTTCCTTGCATCGAGACTAAGCATTGTCTCCTCTTCTTGCATGAGGCTAAGAATTGCCTACCTAATTGCGTAAGGCTAAGCTCTGCCTTTCCTAGCATCGAGACTAAGCCCTGTCTCTTCTAATTGCATGAGACTAAGCATTGCCTTCCATTTTGCATGAGACTAAGCCCTGTCTCCTTTCCATTGCATGAGACTAAGAATTGTCTCCTCTTCTTGCATCAGGCTAAGCATTGCCTCCCTAATTGCATAAAGCTAAGCACTGCCTTTCCTTGTATCGAGACTATGTCCTGTCTCCTCTAATTGCGTGAGAATAAGCATTGTCACCCATTTTGCATGAGACTAAGCCCTGTCTCCTTTCCATTACATGAGACTAAGCATTGTCTCCTCTTCTTACATGAGGCTAAGCATTGCCTCCCTAATTGCATAAGGCTAAGTACTACCTTTCCTTGCATCGAGACTAAGCATTGTCTCCTCTTCTTGCATGAGGCTAAGCATTGCCTCCCTAATTGCATAAGGTTAAGCACTGCCTTTCCTTGCCTCAAGACTAAGCATTGTCTCCTCTTCTTGCATGAGGCTAAGCATTGCCTCCCTAATTGCATAAGGCTAAGCTCAGCCTTTCCTTGCCAAATATCGAATGTTACTTGAAGTCTAGCACTATTTTTTTGCTTTCCCGGGGCTAAGCTCTGCCCCAATCTTCTAACAAGACTAAGCTCTGTCTAGTTTCGCTTATATGACCCAGCATCATGTCTTTACATCTCATGGGCTGGAACATCGCCATCTTATCCAAATGCATCATAGTCCGAAGGCATCATCCTCATTGCCTGAAGACACCATGGCATGAGGATCTTTCAATATTGCTACATCATTATTCAAAGGCGTCATAGTTCAGAGGCACCATCCTTATGGCCCTAGAATATCATTTCAAGGCCTGCGAATCCCTTATCACATGATTCATGGCCTGGGACATCATGGTCTAAGGACATCATCCTCACCGTCTAAAGATAACCTTCTTGGTTCAAAGGGAATTTGCATCATGTTTAAATTCTCTCTATAATCTATATATTTTCTCGCATCGTGTTTAAAGTATTGCAGGCAATCTAGGAAGTAATCGTTCTTCAAATGGGAGCAATCTTTGCTCCGGTTTCCGTTCGTATCACATTCTGCAAATATTTTAAACGTAACCGACCATCATCAATTCCCGCTTCTTACTCTATGGTTATTCATATACTTGCTCTATAACACATATGTTATGTATCAGGTTCACATTCATAACTCCGCATAAATTCATCTGATACTATCCTACCCCAAAAGAACCTTTTTCGAAACGTACAACCATTCCTATAACAGCTCCATCAGTTTCGTTCACCGTTGGATCCAGAACTATACACGGCCTGATTTCTGTAACACCAGGGATATGTAGGCAACTCAAGAACCAGGGTTTGGCCTCTTTTGTTAATCACATCATTCCTCGTTCTATTCGGCCAAAATTGGTCATCATTTTCTTTACCCGACAATTCTTCCATCATTACCGGGTAAAGAGGGGCAGCTATTGATACCCAATTTTTCCCTCATATTTTTAATTTTATATATATACTTTCAAAATGGTACATATGCATCATCATTTAGCTTATAAGCCTATACAAGCATTTTTCATAATTTTTCATAATTTTTAAAGGCTTTAAATCGATTTATTTATGCATTTTATTATATAAATATTCAGTAATTATCTTTCAAATTATTTTAGGATGATTTAATCATTTACACTTATATGAACATTTTTAAATGTTTTACTACATTTTTTATAAATATATTTGCATTTTTAGGGCTAATTGCACATTTTATAATGTTGAGATATTATTTTCAATCATTTTAGTGCACAAATAATATTTTTTATTTGCTAATTACTTTTATAAATTATTCTAATAAAATATTGGGTATTTAAAAACTAGCCTAAATTCTACCTATTTTCGGACCAAACAATGGCACAAAAATACCCAATACCTAGACCAATTACCCCTTTCCCAAGACCAAACGACCCTGCCTAATACCCGGTCGGTACTCGTTTATTTTAACTCACCCCATTCATTTTTAAATCCCAGCCGTTGATCTTTCAAGATCAACGGCCCACATCCTTCCCTCCGGTTTTAATTACCCTAGACCCAAAATCCTAACCCATTTCCTCTAATCTGCCGCCCCTAAACGCTCTCAATCTCTCCACTCTCTTCTCCTACGAACCCTTGCCACCGCCTCTCAAAACCATTGTCCTAATCCCTCTTCTAATGGGATTACCCTCTCATCTACTTACCATATTAGTATGTTTTTGCTATTGGTTGATTCTCCATGGTATCACCTACTACTTGCCTAAACATGGAAAGTATTACCACTTTGATTCTGTCCGATTGACTCCCATCTCTTGAATCTGGACGATATTTCGTCTACACACGTTTTATTCTACATCGTGTAAGTCCGATTTTTTTTTTGTATTTTGTCTATTCTTACTTACCCTAAAACTAGGGTTTTCAGATCTCTTTAGATCGAACCAAAATTGGTTCAAATCTCTGATTTTAAGTGTTGTTTTGTCTATATTCATCCTATTATGTGTATGTTTGATTTTTTTTTGTTTAGATTCTATCAATTTTTTCACTTTCCTTAAAAGTTAGGGTTTCCACATCTCTCTCTTAATATTGATTTTCAGATCAATTTGCATGATTATTTACTTTTATTGGGTTCTTAAATTACTAGGTTTCCTTGTTTGTTGCTCGATTCTTACCACTATATAAACCCCTCCCCAATCCTCTTTAAGACAGACTTGAATCGATATATTGTCTCTAAAATTTAAAGCTCTATTATGTTATTCCTTCACTATTTCGTTCTATATTTTGGTTCTTGGTCGGCTGAAAGCCAAGGCCACTGAAATTCTGGGATCTTGCTCTTCATTGATATTAAGCATACTGTGGATTTTGTTCTTTCTTGTATTGTTGCTTAACTAGTAAGTTATTGGACCTCATAGTTTCATTCCCATGTATCTGGGATTTGCACATGTTTTCATTTCTGGAGGTTGTAGTTTAATGTGTGCAATTCTGAATGCTTTACTTCAGTAGGTCTCTTTAACCTTTGACTTTATTATGTTGGTAATTTGAAACATGCCTAAAACTAATTTGAGTTAATTAGATTCTTTTCAATCTTATCTAGCTTATGTGTTGCAACTTACTGATGTTTAGGACCTTTGCGTCTCCTTGTTGTTTAATTTTTGTTATCAATCATGTTACTTGAACATACTTTACTTACATGAATCGTATCCCTTTAATAGATTAGTTGATTTTGTTCAAAAGCATGAATGTATACGTTAACTATATAGCCTATGTCTGCTTCCTGTCCTATTCTGAATTTGCTGTGATTATATCCTACTTATGTAGCATGTTTGATCCTGTTCCTTATGCTTCTAACATGTCTTAATTTCCCAGTAGCTGCAATGATCTGTTCTCATTCTGTTAATATGATTCCTTCTTGTAACATTAGTACTTATACTTAGCATAATTTGAACCTTTTCCTTACTATGAGTCTGTGTACACCAATCTTGCAAACTTGTTTTATTAATGTGTGACTACTTATGCACTAGGTGTGGAACTTGTTCTTCTGAATCTTCGCTAAGTCTGTTCTTAAAACCTAAAGCATGTTCAATTATCTGCTTTCTGTGCACAATTTAACTATGTTTGTATCCTTTAGTGCTATCCCTCAACCTTAGTTTACTCTCTTTCACTTTACCTAGGCTATTTTGAGTTCTCATTCTTAGCCTGCTGAAAGCCAAGGCTACCTAGGTTCTATCATTGACCTCCCTAGTGTGAGCACTACTCGGGGTCCATTTTAAGACCCTTGTGAACTCCAACACACTAGGGTCTAAGGTTCCTTGGCACTCTGTCCTAAATGCTCCATCCTACCCCTTTTTCACCTACTGGATAAATCAGTTGGTTTGTGTAAATGGTTGTTGGTTAGCTCTGGCTACTGGGTTTTGGCAATGGAGATTATTTTCTGGGTTGTTGTGAAACTATATGGACTTGAGATTGAAAGCCTGGCCAGGCTAGGTATATTTTGGGCCTGTCTAAGTCCTACTATAGTTATTTTATAACTTTGTTATTCATTTCACTCATTGGTTCAGTAATAATGTTGTAATAACATTGGGGTGTTAGTAAAATCGGGAAAATGGGCTTATTTTAATATTTGCATGAAACGGGTAGAAATCCTGCCTATAGGTATTTAATTTGCTCAAACATGTTCTACTATTGTGTGCGTTAGATAACCTGCTCATAGGTGTTAATTCGTTTAACATATTCTGCTTCTACAAATGTGTTAGATATCATGCCTATAGGAAATAAAATTACCAATCTTTCAATTGCAGCATGTTGACTAGATACCATGATCATAGGATTGTATTAGTTTATATTCTACAAATCTACATTTTAAAAATCATGCCTATAGAATTTTAATTGGTTAATGTGTTGTTGATCTAATTACTCACTTAGAAGATATGCCTACAGGAGCTAAAACCAGTTTCAATCGCTAATTCTAGAAATCCTGCCTATAGGATAATCCCACTCGTTTTTAAGTACTGATATGGAACTTACAACACTTTTCGTTGCCACTATTAGAAAGCCTGCCTATAGGATAAAATTGAGTAATTCTGAATATCTCCAGGGTTATCACTGCCAATTACTGCACCTAGATATCATGCCTATAGGTTTAAACACTTATAATATGTAATTTTGGTAATCAGTACGCAATACTAGATTCCCTAAAACATACATAGGTATTCGGAAAGCATGCCTCTAAAGTAGAACCTTGCATATGACACTGCCTGCATGTTTGAATCCAAGGTCACATAGAAATCATGTCTATAGGGCTTAATGACTTCAACTCATCTCAATTCTAAAAATGTCAAACATTTAATGTGTTTGCGTGCATTTGTTGTCTAAGTGTGGAGGCTAACTTGAGCCCCTTTATTGCAATTACGTGCAGTCCTATCTGTTTTTGACTGTCGCCTAGTTTATCATTTTGATCAACTCAGTTGAGTCTAGAACTACCAATAGTAGGTCGAAAGCCTCCTGGGCCATAGGCATGGGACGGGTAGTGCACGCATAAGGCACGGTTTAGAATCAACTAGTGCACTTTAGGTAACAACTTAAAGATAGTAATTGGGTAGCAGAAGATGATAGTCTGTGCCCGCTGAATAATACGAGTAACGCCCCATCCCGAGGGAGTTACGAAGTATTATTTATGTTGCACGGGGTGATCCTTTAAGTTAAAAAACTTAGGACCCCCCCTCATCTTGTCTTTAAAATCAATTATTTGTGTTTAATAAAACTTCCCAAACTTCTTGTCTTTCCCTCTTGTTTTGGACTAATACATATAATTCGAGTTCGGCCGGGACCCACAGTTGTAGACCTCGAACAGTGCCTAACACCTTCTCTTCGAGGTAATTTGAGCCCTTACCTGATCTTCGGTGACGCAAATTGGTTAAACCAGAGTTATTTGCAAATAGGTGCCCTAACGCACCTCAAACCCATTAGGTAGCGACTCTCTCTTTTAACACCTTCCTTAAAAGACTTGTCACGTGTCGAAACCCGATTTCACGAGAAAACGGGGCGCGACACCGAGTATGCCACCCGACAGAGTTATCGACTTTTGCATCGATTTGGTTCTAGGAACTCAGCCTATCTCTATTCCACAATATCGTATGGCTCCAACTGAGCTGAAAGAATTGAAGTAGAAGTTGCAAGATTTGCTTGACAACGGATTTATCAGTCCTAGTGTCTCTCCTTAGGGTGCACTGGATTGTTTGTGAAGAACAAGTATCTGTTGGCAGTTCAACAAGATCACTATCAAGAACAAGTACCTGTTGCCGGTGATTGATGAATTATTTGACTAGCTTCAGGGTGCAAAGGTATTTTTTAAGATTGATTTGAGGTCGGGCTACCATGAGGTGAAGAATAGGGCATCTGATGTCCCTAAGATAGCTTTTCGAACTCGTTATGGTCATTATGAGGCTTTGGTGATGTCAGTTTGCTTGAATAATGCCCCAGCAACCCTTATGGATTTGATGAACTAGATGTTCATGCCTTACTCAGATTCATTCGTGATTGTATTCATTGATGATATTTTTCTTACTCCCATAGTCGAGAGGAGCATGAGCAGCACCTATGGATTTTACTTCAGATTCTGAAAGATCGTCAGCTATATGCCAAGTTTTCAAAATATGTGTTCTGGTTAGACTCGGTTGCCTTTTGGGGGCATGTTGTATCTTATGAGGGCATAAAGGTGGATCCTAAGAAGATTGGCGTAGTTCAAAACTAACCTAGACCTATTTCAATTACAGAGATTCAGAGCTTCTTGGGTTTGGCAATTTATTATCGCCATTTCGTGGAGGGATTTTCATCAATCTCAGCCTCATTGAACAAGTTGACCTGAAAGGGTTTACTTTTCAGATGGTCCGATGTGTATGAGGTGAGCTTTTAGAGGCTCAAAACTACCTTGACTACAACCCTAGTGGTTGTGTTCGCTACATCTTAACATTGTGTATTTTGATGCATCGGGTATTGGGCTTGGTGCGGTATTGATGCAGAACGGTAGGGTGACTGCCTATGCATCTCGATAGTTGAAGGTTCATGAGAAGAATTACCAGTGTATGATTTAAAGTTGGCAGACATTATTCACGCGCTGAAGATTTTGAGGCACTATCTGTACGCCATACCATGTGAGTTCTGTCGCGCCCACTTTTTCTCGCGAAATCGGGTTCATGACATTTTGGTATGGGACAACTCGTTCCTTTTGGGAAAGGGGTTTGCATTTTTGAAGAGTCCCCACTTAACGATTTAAGGTGCGTTAGGGCACCTATAAGGTTCACTTATAACTACGTTTGGTAACCAGAGATAGGGAAAGGGCTTGAAATTATCCTAAGGAGAAGGTGTTAGGCACCCCTCATGATTCACTAGTGTGGTTCCCTGCCAGACAGTTTTTGTGAATTTATACAATTAGGAAATAAACAAGTATGGCTTAAATAGTAGGGGATTTAAGTTTAAATACACAGATGTTTAAAAAAAATAGTTAATGAAAAACAAGATTTTGAAAAAAAGTACAATTTAAGCGTGTTTGTGAATATAAAGGGGTGTCCTAGGTTGATTAGCCTATAGGATCACATCAGTACAATGCCCTGTAATCACTCCTTAGAAAGGGGCTACGCGTGGCATTAGCGCACCGGTCATCATATCCATATCTACCCTTTCCCGCCCCGTGAAGGTAATTAAAGTGAAGGTTGGTCTCAACCCCTATTGCATGCTGTTACCCGCCCCTTCCTATCAGTTCCGGAGGAATTTAGGACTCCTGTCCTATAAAAGGGGTGGGGGTTCTGAGCAGACCCTCAGGTTTAAAGGCAAAATACTAGGCAACAAACAAGAACACATAGGACTGCATTTAGGGGGGAAAACACAGAAAATAGATAAAAGGCTCAGATATACCTCCACAAGTAATGCACACAGACAGCACGACTCATACACAGATAAGGTCCACATTCAGATCCTAACAAGGTATTTAAGTGATAACAGCAGAGTCTGATTGATTACATAACTCAGAAAAGAAGTCCGAATCAGGCATGCCTACTGATTTAACACGTTGACAGTTAAACACTAATCACAAAGACAGTTCTAGTTTTATTTAAAGTTGATTGCCTAAGGCTTGGCTAGGCGCGAAACACAGATGAATACATTTTATATAGTGAAACAAGGCAGGTTTCTTAAAGCGGACTCTTGAGTCCTTAGGCATGATATCTAATGACAAATCAATGCAGTTTTTGAAAGAACTTGTTTTAGAGAAAATAAACCGTTAACTAAACCAGTTTCGAAACGAACTAAAATGTGGACTGGATTGATTTATTTAACTAATCTAATTGAGATCTATAGGCAGAATTTCTAGAGTTATCCCCTATAAGCATGACGTCTAGTTGTTTAACACCGATTTCAGAAACTTGGCAGGCATGATGACCAATGAAAGAAAAACATGTAACACTTGTTATAACAGAAGCTGGATTAAATTATATCCTATAGGCATGGCTTCTATTTGTGAAACTGATTTTGAGACCTATTAAACATGATTTCTAACATGGTAACGCAAGTATAGTAAGACCCTATAGGCATGATTTCTAACATGGTAAGGCAAACATAGTAAAAAAATGTAAAGCCCTATAGGCATGGTTTCTACCCGCCTTACCCCACAAACATGTAAATGCCGCCCTTTTCACTAGTTATCTCAATATTCGTTTACAAATTATTACAGAACATGTGAATGAATAACATAAGAAAAGTAAAAATTACACTATAGAGAGCCTGAAACAGGCCCAGACTTTCAGCACCTGATTATGACTTCCTCCCCGAGTTATGTAATAAACCACCTCAAGTGCCAAGATTGTTCCATAGTCTTTCTCATATCTGGGTGTGTCAGAGTTCCCTAAGGACCTCTAGGGGTCCCGGGCAGTGCTCACACCCAGATTGCATAACCAAGACAGAGTAAGTGCAGTGTGGAAAGTCCAGCTTTTATATGTCCAAGTTCAGAGGGAACTCAATGGTCCCAAGGAAAGGCTCACACAAAAGGGGCAGAACCTAGTGGCCTAAGAGTATGTGTGAGAGTGCTTGACATAGATTTAAAAGAGTTGAGTTGGAAACAGTTTTGAAAATGATTAGTTTGAAATAAGTTTTGGAAGGCAGTAGAAGAGTTTGCCTTAGTGAAAAGAAAAAGGAACAGGACAATCAACAACTCAAAAACAAATCATAGTGCAAACACAAACAGGGAAAGGAGGCATTGGGAACATACATGTTTGAAACCACATAAATGGGGAAACATTTGATGCAACAAATATACAGAACAACTATGAATCCATTGAACAAATCAGTCATGGTAACAGACATTTAAAACATATGGAAGAGTGCAACAGGATCATGTTGAAGACAAGGACTTTGTTGGAACAAAGTTTGACACTACATGGTTATACCAGTCAGGGAGGGGTAAGGGAACTAAGTGAACATGCTGGACAAGTATCAAAGAACTAAGTAAAGTCTGATACGATGATTACACACAGGGCAAGAATTTAGACATGCTTGACAACGACAATCATAGAAACAAATTGAATAACTAGTACAGTAGCAAGCATGGATATATAGGCACGGAACGCATTTAGTTGAGTTTCAAATTTAAACTAGAGACATACCAGTTGAAGAAGTAAAGTGCAGAAAGTAAAGCAAGTAGAGTTCCACAATCTAGCCTTGGCTTTCAGCCGGCTAGACAAGCAGTTAGCACAAGTGGCAGGGAAAGAAGAGAGAGTTTGAGTGTGTGTGTGTGTATTCTGAACTATTGTTCCGTCTCTTATAACTGTAGAAGAGAGTCATTTATATAGTAGTTTGAAAATTGGTTAAAATAAGGCAAGAATCAATTCTTCAGTAATTATAGAACTCAGTATAAAAAAATTGGTTCGAATCTCCCTTTAATTAAGGGAGTCAGTTTAAATGGTAAAGAGCAGGTGGCAAGTAAGAAAAGAAATCATACACGGCTGGAGTATAACAAATGAGGAAAGATTTCAAAAATAGTACCAGTATAGAACAGGTTATTAAGGCTAGGTTCAGAAAGTTTCCAAACTAAGGAGACAATCAGTAGCAATGCAGACAAGGCAAGGAAAATTAATTAAGGGAAGCAACTAATCAAATTAAGTGGAAAGGTAGGGGTCAGGGGGTCTTAAGGGAAATGTTCAAATCACACCAAGTAATAAGGAATTCAGAATCAATAAAAGAGAAAATCATGGAAAAGAGTCAGCATGTTTAACATATAAATAGAGCAAGACATGGGTAGTCAAGAATTAGCACACGACTCTAGCAAAACATGAAGATAAAACGATACTAAATCAGTGAGAAAGATGCAAGTCTTGATGCAAACAGTCAAGATGAACACAAACACATAGAATTGATGTAAGTCTAAGCTGAGAAACTCAGTAGAAGCATATCAAGGCAAGGCAGTAACAAGAAATCACAAGTACTCAAAAGAAATATGAGAATCAGTAAGTCATGCTAATACAACCAAACAAAGAACCCTAAAATTAGGGATTTCGACGTAGGCTAGTTAGGGTCAAGGAAGAACTCAACAAAATCAGTCAAACACATAGATACACTAAAAATCGGAAAGTGTTTCGAAGAAAAGATTTTCAAAAACCCTAGTTTAGGAAGATGACAAACCACTCAAAAATCAGGAGACTTTCCATAAAACAAGTAAAATAAGTTCGATCCTTCTCAGATCTGTACAGATCTAAGAAGTTTAAGAGACGAAATTATGCTTTTTATCAGAATAACTCGAATAGAGGAAAAAGCTTAAACAAACGTTTGCGGATTAATACAAAAATCAGAAGAAAGAAGCGTTTTCGAAAGGTGTAAAGAACCCTAGTTCGAAGGTGAGGAGTTATTTTAGAAAAATCGGAAAAACCTTTGAGGAAAACAACAAAAGCTCATAATATACACAGATCTAGGACAGATCTAAAAGAAATCAGAAAATCTTAAGAGTTAGGGTTTCAGAGAACCCAGAGAAGATGAGAAAACCTTAAAGTGTTACCGGTTTTAGCCGGAAAAGCCATAGATCTTACTCAAACAGCCATGGATGGCCGGAAAATGGTGTGAAAGACCATGGATAGGAGTTGAACCGCTCCAGGTTCACCTGAGGACCTCAGGGTAGTGTTAAACCGGCGTGGGGTGAAGCAGAGGCCAGGAGATGATGAGAGGCCATGGTTTCCGGCGAGGGAGGTGACCGGAGAAGGTGGACAGGGTCCATCGGAGAGGAGGAGAGAAGAGAAGGTTCTAAAGAGAACCAGAGATAGAGAGAGGGAGTTAGAGAGGTCGGTTGAGAGAGAAATGAGAGGGGGAAATGAGAGATGGGGGGTAGTCGTTAGGGTTTAATATGGTAAGGGGGGATCTGGACCGTTGATTAGAATTGATCAACGGTCCAGATTGGACCAGGGATTGGGTCGGGTATGGTTTGGGTTTGGGCTTGGGTCTGATGGGTTATTTAATTGGGTTTGGGGTTGGTTTGATTTAGGTTATAATTTAAATAGGAGTGGCTACTTGTTAAATACCCAACTAAATTAGATAAATAATTAATAAAAATAGCTAATAATTAGATAAAATAAAATTAAAGCTAAATAGGTGAAATTAAGGTAATTAACTAACATGAAAAATATGAAATGACTGATTATTGAATTAAAATAGCATAAAGTGTACAATTAGGCTATAATTGCAAAATTGTTGTAATAATAGCCAAACAATGCCGAATTGGCTAATTTGTGAAATAATTAAATCCTAATAGGATTAAAAATGATATATTGAGCTAAGAAATACTTTGAAATTACTTGTAATGCAATTTATGAATAATTATTGGATATAAAATACTGAATAAATTAGAAAATAAATTGATAATAATATGAAAAATTATGGAAAAATACCAATTATTATAAAAAGTGATTTTGAAGGCATATATGCAAATTTAAAAATAGTTTGAGGAAAAATTAGATATCAACAGATGCCCCTCTTTACCCGGGATGGGTGAAAGAGTTTTCTGGTAAAGAAATGATAGCCAATTTTGACCGAGCGAAATGGCTTGGGAAGATTTAAGCCGCACCCTGCTTCTGCGCTGCCTACATATCCCTGGTTTAACAGGAATCAGGTCGTATGTAGTTCCGGATCCATCGGCGGAGTATACCGATGAAGCTATTTCAAGAACGGACGCCACATCTAGGGTTGGGTGAGTGAACGGTTTATGGGAATGGTTAGGTTTGATATGGCTTGAGGGAACTGGAGCGGGATCGCTCCTGCTAGGATAGCCGTTGCTCACCGTTTCACCTGTAAATAGAAGCAATACAAGCGTATACGGTGCATAAATTTAAACATGATGCAAATTCCCGCCGGACCATGAATGTTGTCTTCGGACGATGCGGATGATGTCCTTAGACCATGATGTCCTGGGCCATGGAGCATATGATAAGGGATTCGCAGGCCATGAAAATGATGTTCTCAGGCTACGAGGATGGTGCCTCCAAAGACGCCTTTGAATAATGATATGCAAAAGATTGAAAGAGATCCTTAGGCCATGACATGGTGTTCTCGGGGTATGAAGATGGTGCCTCCGAACGATGACGCCTTTGGATGAGTTGGCGATATTTCAGCCCATGAAGGATGCAGTATGAGGCGATCTTTTAGCCATGCAATGCAGTATGAGGCGATCTTTCAGCCATGCAGATGCAGTATGAGGCGATCTTTCAGCCATGCAGATGCAGTATGTGGCGATCTTTCAGCGATGCAATGCAGTATGAGGCGATCTTTCAGCCATGCAGATGCAATATGTGGCGATCTTTCAGCCATGCAGATGGGAAGGCGGAATAGTAGCCCTATGCAATGCGAATGCAGATGGAGACAGCATTTAGTCTCGGAAGGCAAAATGGTAGCCTTATGCAATGCAGATGCGGATGGAGATAGCATTTAGTCTCGGAAGACAGAATGGTAGCCTTATGCAAATCGGAAGGCAAAATGGTAGCCTTATGCAATGCGGATGTAGATGGAGGTAGAGCTTAACCTCGGAAGGCAGAATGGTAGCCTTATGCGATGCAGATGTGGATGGAGGTAGCGTTTAACCTCAGAAGGCAGAATAGTAGCCTTATGCAAATTGGAAGGCAGAATGGTAGCCTTATGCAATACGGATGCAAATAGAGGTAGAGCTTAACCTCGGAAGGCAGAATGGTAGGCTTATGCAAATAGGAAGGCAGAATGGTAGCCTTATGCAAGAAATAAAATAACAAATGACAGTGGAGTTTTCTTAGCTGAGAGCAGATTGCAGCGTTGTGATTACTGGGAGCATTGTGACTACGGGGCATTACTGGTGTGTGCTGATAGAAAATGTTGGCAAGTGCGACGGTTCGGAGAGTAGTATTCTTGAACAATGTTTGTTCCATGGGTGTACAGTATGTTTAATGATTTCGCAATCCTAGTGCCTGTATCTAAAGAAAAATCGTGAGTTTTGTAAGGGGGAAGGTTAGTTCGTATCCCCGCTGGCTTTGCTTGACTCGTTCGGCTTTGATCTGGTGATACCGTCTGTATCATTGGGGTAGCGTTGCTAAACAAAGCGGTTTCAATAATAGACATGCATGATTTTGTAAAAGTATGACATAAATGTATAGTTAAAAATAGCTTTTAGATGAACCGACGACTGTGACGTGGTTCAGGACATTGCAATCTCTCCTGCTATGGAATTTTGAGGGTCCTCCTCACAATTCTGCCCCAGTTTGATGGGTTGACACTTCTGACTGCTGCTTGTGCAACGATCAGCTGAAATTACTTCGGAATTTTAAGGGTCCTCCTCAAAATTCTGCCCCAGTTTCCAATTGCGGGGGGAAAAGAAATTTTATTGAATTGTGACCGAACCCATAGGGCTGCCTACGTATCCCCTCTTAAACGGGAATCAGGTCAGGCGTAGTTCAATTTACATCATATAAGGAAAGCATAAAGATTACACATAGTAACGTTTGACTGCATCTGAATTGATCGGCTTTGGCCAGACTTCTCCGTCCATTTCTGCAAGTATGAGGGCTCCTCCTGTCAAATCCCGGTGAACCATGCATGGACCCTGCCAGTTAGGAGAGAACTTCCCTTTGGCTTCATCTTGATGCGGAAAAAGTTTCTTTAACACCAGTTACGCAGGTGTGAACTCTCTTGGCTTGACACTTTTATTGAAGGCTTTGGACATTCTATTCTAATAGAGTTGACCATGGCAGACTGCGTTCATTCTCTTTCCGTTTATAAGGGCTAGTTGCTCATAACGACTTTTTACCCACTCTGCGTCGTCAAGCTCAGCTTCTTGTATGATCCATAGGGAGGGAAATTCCACCTCAACGGGAATGATAGCCTCTGTACTGTAAACCAGCATATAGGGGGCTACCCCAATTGATGTGCAGACTGTGGTACGATACCCTAGAAGAGCAAAGGATAACTTCTCGTGCCACTGTCTGTGATTCTTTATCATTTTCCTCAATATCTTCTTGATATTCTTGTTGGCGGCTTCTACAGATCCATTCATCTGAGGCCTGTAGGCTGTGGAATTCTTGTGTTTGATCTTGAAAGTTTCGCACATAGCTGTCATCAAGTCGCTGTTGAGATTGGAGCCATTATCAGTAATGATTGACTCTGGAATTCCGAATCGACAAACAATGCGGTCGCGGACAAAGTCTGCCACGACTTTCTTAGTCACTACTTTGTAAGATGCTGCTTCGACCCCTTTTGTGAAATAGTCTATGGCTACTAGGATAAACCTGTGTCCGTTGGAAGCAGCAGGCTCGATTGGTCCAATAACATCCATTCCCCAGGTGGTGAACGGCCACGGTGAGCTTGTTATGTTAAGCTCGCTTGGAGGTACCTTTATCATGTCTTCATGTATCTGACAGTGGTGGCATTTTCGGACATATTGGATGCAGTCTGTTTCCATAGTCATCCAAAAGTAACCAGCCCGGAGTATCTTCTTTGCTAAGACAAAACCGTTCATATGTGGACCGCAGGTCCCAGCATGAATTTCCTCTAGTAGCCTGGATGCTTCCTTTGCGTCGACACATCTTAATAATCCTAAATCGGGAATCCTCCTATACAGGATTCCTTCGCTGTGAAAGAAGTTGATGGACAACCTCCGAAGTGTGCGTTTCTGAGTAGGATTCACAAGCTCTGGGTACTCTCCTTTTGCCAAATATTCCCTGATATCATGAAACCAAGGCTTTCCATCTGCTTCCTCTTCGACATGGGCACAGTAAGCTGGCTGATTATGGATTTTCACCGGAATGGGATCAATGAAATTCTTGTCGGGATGTTGTATCATAGATGATAGGGTAGCCAATGCATCGGCGAACTCATTCTGGATTCTGGGAACATGCTGGAATTTCGTCTTCGTGAACCTCTTTCTCAATTCCTGTACGTGATGTAGATGAGTTCTTGGTTGCCTATTCTTCTCGTACCTAATGTATAAGTAAGTCTGAATCTCCAATCACTAGCAAATCTTGAACGTTGATGTCAATGGCCATTTTGAGTCGTAAGATGCAGGCTTCATACTCGGCCATATTGTTGGTGCAGGGGAACCTGAGTTTGGCAGACACCGGATAATGCTGACCGGTTTCTGATATTAAGACTGCTCCTATGCCAACTCCTTTGAAGTTTGCTGCTCCATCGAAGAACATTCTCCAACCGTCATAGGATTCCGCAATGTCTTCTCCTATGAATGATACCTCTTTATCGGGAAAATACATTTTCAGGGGTTCGTATCCTCCATCCATGGGGTTTTCAGCAAGGTGGTCTGCCAGTGCTTGTACCTTGACCGTTTTCTGAGTTACGTAAACAATGTCGAACTCACTCAACAGGATTTGCCACTTGGCTAGCTTGCCAGTGGGCATGGGCTTCTGAAATATATACTTCAAGGGATCCATTCTCCATATGAGATATGTAGTATAGGCACAGAAGTAATGTCTCAGCTTCTGAGCTACCCAAGTCAAAGCACAACAGGTGCGTTCTAATAGAGAATATCGGGCCTCGTACGGGGTGAACTTCTTACTGAGATAATAAATGGCTTGCGCCTTCCTTCTTGTTTCATCGTGTTGCCCCAGAACGCAGCCGAAAGCTCCATCTAACACTACAAGGTAGAGTAATAAGGGTCTACCTGGCTCGGGCGGGACTAAGACTGGTGGTGTTGACAGGTACTCCTTGATTTTGTCGAAGGCCTTTTGGCAGTCATCGGTCCATTTGGTGG
>NC_031991.1:33417112-33441796 GCF_001879085.1 Nicotiana attenuata
AGCTCAACCCATTCTTTGGCATTCTCAGGCTGAGCGAACATGTCGGGGATGTAATTCATTCGCTTTGGATGCTGGAAAGCGATGTGGTCATCCCAGGCCCTTCGCTGAATTTCTTGTCAGTATTCGCCCTTTTGGAGATGTTCCATGAACCAAAGTTGAAGTAGTAGATTGCAGCCTTCGAAGTGTTTCGCTCCTCGTTGACACTTATCTAAGTCTCGGTATATGTCTTCAATGATCATGGGTACAATGCTAAATGTCTGCCCACCAATCCCCTCCATTAGGGTCTTGGTTACCATAGCTAGCCTAGTATGGATTCTCCTTTTCTTCATTGGAAACACGATCAGACCCAGGAAGCAAAACATGAAGACGAAAACCCTGTGATGAATATGTCCCAAGGATGTGATGGCAAACTCGTCATGGTAGGTACGGTATGATTTGCTGTGACCGTACCTTTCATACAGGTAGTCAAAAGGGATGTACGATTCCTTTAGGCATACCAATTATGCATTCTTCTTCAAACCCATCATTTTTAGGAAACCCTTGCTTGTGCGGTTCTCAGGCATTAGCAAACCCGGGGTTTCCCACACTGGACCGGCCAGTCCTCTTATCTCCTCTAGCAAAGGTGTCATTTCGATGTACCCAAAGCGGAACACGGCGCTTTCACAATCCCAAAATAAGGTAGAAGCTTCTATTATCATGTTGTTAGGCTGGATTTCTAGGAGGGATGGTAGATTGCCCAGATACTTTCTGACGATGGTTTTGTCACTAGAATGTAAATCTTCCCACCAACTTAGCAATCTTGGGTGGATATTGGTGACCATGCCGAATTTGGGGACTTCGTGCCTCATATTTCTGCAAGGCAAACAAGGTTAGGCCCTTACCCCCACCAGACTCGATTATTTAACATCAACAATTAGCATGAAGCATTTAGTTCCCCAAATAAATACACAGAACGTGATGATGTCCATTTGGGTTTAGGGAAACCCCAGTGGACTTTTGGACAAGGCTATCTTAAAGGATCATTATGTGGACAACATAACTGACCCGGCTAGGTTTGACCATGATGCATGCGCAATTTAAACAGAGTAAGGTTTCTATGGGGTTTTAGACTGGTACCCTTGAGCGGACAACTCAAGGGGGAAGGCACGGAATTGTCGACTGCACTGCTGATCGACTAGTTTTACCGCAAATAAGCCTTTCCGAATTTAGGGGGTAATGATATAGGAAGGGAGCAACCACTCATCAAGCGTTGCTATAGTATTTCTTTGGCACGAGTGGAGTATGATTTTGAGCATGATTATGCAATAATTAAAAGCATGTTGACATGTATTTGCACGTTAAGAAAGCGATAAATACAACAGTTTTATAATTTAAAGCAGTTATAAAAGAAGGAAACAAGAAAGATATGTTAGTTTTCCTTTTGAAAAAGAAATTAAATGCTTAAAGGAATTAAACAAATAATTGCACATAGGAAGGGAACAAATTCACAAAAACGGTATGAAATGGTAAAAGCCTAGATATCCCCAACAGAGTCGCCATGCTGCCGCGCCCCCTTTTTCTCGCTAAATCGGGTTCATGACATTTTGGTATGGGACAACTCGTTACTTTTGGGAAAGGGGTTTGCATTTTTGAAGAGTCGCCACCTAACGATTTAAGGTGCGTTAGGGCACCTATAAGGTTCGCCTATAACTACGTTTGGTAACCAGAGATAGGCTAAGGGCTTGAAATTATCCTAAGGGGAAGGTGTTAGGCACCCCTCAGGATCCACTAGTGTGGTTCCCGGTCAGACAGTTTTTGTGAATTTATACAATTAGCAAATAAACAAGTATGGCTCAAATAGTAGGGGATTTAAGTTTAAATACACAGATGTTTAAAAAAACAGTTAATGAAAAACAAGATTTTGAAAAGAAGTACAATCTAAGTGTGTTTGTGAATATAAAGGGGTGTCCTAGGTTGGTTAGCCTATAGGATCACATCAGTACAATGCCCGGTAATCACTCCTTAGAAAGGGGCTACGCGTGGCATTAGCGCACCGGTCATCATATCCATATCTACCCTTTCCCACCCCGTGAAGGTAATTAAAGCGAAGGTTGGTCTCGACCCCTATTGCATGTTGTTACCCATCCCTTCCTATCAGTCCCAGAGGAATTTAGGACTCCTATCCTATAAAAGGGGTCGGGGTTCTGGGTAGACCCTCAGGTTTAAAGGCAAAATACTAGGCGACAAACAAGAACGCAAAGGACTGCATTTGGGGGGGGAACACAGAAAACAGATAGAAGGCTCAGATATACCTCCACAAGTAATGCACACAGACAGCACGACTCATACACATATAAGGTCCACATTCAGATCCTAACAAGGTATTTAAGAGATAACAGCAGAGTCAGATTGATTACATGACTCAAAAAAGAAGTCCGAATCAGGCGTGCTTACTAATTTAACATGTTGACAGTTAAACACTAATCACAAAGACGGTTCTGGTTTTATTTAAAGTTGATCGCCTAAGGCTTGCCTAGGCGCGGAGCACAGATGACTACATTTTATATAGTGAAACAAGGTAGGTTTCTTAAAGCGGACTCTTGAGTCCTTAGGCATGATATCTAATGACAAATCAATGCAGTTTTTGAAAGAACTTGTTTTAGAGAAAATAAACAGTTAATTAAACCAGTTTCGAAACGAACTAAAAGATGGACTAGATTGATTTATTTAACTAAACTAATTGAGATCTATAGGAAAAATTTCTAGAGTTATCCCCTATAGGCATGATGTCTAGTTGTTTAACACTGATTTCAGAAACTTGGCAGGCATGATGACCAATGAAAGAAAAACATGTAACACTTGTTATAACAGAAACTGGATTAAATTATATCCTATAGGCCTGGCATCTATTTGTGAAACTGATTTTGAGACCTATTAAACATGATTTCTAACATGGTAAGGCAAGTATAGTAAAACCCTACAGGCATGGTTTCTAACATGGTAAGGCAAACATAGTAAAAAAATGTAAAGTCCTATAGGCATGGTTTCTACCCGCCTTACCCCACAAACATGTAAATGCCCGCCCTTTTCACTAGTTATCCCAATATTCGTTTACAAATTATTACAGACCATGTGAATGAATTACATAAGAAAAGTAAAAAATTACACTATAGAGAGCCTGAAACAGGCCCAGACTTTCAGCACCTGATTAGGACTTCCTCCCTGAGTTATGTAATAAACCACCTCAAGTGCCAAGATTGTTCCATAGTCTTTCTCATATCTGGGTATGTCAGAGTTCCCTAAGGACCTCTAGCGGTCCTGGGCAGTGCTCACACCCAGATTGCATAACCAAGACAGAGTAAGTGCAGTGTGGAAAGGCCAACTTTTATGTGTCCAAATTCAGAGGGAACTCAAGGGTCCCAAGGCAAGGCTCACACAAAAGGGGCAGAACCTACTGGCCTAAGAGTATGTGTGAGAGTGCTTGACATAGATTTAAAAGAGTTGAGTTGGAAATAGTTTTGAAAATGATTAGTTCGAAATAAGTTTTGGAAAGCAGTAGAAGAGTTTGCCTTAGTGAAAAGAAAAGGAACAGGACAATCAGCAACTCAAAAACAAATCATAGTGCAAACACAAACAGGGAAAGGAGGCATTGGGAACATACAGGTTTGAAACCACATAAATAGGGAAACATTTGATGCAACAAATATACAGGACAACTATGAATCCATTGAACAAATCAGTCATGGTAACAGACATTTAATACATAGGGAAGAGTGCAACAGGATCATGTTGAAGACAAGGACTTTGTTGAACAAAGTTTCACACTACATGGTGATACCAGTCAGGGAGGGGTAAGGGAACTAAGTGAACATGCTGGACAAGTATCAAAGAACTAAGTAAAGTCTGATACGATGATTACACACAAGGCAAGAATTTAGACATGCTTGACAACATCAATCATAGAAACAAATTGAATAACTAGTACAGTAGCAAGCATGGATATATAGGCATAGAGCGCATAAGGTTGAGTTTCAAATTTAAACTAGAGACATACCAGTTGAAGAAGTAAAGTGCAGAAACTAAAGAAAGTAGAGTTCCACAGTCTAGCCTAAGCTTTCAGCCGGCTAGACAAGCAATTAGCACAAGTGGCAGAGAAAGAAGAGAGAGTTTGAGAGTGTGTGTGTGTATTCTGAACTATTGTTCCCTCTCTTAAGACTGTAGAAGAGAGTCATTTATATAGTAGTTTTCAGTAATTATAGAACTCAGTATAAAAAAATTGGTTCGAATCTCCCTTTAATTAAGGGAGTCAGTGTAAATGGTAAAGAGCAGGTGGCAAGTAAGGAAAGAAATCATACACGGCTGGAGTATAACAAATAAGGAAAGATTTCAAAAATAGTACCAGTATAGAACGGGTAATTAAGGCTAGGTTCAGAAAGTTTTCAAACTAAGGAGACAATCAGTAGCAATGCAGACAAGGCAAGGAAACTTAATTAAGGCAAGCAACTAATCAAATTAAGTGGAATGGTAGGGGTCGGGGGGTCTAAAGGGAAATGTTCAAATCACACCAAGTAATAAGGAATTCAGAATCAATCAAAGAGAAAATCATGGAAAAGAGTCAGCATGTTTAACATATAAATAGAGTAAGACATGGGTAGTCAAGAATTAGCACACGATTCTAGCAAAACATGAAGATAAAACGATACTGAATCAGTGAAAAAGATGCAAGTCTTGATGCCAACAGTCAAGATGAACACAAACACATAGAATAGATGTAAGTCTACGCTGAGAAACTCAGTAGAAGCATATCAAGTCAAGGCAAGAAATCACAAGAACTCAAAAGAAATATGAGAATCAGTAAGTCATGCTAATACAACCAAACGAAGAACCCTAAAATTAGGGTTTTCGACGTAGGCTAGTTAGGGTCAAGGAAGAACTCAACAAAATCAGTCAAAACACATAGATACACTTAAAACCGGAAAGTGTTTCGAAGAAAAGATTTTCAAAAACCCTAGTTTAGGAAGATGACAAACCACTCGAAAATCAGGAGACTTTCCATAAAACAAGTAAAATAAGTTAGATCCTTCTCAGATCTGTACAAATCTAAGAAGTTTAAGAGACGAAATTAGGCTTTTTATCAGAATAACTCGAATAGAGCAAAAAGCTTAAACAAACGTTTGCGGATTAATACAAAAATCAGAAGAAAGAAGCATTTTCGAAAGGTGTTTAAGAACCCTAGTTCGAAGGTGGGGAGTTATTTTAGAAAAACCGAAAAAACCTTGGAGGAAAACAACAAAAGCTCATAATATACACAGATCTAAGACAGATGTAAAAGAAATCGGAAAATCTTAAGAGTTAGGGTTTCAGAGAACCTAGAGAAGATGAGAAAACCTAAAAGTGTTACTGGTTTTAGCCGGAAAAGCCATAGATCTTACTCAAACAGCCATGGATGGCCGAAAAATAGCGTGAAAGACCATGGATAGGAGTTGAACTGCTCCAGGTTCACCTGAGGACCTCAGGGTAGTGTTAAACCGGCGTGGGGTGAAGCAGAGGCCAGGAGATGATGAGAGGCCATGGTTTCCGGCGAGGGAGGTGACCGGAGAAGGTGGACAGGGTCCATCAGAGAGGAGGAGAGAAGAGAAGGATCTAGAGAGAACCAGAGATAGAGAGAGGAAGTTAGAGAGGTCGGTTGAGAGAGAAATGAGAGGGGGAAATAAGATATGGGGGGGTAGTCGTTAGGGTTTAATATGGTAAGGGGGATCTGGACCGTTGATTAGAATTGATCAACGGTCCAGATTGGACCAGGGATTGGGTCGGGTATGGTTTGGGTTTGGGCTTGGGTCTGATGGGTTATTTAATTGGGTTTGGGGTTGGTTTGATTTAGGTTATAATTTAAATAGGAGTGGCTACTTGTTAAATACCCAACAAAATTAGATAAATAACTAATAAAAATAGCTAATAATTAGATAAAATGAAATTAAAGCTAAATAGGTGAAATTGAGGTAGTTTGAAATATATGAAATGACTGATTATTGAATTAAAATAGCATAAAGTGTACAATTAGGCTATAATGCAAAATTATTGTAATTATAGCCAAACAATGCCGAATCGGCTAATTTGTGAAATAATTAAATCCTAATAGGATTAAAAATTATATATTGAGCTAAGAAATACTTTGAAATTACTTGTAATACAATTTATGAATAATTATTGGATATAAAATACTGAATAAATTAGAAAATAAATTGATAATAATATGGAAAATTATGAAAAAATACCAATTATTATAAAAAGTGATTTTGAAGGCATATTATGCAAATTTAAAAATAGTTTGAGGAAAAATTGGGTATCAACAAGTTCTATATCGACCATTAGAGTCTCTAGCACCTATTCAAGCAGAAGGACCTTAAACTGCGACAGTGGAGATGGATAGAGTTATTGAAAGACTATGATATCACCATATTATATCATCTCGAAAAGGCCAATGTGGTGGCCAACCAATGTATTGAGTAGGAAGGCTAAGAGCATGGGCAGTTTGGCATATTTACCGGTATTGGAGAGGCCACTAGCCATGGATGTTCAATCTTTGGCCAATCGGTTCGTGCGGTTTGATGTTTCGGAGCCTAGTCGGGTTTTTGCTTGTGTTGTGGTAAAGTCATCATTGTTGGAGCGCATCAAGGTTTGCCAGTTTGATGATCCTCATTTGTTGTTGTTGAAAGACATGGTGTAGTGGGGTGGTACTAAGGAGGTTGTGATTGGAGATGATGGTATTATGCAGCTTTAGGGACGGATTTTTGTTCCAAATGTTGATGGGTTGAGAGAGCTGATCCTTGAAGAGGCTCGCAGTTCAAGCTATTCCATCCACCCAGGTGTCACGAAGATATACCATGACTTGAAACAACACTATTGGTGGCAGAGAATGAAGAAATATATTGTTGATTATATCTCTCGGTGCTTGAATTATCAATAGGTGAAGTATGAGCATCAGAAACCGGGTGGGTTGACTCAAAGACTGCAGATAACGGAGTAGAAGTGGGAGCTCATCACTATGGATTTTGTGGTAGGCTTACCGCCGATCTTGAGGAAATATGATGCAGATTGGGTTATTGTGGACCGGTTGACTAAGTCTGCGCACTTCATTCCAGTGATGACATCCTATTCTTCAGAGTGGTTGACTCAAATTACATCTAGGAGATTATCTGCCTGCATGGCATGCCCATTCCTATCATTTTTTATCGCGGCATGCAGTTCACATCGCATTTCTGGAGAGTCATGCAGCGTGACTTAGGCATGCGGGTAGAGCTGAGTAATGCATTTCTTCCACAGGTAGACCGACATTCCGAGCATGCTATTCAGATTTTGGAGGACATGTTGCAAGCATGCTTTACGGATTTGGGGGGTTAGTGGGACCAGTTTTACCTCTAGTAGAGTTCGTCTCCAATAATAGCTATCAGTCAAGCATCCAGATGGCTACGTATGAGGCTTTGTATAGGAGGCAATGTCGTTCGTCAGTTTGTTGGTTTGAGTCTTGTGAGGATAGATTGTTGGGCACTGATTTGGTTTGTGAAGCTTTGAAAAGGGTTAAGGTGATTCAGGAGCGATTTCGTACAGCTCAGTCAGGCAAACGAATTATGCAGACCAGAAGGTTCAAGATGTGGCTTACATGGCGGGTGAGAAGGTTCTTCTCCGATTGTCGCCTATGAAGGGCGTGATGCAGTTTGGGAAGAAGGGCAAGTTGAGCCCGAGGTTACCCATTTGAGTTTTTGGAGAGGGTTGGGGAGGTTGCCTATTGGCTTGCATTGCCACCTAGCCTAGAAGGGGTACATCCGGTATTTCATGTTTCCATGCTTTGGAAGTACCATGAAGATAGGCCACATGTTTTAGACTTCACCACGCTGCAATTTGATGAGAATTTGAACTATGAGGAAGAGTCGGTGGCAATTCTTGACCGGCAGGTTCGTAAGATGAGGTCAAAGAGTTTTCCTTATGTGAAAGTGCAATGGAGAGGTCAGCCGATCGAGGAGGCTGCGTGGGAGTCTGAGTCCGATATGAGGAGTTGATACCCGTACCTTTTTACCAGTCCATGTATATTTCTATGTTCGTTCGAGTACGAATATTTCTTTTAGAGGTGGAGAATGTGACGACCCGATAGGTCGTTTTGAGTATTAGCTCTTTTTTTGTTCCGAGACCTCTCGTAGCTTTATATGATGATTTATTACTTACGTGCATAGTTTGTGTCGATTTCTGGATAGACTGTGTATTATTTTGAAGAAAATGTTACTTTTTGACTTAAAACAAGGCTTGAGTTGACCATAGCCAACCTTTAAGATAAATGACCTTAGATTGATATTTTAATGATTCTAGTAGGTTCGTATGATATTTTTTGACTTGCACGCATGTTTGGTTGGAGTCTCAGGTGACCCGATTCTATTTCAGCGCATTATGTGGAAATTTGCAAACGTTGAGTTTCAAGTTGAAATTTTTTAATTTTGGTGGCCGATTATTGATATATTATATTAGTTTGATGATTTGAGTTAGCGAGGGAGTCTGTGTGATGTTAATACACTTGTGTGGATGTTTATGTAGGAGCCCGAAGGGTTTGAGTGAGTTTTAACTGAGTTTTGGTTGATTTTGGAACTATTGATGCTTACTAGTTGCTGGTGTGTTATCGCAGATCTTGCAATTGTGAAGACCTGATCGCAATTGCGAGCCTCACATTTGCGAGGTAAGGCTCGCAAATGTGAAATATGTGTTGGGCAGGCATGCTTCATAAATGCAAAGAAATGGTCACATTAGCGAATGACTGGGTTTCGCTTTTGCGACCAAAGTGTCCTTTTTGTGACATGGTGCTGGATTGGTCAGGTTTGTTAATACGAATCTATGACCACATTTGCGATGGAGGGAGCTGTTGCAAATGCGAGGGGTTTGTCGCATTTGTGACCTCCGAGGAACTGGGGCACTGTTCGCATTTGCGGGCATGCCAATTGTGAATAAAAGTTTGCAATTGCGATACCTATAGCTGGGTAAAAGTGAGGAATTTTGGGACATAGCTCATTTTACCTCATTTTTCAACCCTAGACTCCATTGAGGCGATTTCTTGAGAGCTTTTTCTACCCAAATTCATTAATAAGCAACTCTAATTTGTTTTCCACCAATTTCCATTACCTTTTTATAAATTTTTTCATCAACTCTATGTTTGTTCTCGTAGGTCTTTGGTGATTTGTACTCTTTGGTTCCTTTTTATGTTGGAATTCTAGAGCTTATTGCATTAGGTTATTATTGCTAATGGAATGATATTGGGAACGGGTTGCGCGTCGCAATAGAGTGGGGTTGCACACCACAACAGATATTGAAATGACATTAAGATCGGGTTTCTCACTGCTACATATGTTGATCTGGATTTGGGATTGGGTTGCACAGTACGACGGGAAATGATGTGTTGTAACTGTTTGTGAGTGTGGTGTTCTTTTTTTATTTGAATTGATGTTATATTGGGGCCCTATGTTAGTTGACCTTCTGGTCCTGTTGTTATGAGTTTATCCGTTTTCTCTATATTCATGTCGTCTTCTATTTATTATTCGTACATGTTTATAATGAGTGTCCTGTCATAGCCTTATCACTACTTCGTCTAAGTTAGGCTCGGCAGTTACGAGTACATGGGGTCGGTTGTACTCATGCTACACTTATGCACTTCTTGCGCAGATCTCAGTGTTGGTCCTAGCGACGCACAGAGGAGATTACTCGGGCCAGATCTAACTAGGATACTTGAGGTAGAGCTGCAAAGCGTCCGCAGTCCCTGAAGTCCCCTTTCTACCTTGTTTTACTATTTACCTTGTTTCGAAAAGTCGTATTTCATTTTAGTCTATATTTGTAGCATTCTAGTCGCTCAGGTACTTGTGACTCCGGATTTCTGGGATTAGTATGGACATCGTTTCTTATGGATTTATTTCATGTATTTCATGAGTATTTCGTTCTTTAATTACCAATATTCTTTTTTTAAATTGTCACAATCCAAAATCCCTACCGCTGGGCCGTGATAGCGCATAACATCCACTTGCTAGGCAAGCCAACATTAGTACATAATTAATTATCTTAAAACCAATTTGAACGGAGTTTAAGTGAAGTTGTAGAAATTTAAAATAGATATAATAAATCCAAACGTTGAATAATCAAATCCCGAAATCCGGTGTCACAAGTACATGAGCGTACTAGAAGAGCTACAACCAAATGTCTGAATGAAAATACAACTTTTGAAACGAAATGAATACTATAACTAGATAAAGAAGGGGACTTCAAGGGCTATGACCACCGTGCAGCTATTCCTTAAGTCTACATGAAAAGTTAATCCGAGCAAGCCTCCACTAGCTGTTGTTGGGACCAACACCAGAATCTGCACAAGAAGTGCAGAAGTGTAGCATGAGTACAACTGACCCCATGTACTTTATAAGTACCGAACCTAACCTCGACAAAGCAGTGATGAGGCTATAACAAGGCACTCACTATAAACCTATGCGAATATAAATGAAATAATAGCAGAAATTGAGGAAAAACGAGAATTTAACATAAAACCGGTACTGAAAACACATAACAAAGGGCCTCAAAATAACACATATGCTCAACTCCTCAATTCGACACGGATACAGTAACAACCTACATAAATAAATATCTTTTCTGTTGCGGTGCGCAACCCGATCCACAATTATATATAAATAACAGGTTTTCTCCATTGCAGCGTGTAACCCGATCCCACAGAATAATAATATAGATTTACAGTTACAACCAACTATGGTGTTTCTCAAATAAAATATAATAAGAGAATTACCTAATTAAAGACATATAAACGAAAAAAAGTGGCTATCTAACAACACACAAAGTTAGGTAGCAAATAAAGGCAATAAATAAATAAAGGCACAGATACATGGAAGTAATTAGCAATTAAACCATGTAACGGATAAATGCATGAATTTAACAATTAAAAGCAAGTAATAATTAAAGAATTTAATAAGTAATAACATGGATTAAATGAAGACATGAAATAATTGAAAACAATAAATAAATATCCGAACATGCATGCTTTAACTTGTGACAACGTATATACACTCGTCACCTCGCATATACGTTATTTCACCACATAATTCACATAACAAATAGACCAACAAGTCCTAAATCTCTCAAGTCAAAGTTAGACACGATACTTACCTCTTTGCGCAACTAACTCAACAATCAACCACGGCTTTTCCTTTCAAACAAGCCTCCAAACCAACCAAATCTAGCCACATATTGTTCAAACAATTCGAAATAAGATCCAGAAACTGCCCATGAATGAAAATATCTTTGATGAAATTGAAAAAAGTCAACAAAAGTCAACCCCGAGCCCGCTTGGTCAAAATCCGAGATTTGGACCAAAATTCGATTACCCATTCACCTCCGAGTCCGATTATGAAATTTATTTCGAGATCCGACCTCAATTTGAGGTCTAACTCTCAATTTTACAAAATTCTTAAATTCTACCCAAATCCCTAATTTCTACCATAAAAATCATAGATTTGATGCTAAAAACTCATGTAAAGTAATGGGAAGTATAGAAATGAATTAGAATTGCTTACCAATGAATTTGAGAAGAAAGGGTTCTTCAAAAATTACCTCTAGAGTGTTTGAAGTTGAGAAATGGTGTAAAATGAGCTAAGTCTCGATTTTTTCCTCTTTTACCCAGCTGCAGGTATCGCAATTGCAAACTCTTATTCGTAAATGTGATGCCCACAAATACGACACACTGATCGCAAATGCAATTAGTGCATCAGATGCCCCAAAGTCGAAAATGCGACATTTTGTAGCAAATACGAAAGGTTCCCCATCGCAAATGTGCCCAAATGCTTCGCGGATGCAAAGCTGACAATTGTTACCAGTGATCGCAAATGCGAATAAGATGTTCGCAAAATTGGCTGCCCACACTTTGCAAAAGCGGATATTTTTCTCGCAAAATACGAGGTCACCCAGCGCAGGCCCAGGCCCATGCTCACAAATGCGATCTCTTGATCACAAATGCGAGCCAGACCTCGCAAATGCGATATCTACAGTAATGCACCAGCAGTTGCGAACTATCCCAAACTCATCTGATACTCCCCAGAAATTCGCTCGAGCCCCTCGGTCTCCAAACCAAACATGCACACAAGTATAATAACATCATATAAATTTGCTCGCTACCTCAGATCATCAAAATAACATCAAATAACAAGAATCGATCCTCAAAACTCGTGATTTTTCAACTTGAAACTCATTTTCACAATTTTTCCTATAACGCGCCGAAACGCGCTCGGATCACCCCGGATCCCATCCAAGCATGCGTATAAGTTAAAAATATTATACGAACCTACCGAAAATGTCAAAATACCGATCCGATATTGTTTACCAAGGTTGTTGACCGTGGTCAACTCAAGTCTTATTTTAAGCCTAAAATCACTTTTTCTTCAAATTTTTATGCAAAAACTTTCCAAAAAATGACACGGACCACGCACACAAATCAAGAAAAGCCAAATGGAGCTAATAGAGGTCTCGGAACACGAAAATAAAAGATAGAACTCAAAATGAGCTGTCGGATCATTACAATGTGGTATTCGCAAATGCGAACTGGTGCTCGCATTTGTGATAGCTGCAGCACCAGCACACCATAACCTATGAACCAAGTCCAAAACATTATGAAATACATCCGAAACTCACCCAAGCCCCCAGGGCTCCATACCAAACATCCAC
Organism: Nicotiana attenuata; assembly: GCF_001879085.1. NCBI lineage: Eukaryota > Viridiplantae > Streptophyta > Magnoliopsida > Solanales > Solanaceae > Nicotiana > Nicotiana attenuata. The sequence goes on from NC_031991.1 coordinate 33,429,839, forward strand.
ACAACTCTAGAAACATCATACGAACTCGCTCGCAAGCTCAAAACACCAAAATAACATTCGAAACCACGAATCGAACACCAAAACACATAGAATTCACAATGAAACTCAAGAATCACTAAAACCACAACCAAGTGTTTGATTCCTACCAAACAAACTCGGAATGACACCAAACTTTGCGCACAAGTTTCAAATGACAAAACAAACCTATTCAGGTCCCGAAACCTAAATCCGAACTCTACATCCATAAAGTCAACTCATGGTCAAACTTAAACATTTCTAAACCTCTAAATTGCCAACTTCCGGCGAAAAGAGCCAAATCAATCTAGGAACCTCCGAATTCAATTTCAAGTATACACCTTAGTCCAAAATCACCATACGAACCTATTGAGACCATCAAAATACCATTTCGAGGTCATTTTCACAAAAGTCAAACCTCGATCAACACTTCCAAACTAAGAACCAAGCATTCCAAATCAATCCAAAACCTCTCTGAAACCCAACCAATCATCGCCTCAAGTCAAACAACAACAAATACACATACAGAGAGCTTCGAGTAGGGAAATGCGACTCAAATACATAAAATGACCGGTCGGGTTGTTACACCGCGTATGTTAATAAGTGATGGAGGCACACATTTTTGTAGCAGGTTGTTGGATAATCTCTTCGAAAAATATAGGGTCAAGCACAAGGTTGCAACCGCTATCATTCTCAAACTACTGGTCAAGTTGAGGTATCAAATAGATAGATAAAGCAGATTCTCGAGAAGACGGTTAGTGTGATAGAAAAGACTTGGCTGCAATGCTCGATGATGCTTTATGGGCGTATCGGACCACTTACAAAACTCCAATTAAGGCCTATGCATATAAGCTGGTTTATGTAAAGGTGTGTCACTTGCTGGTGGAATTCGATCCGTGGCTACAATAGATGTATATACATACAGTCCTTTCTTGTTTTGTAGAATGGAATAATGAATCTAATTTTCTTATTAATTCTGCAAGTCGATGTGTCATGACCTGGAATTCCTACCCTCGGGACCGTGATGACGCCTAACATTTCACTTGCTAGGCAAGCCAACATTAGAGAATCTTTAAGCAAATTCTTGTTCAATTTCAGTAAATAGAGTCAATTAAGCCAAAATGAAATGAACTGAGTGCGGAATGACATAAAAGCCCATAATATTTGATACAATCCGGATCTGGAGTCACAACTCACGAGCTACTAGAATTTTCTACAAATAGAGTGTGAAAGAAATACAACTGTTTTGAATGAAAGAAAATAGTAAAATAGGGGAAATGGATGGGGACTTCAAGGTCTGCGGATACCAGCAGATCTACCTCGAGTCTCCAACGAGCAATCCAAGCTGCTATGCCTCACGAACAGCTAGGGCCGATACCAAAGTCTACACAAGAAATTCAGAGTGTAGTATGAGTACAACCGACCCCATGTACTTCGTAAGTGTCGAGCCTAACCTCGACGAAGTAGTGACGAGGCTATGACAAAACACCCACGTAATAAACCTGTGCAGATAACATTATATGTACAAGATAACAACAAATAAAATCTAAACATGTACTGTTGGGGGGGGGGACATGCTAAGGGGATACAAGATATGAGAGATACGGCAGAAATGATAACCGGAACAACCAATATGCCTTTAACCAGTAAGAACAATTAGCACAATGAAGAAAATCGCGCAGCATCACCCTTCGTGCTTTTACTCTCAACCTCACAATAAAACCGTGATATTTCACGGCATCACCCTTCGTGCTATTACTCTTACTCACAGTATAAATCAATAGAAACGGCACGACATCACCCTTCATGCATTAACTCTCATAATATGGCACGGCATCGCCGTTCGTGCATTAACACTAACAATATGGCACGGCATCACCCTTCGTGCATTAACACACACAAAATGGCACGGCATCACCCTTCGTGCATTAAAACTCACAATATGGCATATAATCACCCTTCGTGCATTACACTCTCGCTTACCATAAAACAGTTAACAAGTAATAACAAGGAGACAGGATCAACAAGAACAAGCCTTACTTCAATAATGGTTCAACAATACCAATCTCAACTTGGGAAACAATCCTCAATTATCACAAAAGCCCATAAACACAGTTAGAACGATCAATGAACAAGTAACTAGTCTAAACATGAATAATATGATTAAAGTAAGCAATAATTACAAGGAATAAGTCTCACCCGCACGCTTTAACCCGACAACAACGCATAAGTACTCGTCACCTCACATATACATTGTACCCAACATCTAAACAGGTAGAAAATAGACAAAAAAGTCCTAATCCCTCAAGTCAAGGTTAACCACGACACTAACCTCGCTCCAAAGGATCAATTCAAAGCTCAACCACGGCTTTGCCTTTCAAACAAGCCTCTGAACCAATAAAATCTAGAAAACCAACCAAACAATTCAAATTAAGCCTTAGGAACTACCCACGATTGCAAAGAATTCAATTTAGGTCATTATAGAAAATGTCAACAAAAGCCAAGCCCGCTTGGTACAAACCCGAAATTCGGATTAAAACTCGATTACCCATTCACCCCCGAGCCCGGTTATGTGATTTGCTTTGGAATACGACCTCAATTTGAGGTCTAAATCCCCATTTTACAAAAATTCCTAATTCTACCCAAACCCCCAATTTCCACCATGAAAACATAAGATTTTGGCTGAAATCTTAGGAAATGTGGTGAAAAATTGAAAGAAACTAGTTTAGGATCACTTACCAATGATTTGGGAAAAAAGAGTTCTTTGAAAAATTGCCTCTAGGGTTCCTAAGTTTGAAAATTTGAGAAAACGAACAAAAATCTCGTCTAACTCCCATTTTGATCAGTTGCAGATGTCGCATTTGCGAACCCCGCAAATGCAAAGTCCTTCCCATCTCTGCTTTCATCGCAAATGCGATGTTATTCGCATGCGAACTGGCCTGATCGCAAATGCGAAGTAACTCTCCCCCCCCCCCGGTTCCCATCGCAAAAGCGAAGACATGTCGCAGTTGCGCAACTGGTTCTCTTCGCAAATGCGAAGATTATGGTCGCAAATGCGAAACTGACAGGTTTGCTGCCATATCACAAATGCGAGGTCTGAGACCTGCACAAGAACACCAACTGAGTTTTTCTAAGTGCAAACACTCAGTAGTCTATCCGAAACTCACCTGAGCCCTAGGGACTCTAAACCAACTATGCATACGAACTTGCTCGTGCGACCAAATCACCAAAATAACACCTAGAATTACAAATTGAACACCAAATCAAATCAAATTTTCAAAAAACTTTAAAACTTCTATTTTCACAACCGGACATCCGAATCAAGTCAAACCAACTCCGTTTCTCACCAAATTTGATAGACAAGTCATAAATGTAGTACTGGACCTATACCGGGTTCCGGAACCAAAATACAGATCCGATATCAATAAAGTCAAACATTGGTCAAACATTTCAAAGTCATTAAGCTTTTAACTTTCAAATTTCAACAAAGTCCGATAACTCGGGCTAGAGACTTCCGAATTCGATTCCGGGCATACGCTCAAGTCCCAAATCACGATACGCCCAAGTCAATTCAAATGGTTTTTAAGGCAAAAATTTCATATTTTCTCAGTTTTTAACATAAAAGCTTTCCAGAAAAATACCCGGACTGCGCACACAAATTGAGGAGGGCTAAGATGAGGTATTTAAGGCTTCAAAGCGTAGAATTAGGTTCTAAAACATAAGATGACGTAACGGATCATCACACGATGTTTTTGTATTCATGCACTAGAAATTAGAATTCTGTGTTCTGCTAAAGCAGACAAAACAATCCTGATAGATAATTGCTTCAAATGAAAGTAATTAAACAAGTATGAAAAATGGACAGCCTAACCATTTTGGACTAGACCCAAAAGAAGAAAAAAAATGAGGATCCTGTTAAGACTAGAAAAATAAAAATAAAGGACCACTCTACCATGATATTCTTGATCTTTATTGTTGACGATTCTATTCCAAGCACCATCGTGAGGAAAAGATACATCAGGCAATCAGGAACCACTGTATATATTATCTCATGGTTCTCTCCCAATATATATTGCTACCTTCGTTTCACTTTATTCTTTAGGCTTAACATAATATTTAAGGAAGAAAAAAGATTCTTGAAATTTATGGTCTTAAATATGCTCTAATATTTATATAGCTATAAAATATTTAAAATTTGTAATTTTATATATATTATAGCATTTTGTGTGGCTATAAAACTTCTCTCGAAATAAATATTAAATATCACTGCAAGAAAAGTGCAAATTATCTGGGCATATTTTCGGCGGGAATTTTCTTTGGATTTTCATGCGAGAATCTAAAATTCCTAATATTCTAGAAATTAGAATTCTAAATTTTTGCATGAAAATCCAAAGAAAATTGTCGTGGGAAAAATCCCCAGATAATTCACACTTCTCTTGTAGTGATTCATCTATTGATAAACAGATCTTAGGCAAAGTTGAAATATAGAGCAATATTAAATTAATTCGGAAGATTATGTACCTGTTAGCAGCAGCTGCATTACATGAAGAAGTGCTACTGGGGGATGGGGGACGCGGGGTGGGGGGGTGGGGTGGTGGATCATTATAGCAATAGGGTATAGGAACAAATGCTACTAACAACTTAACTGAGGTTCTCGCTATAATGTAGGGACTCAAAATTGAACAGGAGAACAATCTACGGCCATTAGAACTTAGAAGTACTCTACTAAGGTAATAAAATTGATTAACAATATTGGGACCCTAGCTTAGAATTTTGCTAGTTCCTCTATATTTGCCAATATTAAAGCAGTATGGATAAATATTTTAGGAACCACTTCTGAAATACAAATTATTGCTTGTAATAGTAATTTGCTAGATATCTCATAACTATGCGGAAACTCTATTGCTTCTCTTAATAAATGTAGTTTTGGTATATATATATATATATTTTGTAGGCGTGTTGCGCGTGCGTTATATGTCAATAATAATTATTTTTGTTAAATAACATGAATAATATCCAAAATATGAGTTTGCGTCATAAAATAAAACTTATTGAAAAACTGTAAGTTTCTAAAACTGGTAAACGTTAATGTCATGACCCAAAATTCACTAGTCGTGATGGCACCTAACCAAACCCGCTAGGTAAGCCAATTAGTAACTATCCAATTCCAATAATATTAATAAGACAATTAAACAAAAGGAATTTTCTGAATCTTATACATTTCCCAAGGACTGGTAGTACAAATCATGAGCTTCTAAGAATAGAGTTTACAAAGCTGGTATGAAGTAAATACATCATCTGCTTGAAAAGTACATAAACAGAGTTTGATAAATCTAACACTGCCATGAACAAAGGGCAGCTACAACCGGAACGCATGTACATCTTCAATCCAGCTCCCGTCGATCACAGCAACATCATCAGTCAACATTTGCACGCAAGGTGCAGAATTGTAGTATGAGTACAACCGACCCCATGTACTCAATAAGTAACAAACCTAACCTTAGGTTGAAAGTAGTGACGAGCTACAACATAGGTCGTGTCCAACACCAATAACCAACAGCAGCTCATAACAATGTAAAGCAAATAATAAAAGAAGTAACTCGGAATTTAAACTGCTCAGCTTTTTCATAATTTTCGAAAATAGTTCCGCTTTTCAAGCATATCAGTGAAAAACCAAATCCTTTACCAAAATCGTCGAAACATATGAGATAGTTTTAAAACAGTAATTTTTCTAAAAATAATCCTTTCCAAAATAAATAAGATGTTTCATTTTGTTTCCAAATAGCAAGTGTGAAATACCACTCTGTGCCCATATCTCAATATGTGTGAAAAGTCATGAATGACGTGATACCGTACAGCATGAGGAAAATGCAACTCTATGCCTGTATGTCATGTGTGCATGCCAATGCCATGTATCTCAGAGATGAATCATGTGCTCACACTCTCAGAGTACTCAATCTCATTGTCTCACACTTTCTGCTCGTCATGCCCACTCACTTAGTACCGTATATGGCCAATCTGGCCCAGGGAAGATCCATCCCGGAATATATACATCAACTGACCAACAGTCACTCAGTACTGAGTAGGGCCAATCCAGCCCAGGGAGAAGATCCATCTCCAGGTATATAATGTTTCGGACAAGATCCATGTCCAGGGAAGATCCATCCCTCAATATAATCAATCGCGCTCACTTTGGGGTGTGTACATACTCCGGAGGGGCTCCTACAACTCAAGCTCTGTAGTTTATACGGAAAACTCACGTGCCATAGTATCAATATCAAAATCCGCACGGACAACTCACGTGCTATAATATGAATATCAGAGTCCGCACAAATAACTCGCGTGCTATAGTATCAATAACCTCACAACCAGGCCCTCGGCCTCACTCAGTCATCAATCTCTCTCTCTCTCTCTCTCTCTCTCTCTCTCTCTCTCTCTCTCTCTCTCTCTCTCTCTCTCTCTCTCTCTCTCTCTCTCTGTCTCAGGCTCACGGTGTCATGAAACTAGCCCAAAAATGATGATATGATGTATCAATAAATAACAACAGAAACTGAGATATGATATGCATATGAATGCGTATGACTGAGTATATAAAGCAATGAAAGCAAATAACTCAACAGCAGAAATGACCTCAGTGGGTCCCAACAGGATAAGCATGTAGCCTAGACATGGTGTCTAACATGGATCACTGCTCAATAGCTCAAGAACGTAGAAATTTCATGGTTACAGGTCAGATCAGGTAACTACACAGTACCACATAAATGACGAAATCACAATTCACACGGTGCACGCCCACTCGCTCGTCACCTCAACACCAATCACATAGCACGTAATTCGGGGTTTCATACCCTCAGCACTAAGTTTAGAGGAGTTACTTACCTCGAACAAGCCAATTACAACACCGAGCAAGCCAAGCGATGCTCCAAAAATGCCATCACGCGCGTAGCGACCTCCAAACGGCTCAAAACTAGCCAAAAGCAACTCAAATACAACAAATAAAGCCCAAAGAAACAATTCCAAATGATAAAGATAGAATTCTTAATCAAAACCCAAAACCGGCAAAAAATCACACTCGGTCCCGCGCCTTGAAACCTGACAAAACTCACAAAATCTAACAACCCATTCAATTACGAGTCCAACCATACTGGTTTCACTCAAATCCAACTCCGAATCGATGTTCAAAACTCAAAAATTCACTTTATGAAATTTTAGACAAAACTCCCAAATTTCACTTTGAAATCATCAATCAAATGCCAAAAACAAAGATGAATTCATGAAATATAACTAAAATCAAGCATAGAACACTTACCCCAATCCATATAATGAAAATCATCTCCAAAAATTGCCCAAATCCGAGCTCCCCAACTCAAAATATATTAGATGAACAAAACCCTCGATTTAACAGTGTTTTGCCTCGTTTCTTGTGCCAAACAATCCCGAAACTGGCTTTTGATGCCTCCAATGGATTCTTTGTGAAATTCTAGTCAAGTTAGGCTCTTGAATCAATCAAAATAGAAATCGGAGCTTATTTGTTCAATGTGGTACCATTTATGCTTGAAGAAACGACGTCGAAACATAAGAAAAACAAGCGCAACATAACCCAAACCTATCCGAAACACACCGGAGCCCCTCAGGACCTCGTATGATCATACCAACAAGTTCCGTAACATAATACGGACCTACTCGATGCCTCAATTCACGCATAACAACATCGAAACAACGAAACGCACCTCAAATCAAACTTAATGAACTTACAAACTTTCGACTTCCAAAAACTCACACCGAAACATATCAAATCAACTCGGAATGAACTCAAATATTTCATATATGTCAGAATCATCATACTGAGCTACTCGTACCCCCAAACTACAGAGCGAAATGCAAATGCTCAGAGCGACTGGTCGGGTCGTTACATTCTCCCCTACTTAAACATATGTTCGTCCTCGAACGTGCCTAGAGTTGTTCCTAAGCTGTCAAACCGGCGTGTGACCTTACCATGCACATACCCGGGGATGATCCCACGTCACCCTATTTTAACTAGGCCCGACAACACCACAAACTGAATATCATTACTCCATCCTTAGTCTGTAAACCACAGTATCCAATTTCCAACATCCGTAATTACTACAAGACCCGAACTTCGCATATACACACTGTGTAAGTCTGAACAAGCTGTATCAAGCCATAACCATGACAAGACACAATTACAGGATATACCACACAACTCAAATACCCATAGCCATAACTTCCAACCGCAATAGCTGCTCGATAACCAACTCGACACCGGTAACAAACCTCATATCAACTAAAATCTTGTTCTGAACCTTTGTACACTGCCAATGATGAAAGAAACATGCAGAAACTCGTAACCACTTATCAGACCAACAAGTCATGGAGCTCTCCCTCCTTCGACAAGAACAATATCCAATTTCTAAGCCGACTTTCGATATTATCCTCAATACATGCTGTAATCAAATCCAACAGTATCTATTCTAGGTCCAGTGACCTCATCTCATCCAACACAACCTCTCTAGTGACATGCCACATCAATACAATCTAGAGCCACAACCCGTGCAATACGTGCACCGATAAGCAACATTCCAAATTTACTCAATCATGGAAAATGACTCAAATGAGAGAACCATCCCACAAGTTCAAAAAGTACCACCACAACCGAAATGCGATGAACCCAAAATACCTATTAGAACCAAGACACACGAACCTAACACAAAGGATCATCTCCCAACATAACCTAGCTACAATGCGTGACCCCATCCAAAAACTGGTCCATATGAAATACCTCAAGCCACAATGCTCAAAATCAACAACCACATGCAATTTGACATCAAGTACACGAAGCGCATGACCATAACCATGGAGAAGAAAATAACACGGTATACCACAATCCGGACAGACCGTAATTAAGGCGAAATCAACCATTCCACACCCCAATAACCATCTCGCTCGAATTTCGCAAAAGGCCCAAAAAGAACCACACCATGTGTGCATATAACCAACGAATCAAAACCCTTCATAGCATGGAAGAGTAACACATAGAACATATACGATACGAATAAAATCAATTCTAACTCAATGGCACATCCCTCAACAATAGCAGTTCGGAGTCAACAAATCCGACCCGGTGTAGAATACATATCCTCGTTAGACCTACCAATGAACCCCCAAATCAACCCTAGTCACCCATAACTAGATAAATAGACCTTCTAAGGTCCACAACGACCTAATCATAACACATACTATCATCTCGCTAGCTTTGGCCACATCTTAACAGTCCGCAACCACGAAACAACCTGCTTACGTGAACTCCCAGTCTCCAAATCCATAGAACATACGAATCACCATATCTGATGCTAACCCACCGCCCGAATGCCTAACACATCTCTCGTACACGATAATTCCACGAGGAATACTTCTCTAATTCTTCCATGCCACATAGCAATATCTAAAAATCAGCAGTAGATCAGGCGAGCACTATAATACCAATGAAGCATCCGCAAGCCATAGAACAATGCGCCTTCTGAAATGTACACTATTTTTAGGAAATACCATATAGCAACATCATACGCCAAGTCATCTAATACCGTCCATGCTGCCTAATAATTCATAACCTTCCTTTCAAAACTGAACTGTGACCTCACACATGCAAATCTCAACCCTACACAGCACACCGCATCTATCATTCCATTATATGAAAAGCACGAGAATCTCTTAACCAACTCTGAGTCACCAGCATAATACATACCCGGTTAGTCAAGAACCTTCCAATTGATCTCATCCAGGAGATAATCATAATACGCAACATATTCCTCATGCCAGTAGGAAATACCCATATCAAATCATGGTATAAATCATGGAGAACACTTTGGAATCCATTTGCCCATAACCAAGTTATCATAACCGCATCTAAGGGCAATGCCACAAAACACCTGCAGAGACTCACCAAATCATAAGAACTAAAAGAGCCAATCACATCCATTACCATGTTGATCCAACCCGTTACCAAGCTGTCCTAATTCTCCGAGTTCCTCCCGAATCGCCTTCGAATTGATACTTATCCTTCCTAGAACACTACGATCCTTAACCAAAACTCACCCCACGAACTTTAGCATAAAAATCTAAGGCTACCGTGAACAAGAGGCAGCTACAACCGGAACGGAGGTTACATCTTCAATCCCAGCTCTCGTCGATCACATCAACATCATCAGTCAACATCTGCACGCAAGGTGCAGCAGTATAGTATGAGTACAACCGATCCCATGTACTCAATAAGTAACAAACCTAACCCTAGGATGAAAGTAGTGACGAGCTGGAACATAGGTTTGGTCCAACACCAATAACCAACATCAGTTTATAACAATGCAAAGCAAATAATAGAAGAAGTAACTCGGAATTTAAACTGCTCAGCTTTTTCATAATTTTCGAAAATAGTTCCGCTTTTCCAGCATATTAGTGAAAATCCAAATCCTTTACCGAAATCGTCGAAAAATATGAGATAGTTTTAAAACTGTAATTTTTCTAAAAAAAATCCTTTCCACAATAAATAAGATGTTTCATTTTCTTTCCAAATAGCAAGTGTGAAATACCTCTCTATGCCCACATATCAATATGTGTGAAAAGTCATGAATGACGTGATACCGTACAAGATGAGGAAAATGCATCTCTATGCCTGTATGTCATGTGTGCATACCAATTCCACGTATCTCAGAGATGAATCATTCAATCACACTCTCAGAGTACTCAATCTCACTGTCTCACACTTTCTGCTCATCATGTCCAATCACTCAGTACCGTATATGGCCAATCCGGCCTAGGAAAGATCCATCACGGAATATATACATCAACTGACCAACAGTTACTCAGTAATGAGTAGGGCCAATCCAGCCCGTGGAGAAGATCTATCTCCAGGTATATAATGCTACGGACAAGATCCATGTCCAGGGAAGATCCATCCCTCAATTTAATCAACCGCGCTCACTGGGGTGGTGTGGACAGACTCCGGACACTACTACAAAAAAGGCCTTTGGCGGCAATAAGGCAATGATCGCTAATAAATTCTTTAAGCTTAAATATTAGCGGCATATGAACATTAGCCAGTAAAAAATATCCTTTTACTGGCAATAAAAATAATAGCCACGCGAAAATCTTTCCCTCCAATTTTTTTGATACCTTTTATGTTTCCCTCCCCAATTAGAAAACAAGAACTAAAAACCTTATGTTTCCCTCCCCAATTAGAAAACAATAGAACTAAAAACCTACACCCCAGTTGAACGAAAAAAAAATAAAACAATTCTAAATCGCTGCTGAAAAAACCTAACAGGCTGCTGCGTCCTGCGATTTACAGTGCGTCAACGGCAGCGCGAGTGCGTCAACGACAACCCACCTTTTTCCCAGGTAAATTCTCTTCTCCTCGATTTACAATCGATTTACAGTAGAATCGATTTCCCTCTTGAATCGACTTCGCTGCCGGAAAAACCTAATTCGTTGCTGCGTTAATGGTAGTGCGATTTATAGTGTGTCAACGGCAGTGCGAGTAGCGTACATGAACCAACCATTTTCCTTTTTCCGGTTAAGGGTTTAAACTTTCGTTTCGTTTCCTTTTCGTTTAGTTTAACTTTAAACTAACGTACGTTTAACGGTTTTTAACGGGTAAAGTAACGTACCGTTAACTTTAAGTTAAGGTAAGTTAAACTTTTAACCTTTCCTTTCCTTTTCCCTTAACCTAACTAACTTTAAACTTTAACGTAAGGTAAGTTTTAGTTTTTAGTTTAGTTAGTAGTAGTAGGTTCGGGTACGTTAGTTAGTTTAACTTTAACGTAAAAGTTAAACTACGTTACCGTTTAACCCTTAACCGTCCGTCGTTTCGTTAACCAAACGACCGTCCGTCCGGTACCGGTTAGGTCCGACCGGTAAAGGGTTTTAACG
>NC_031991.1:33441816-33457055 GCF_001879085.1 Nicotiana attenuata
GATACCTTTATGTTTCCCTCCCAATTAGAAACAAGAACTAAAACCTTATGTTCCTCCCCAATTAGAAACAATAGAACTAAAACCTACACCCCAGTTGACGAAAAAAAATAAAACAATTCTAAATCGCTGCTGAAAAAACCTAACAGGCTGCTGCGTCCTGCGATTTACAGTGCGTCAACGGCAGCGCGAGTGCGTCAACGACAACCCACCTTTTTCCCAGGTAAATTCTCTTCTCCTCGATTTACAATCGATTTACAGTAGAATCGATTTCCCTCTTGAATCGACTTCGCTGCCGGAAAAACCTAATTCGTTGCTGCGTTAATGGTAGTGCGATTTATAGTGTGTCAACGGCAGTGCGAGTGCGTCAATGACAACCCATCTTTTTCCTGGGTAAATTCTGTTCTCTTTGATTTACAATCGATTTACGGTAGAATCGACTTATAGTAGATTAACTTCTCTTCTTCCAATCAATTTACAGTAGATTTTGTATTGATGATGGTCGATTGATTTACAGTAAATCAGTTCCTAACTCGCTGTTCAACAGCCTGCCGTAGTGCCAGGTAAGTTTCTCAATTCTTCTACCCTTGTCTTTCTTCTGCACTCTTTCGGTGTCTTGATCTCCTATTTTTTCAGATTTGTTTGAAAATAGATACCTGAATTCATGTTTTTTGTTTCTGATTTTGGTTGTGCAAAATCTACTCCTATTATTAGTGTGAAAATTTTGTTCTTTGAAGGTGCTGATTTGCTCTGTGTTGCTACTGGGACTTTCCTCTGAGTTTTGAACCGATATTATAATTATAATATAGTACACACTTACTTCCCCCTCTCAGTTATGATTAACTTCTTATTACAGGATGCTACTTTTTTGAGAATATTTGGCGACTGGAAAAGAAAGCATCTTTAGGTTCTCAGATGAATGGTAAAGTTCATCCCCCGCCCCTGCACCCTATTCAATTTTGTTTCTTTTCTAAGGTAATCCAGTGAATTTGATGAATGAGAAGGGATTGTACTATTTTCCAACCACATGCATTGTTCTTAAGAATGATTTGATGCAGGGTACCATCACATTTTATAATGTTGGTGATCAGTCATTAAGAACTAATTGTATTTTGACAGCACTTTAAAAATCATTGTATTTTGACTATCGGTGTACAAGTCAACACTTTGTTGATTCCATTCCTCCATTTCTTTATTAAACTATATATGTCTTATCTTCTCAAAGCAGTCATTTTTGGGTCTCAGTCAGTAACAACCTATTCTGCAAACTTGGTTGTTAGATGGAGCAAGTGATTGCCTCCGAACTCAAATGTAGTGGAAGACAACCTTATATTTCAATTCCATTTTGAACATTCCTAATCATTCCCTACAAAATAAGTAATTAAGAGTAGCAATACACATTGGTGAATGACAAAAATTAGCGGAGAAGTTTCTGCCAAACGAAATTATTTCTGTGATGCATCCTTGTTTCTCTCCTTGGAAGGGAGAAATAAAAGTAAAATCAGTTTGCAGCCAATTTATAGACAATCCATGTTTTCCTGAGCTAATTGAGAAATTCTAGTGCTGCTCATGTGTACTTTTTACTCTTGTAATGTTGCTTTTCTAATGTCTGAGTAGATAATTTTCTAATCTCAAAGGCATTCGTTTCAGTTTAATGGATGTATGGTTTGTGAATTACAGTTGTGGTTGATCAGCGTATCTTCTTTTGTGGCAAGTGTTACTTTCATTTTCCCATTTGTCCTAAGAAAAGGTGTTACTTGCATTTCCCTTCAGTTTATTGTAGAGCTCCTTTCTTTGACAATTTCTGCAGGTTTCTGAGAGTCTTTTTGTGCTACTCTCTCCTTTTCAGTTCTGTGAACCTTTTCGGAGTATGAGGGTTAAACTGACTAATTTTCGGAGCGAAGCCAGACATAGTATTTCAAAAAAATTTTGAAATAAAATTTACATGTTTTGTAACCACATAAGAAGTACTATAGTCACAATAATTAACAAATCCATATATTTGCGAAAAAATGTGGTCAAATAAAACTTGATTTGACTCCCCAAATAGTAATAGGTTCACATAAATTAAAACGGATGGAGTAGTTTTGTAGGTGTTCCATCTGATTAGAATGTTGGGTTTTCTCTTTCTCCTTTCTTCTCCAATGTCATCTACTGTGCATTTGCATGATAATGATATCTTTCCTTTTCTTGGTTGTTATGTGATTGCAGTTGTATCAACCGTATATTTTCATGATACTTGATATGTTCCCCTTGCTGGGTTATTCTGAAATTGCGGTTGTGGTTTGCAGGCTGAGGAGAAGATAAGGGTGCTTCATGAAAGGAAAAGTCGAAAGCTGAAGCAATTAGTTGAAAAGGGTGCTGAGTCTCACAAGGTTGACATGACCAAAAAATTGGTTGTAAGTCTCTCCTCAAATATTAGAATTGCAATTTAGGTTGTTGATAAAGTTTCTGAGAAGATAAACAGACTGAGGGATGAAGAGTTGTGGCCATAACTGAATGAACTCATTCAGGGGTATGTGCACTTTTTGAACCCTATTAGATGAACAAAATACAAATAGTTTTCTCATATTAAAAATTTCGCATGAAATTGTGAAGAACTTTCTGCCTTTGTTTTTATTTTTCCTCTACAAGCTTATCTCTAACAGCTTCATCGCATGTGTTTGTCTAATGCAATCAGCTAAAATAATCTACTTATCTACCTGAATAATTTAAAACAAGAAATGATTTGGTCCAAAATATTGTTCTGTTTTCTTGTATCCTTGGGGCTATAAAACCTGTAGAGAGTAAAACATATGAAGTATTTCTGCTGATGACCTATGTTGCTCGGACTCTCCACAAATGTTGCCGGGTGCGTGTCGGATCCTTCAAAAGTAGTGAACTTTTGGAGGATCCGACACGGGTACGGCAACATTTTGGAGAGTCCGTGCAACATAGCTGATAACTTCGTCAAATACTTTTTCTACTTGGTCAGCCACCTTAGTTACTACTTAAAATAGTTGATTTTCCAAGTAAATTTGCTTTTTATTAGGATGTAGGACTAACCGTCAAATTTTCTCGCCAATTTTCTGTGTCTTCCCTGATAATACATTTTTCTATTATTTCTAACTTTTAAGTTTCTCTTTTGTGATTTTTGTGCATAGGTTAAGTCGAATGTGGAAATGCATGCTTGAGTGCCATCGCTACCAATGTGTAGCCATTGGAGAAGCAAAGTGGTTAGACGCCATTTCATCTCACAAACACTTTAGTGATGCTCATCTTGAAGCCACTTTGCAACTTGAGCATGAGCTTTTGAACTGGACTTTGAGATTCTCTTGTTGGGTGAGTGCACAGAAGGGTTATGTGAGAACATTGAACAATTGGCTTATGAAATTTTTTCCAGATGTGCCAGAAGAAACAGTCGATGGAATAGCTCCCTTTTCTCCTGGTAGGATTGGTGCGCCCCCAAATAATATGCATCTTAAATTAGATATGTACACAAGGAAATAGTTGAACCAGATGGAGTTTTGACGACTACCAGGTAAATTCTATCTGATGTTTGTATATGTCTAGTTGCGGAGGGTCTTTTGAAAACAGCCTCTCTACCCCCTCGGGGTAGGGGTAAGGTGTGCGTACACACTGCCCTCCCCAGACCCTACTAGTGTGATTTCACTGGTTGTTGTTGCTGTATACGTCTAGTTGGTTTCCATGAAGAAGGATTATGCACCTTTTAATCTCTTCTCGATTTTTTTTAATGTCAACTCTTCCTTACTATGAAGTATTTAGGTTATAGGGGAATATTTGAATGTTAAATTTTTGGTCAGCTTATGGGTTGGACTTGGAAGTTGTTGGGTCATATTTACACATATTAGGTTCATACGTTTTCGGTATCTGTAGTTAATTTAGTGTATGCACTGCAGGCATGTTAAGTGAGGCTAAGGAGTCGTTTTGTAGGATGCATTAGAGAAAAAAAATGTATGCATTAGCTTTTGGTATTACTAATCCCTTGTTTGGTACACATTTTCACTCTAGAATTCAAAATAACTAAGATATGGCAGCTCACAATTAATTAATTTAGACCAGAGCTGCATTTACATGAGTGGGGAATGCTTTTTGTATGCCAATAACTTTTAGGTCCTAAAATCTGCCAAGATTCAGAGCAAAGTTAAACTCACTTGCAAAAAGACTTCTGCTTTTCAGGTGAGGGTACTATATTCTTTCTTTTTAATAGGGAAAATGACAATGATCTTGACGTGGATCTTTATTGATTGTTCTTTCACTTTTCTCATGACTATCATGTTCTTTAGCAAGAAACTGATCAGTAATCTGCTTTATAACAGTAGCTACAAAGACTTTCTGATTTCCTTTGTGGTGTTGTTTTGTCTGATTTTTTTTTGTTCTTGAGTTTGTGTAAAAATGGCTGGTATGTTTAACCAGTGTAGTAAATTTTTTCAAGTGTTGCATCTGGCAAGTTGTCATCTTTAGATGATGCTGTCATTTAGATGCAGTTGTTATTTTGATATGAGGCTTTCCTCTTCCTTATTGTGGTTGGGGTTAATCTACATATGTTGTTGTCGTTTAGTTGCACTTTGCAAAGCATTTGTTTAATTCTTGTTTTCAGTATTGCTTCTTGATTGAATGGAATGTTCAAGATATTTTTTCACATTATACTTTATCTTTTGACATAATTATTATATAATTTCAGGTTATATGTTGAATAATTTAGCTGGTGAAAGAGTTCAAAATGATGAAAAGTTGCGGAAACCATTTGAAGACCCATCATTCGTCTGGATGAGTTATATAATGACACTAGCTATTTAGTCTAAACAATATATTTTTTATGTTTTAAATTACTGTGATATTAATATTTTTGATTAGTACTTCCTTTTGTTTGTTAAGATTAATGAGATACATTATGTTTTTTTTTGAATTAATGTTAATATATTTTATTATTTGAGTAATTCTGTATGAATGTAGTAACAATTATTAATTGTGGCTAAACAATTTATAATTGATGTAAAATAATTGTCGTTAAAGATATTGACTTTTAGCGGCAATTTAGTTAAACATATTAGCCATTAGAATGGAAGCTAAAAGGGCAAACTAAAATTGTTTCAGAAGGGATATTATGGCCATTTTAATTGCCATAAAATAATTGCCATTACAGATGTGAACTTTTAGTGGCAATTATTTTAAATTTAGCGGCTATAAAAAATAGATGCTAAAGAAGTATAATTAGCCGTTTGGATTGGATTTAGTAGCCATTATAATTGCCACAAATAATTGCCCTTAAAGATGCGATTTTTAGCGGCAATTATTTTGAATGTAGCGGCTATAATAATGGACGCTAAAGAAGTATAATTAGCCGTTTTGGATTGGATTTAGTAGCTATTAAAATTGCCGTGATTAATTGCCGTTAAAGATAATAACTTTTAGCGGCAATAACACATACCGTTTACCAGCTTTTACGAGAATAGCTGCTAAAGGCTTTGCCGACCCCAGTTTCAGCGGCAAAAGACTAATGGCCGGCAAAAGATATAGCGGCTATTATTATTGCCGCTAAAGCCATTTTGTATTGCCGCTAAAGGTCTTATTTGTAGTAGTGGGAGGGGTTCCTACAGCCCAAGCGCTATAATTTGCACGGACAACTCACGTGCCATAGTATGGATATGATAATCCGCATGGACAACTCACGTGCTATAGTATCAATATTAAAATCCGCACAGACAACTCACGTGCTATAGCATCAATAACCTCATAATCAGGCTGTCGGCCTCACTCAGTCATCAATCTCTCCAGTCTCTCTCTCCCGGGCTCACAATGTCATGAAACTAGCCCAAAAATGATGATATGATGTATCAATAAATAACAACAGAGACTGAGATATGATATGCATATGAATGCGTATGACTGAGTATATAAAGCAATGAAAGAAAATAACTCAACAACAGAAATGACCTTAGTGGGTCCCAACGGGATAAGCATGTAGCCTAGACATGGTGTCTAACATAGATCACAGCTCAATAGCTCAAGTACGTAGACATTTCATGGTTAGAGGTAAGATCAGGTAACTACATAGTACCACAGAAATGACGAAGTCACAATTCACATGGTGCACGCCCACTAGCCCATTACCTAACATGTGCGTCACCTCAACACCAATCACATAGCACGTAATTCGGGTTTTCATACCCTCAGCACTAAGTTTAGAAGAGTTACTTACCTCGAAACAAGCCAATTCCAATACCGAGCAAGCCAAGCGATGCTCCAAAAATGCCATCACGCGCGTAGTGACTTCCGAATGGCTTAAACTACCCAAAATCAACTCAAATACATCAAATAAATCTGAAGGAATTAATTCCAAATGATAAAGATCGAATCCTTAATCAAAACTCAAAATCAGCCAAAAATCACACCCCGGGCTCGTGCCTCGGAACCCGATAAAACTCACAAAATCCGACAACCCATTCAATTAGGAGTCCAACCATACTAGTTTCACTGAAATACGACTCCGAATCGATGTTCAAAACTCAAAAATTTACTTTATGAAATTTTAGACAAAACCCCCAAATTTCACTTTGAAATCATCAATCAAATGCCAAAAATGAAGATGGATTCATGAAATATAACCAGAATCGAGTATAGAATACTTACCCCAATCCATATGGTTAAAATCCTCTCCAAAAATTGCCCAAATCCGAGCTCCCCAACTCAAAATATGTTAAATGAACAAAACCCTCGATTTAACATTGTTCTGCTTCGTTTCTTGTGTCAAACAACCCCAAAACTAGCTTTTGATGTCTCCAATGGATTCCTTGTGAAATTATAGTCAAGTTAGGCTCTTGAATCACTTCATTTAACCTTATATTGAAGGAGATATGTTCGTTTCAATATTTGGAAATAGTGCACATTTTTAAATACGAAGTCAGTGGCAATTTCGTAATTAATCTTAAAATCTGGCAACCCAATTCTTAGTAAAATGACCATGAAATCCTCATACGATGTCCAACTTCAACGATTCTTTTTTCTATGGCTCTGTAATTATGATACAGATCTAATATTTCAATCAAAATAGATATCGGAGCTTATTTGTTCAATGTGGTACCATTTATGTTTGAAGAAACGACGTCGAAAAAATAAGAAAAACGAGCGCAACACAACCCAAACCTATCCAAAACTCACCGGAGCCCCTCAGGACCCCGTACGATCATACCAACAAGTTCCATAACATAATACAAACCTACTTGAGGCCTCAATTCACGCATAACAACATTGAAACAACGAAACGCACCTCAAATCAAACTTAATGAACTTTCGACTTCCAAAAACTCACGCCGAAACATATCAAATCAACTCGGTATGAACTCAAATTTTGCACATAAGTCATAATACACTATACGGAGCTACTCGTGCCTCAAACTATCAAATGAAGTGCAAATGCTCAAAACGACCGGTCGGGTCGTTACAGTTAATTATTTTTAGGAATTCGAGTTGAATGGTTCTTACTTCAGTTTGTTCCGATATTTGCTTCATCATACAAAAATATTATATAAGCGGACCCTGATAGAAATATAAAAAGATCTCGCACCTTCACGTCCTCTTGGACACATATATATTTGATGTTAATTATTATAAAAAATTTGTATGACATTTTATTAAAAAACTCTTTCCCCACATGTTATTTAATTTATGAGAGTGCTGAAACTTGTAACTTTATCCTATAAATCCCTTTGTATCACACAAGGCATCCAAATTCGTACGTAGAAACAATCCTTAAAAATATTTGATTGTATCTTATTCTACCTAAAAATTTCTTTCTAAATTTCTTCATCTGTGCGTGACGATTACATAAATATATCATTTTTTATTCCTATGTAGTGCGACTAATAGTAGAAACAAACCTTGTTAAAAAACAAAGTGGGTAATAATAATAATAATAATAATAATAATAATAATAATAATAATAATAATAATAAGGTGGGTACTAAAACTTTACTGGTTAGATTGAACAAAATTAGATAAAAATACTCTTGAAATATGTTGTTTATCTAGAAATTGTATGATTATAGTATCAGACTTTTAAACTTTCTAGATTTGCTATGAAATGTATGACATTATGTGGTAAAAATAAAATTCAACCATTTGCATTAACTTAGCAGAGCTAACTTATATATATATATATATATATATATATATATATATATATATATATATATATATATATAACAAATGATGATTAACTGCAAAGAACATTCTAATTAATATTAAAAGTTATCCCTGATAACATGTATTTTAGTTTTTAAACTCAACATAACATAATTACCATAACAGAATTTGTTCTTTTAATTTGGCAACCAGTTCTTGGGCAATTGCACTCAACCAGAATAGCTTCCTAACATGTATTATATTACCTTGATATGTCATACGTCTGTTTTTTCAAGTTATAATAGTCCACCAACGTAGTTTACTGACAAATGAAGATCATAACATCCCTATCATTCAAAGAAAGCTTATTATATAATCAAGCAAAAAATAAGAGTTTATTAAACTAAGGAGTGTACGTCCCAAGAATAGCATGAATAAATTATGTGAAACGAATGAGAATATTAATAGTATAGTATTTATAACTAATAGTATCATCAGAATGTATATTGACATCACAAAATTAAAAGATGATTTACCATTAAAATGTTAATTGAGGATTATTAATATCCAATAGCTTTATTAAAGTGCATCTTGACGTCACAAAATCAATAGAGGATATCACAAATTTGTTGGGCTTCTGCATAGTTTGATATGTGGCTTACTTGGTTTTGCGTAAACTGAAATGACAAAACTTTTCTTGCTTTTCAGTGCCATAGATATAAGCTAAAATATCCAAGTTAAATCTCCCAACCTAGCTCCCAACACCACCCCCACCTTTGTAAACAGCCATCACAGAATAAGAAATACAATAAAAAGTCAAAGAACAACTATTTTTTTTTTTTGATAAATATTTTGTCTCTTTTACTCTCAACTCAAAGACCTTTGAATTCAAAGGTTCGATATTTTTTCTAAACCCTCAAATATCAAATGATTTGAGTTCGTTTTGACCTTTAATCTCGTCTAGCAACACATCCATCCCTGAAGTAATTTTGAAAGTACTCCTACGAATTAGATTTCATATCATTTAAGTTCAAGAATATCCAAAACAAAAGAAAAAAAATATACAAATATATTATGTAGAACAGAACGAAAAGCAAGGAAAAGAGAGAGACCAAAAATTACCTATGTGATTGTGGTTGCTTACTATGGGGGAAGACGAAACCGTCTTGAAAGAAATTTCGTCCAATGAAGATTAAAATGGAGATATTAACTGGCGGTCCTTTAAGACTATAAAGTAACATTATACAGAAATTTTATTAAAAAAATCCTAGTTCTACAGTATTAATTGCTGCGCAAATTTTGGAAGAAGAATCCTAAATCTAAAGTGAGCGTAATTGCTTTTGGTAAAAGAATCCTATGCTGGTTCAATTTCGATAATTTTGGTTTGTTGTATTTACATATTACAATTTAATCCAACATAAACACTTAGGACAAAAAAGACGAAAGCATTTTGCAAAGGGCCTTCGTGCTTTTAATATATATATATATATATATATATAAAATCACCAAATAGTGATCGAATAAATCAATCTTCATAGTGAATAATCAGAACATTTTTTTTAATTTCCGTCCATATTAATATTTTCTGGACGATTATAAGTTAGATACACTGATAATGTAGAATTTTTTTACACAATCAATATAATTTAAACAATTAATAATTAATTCAAGATTACTAATTACAGTA
Source organism: Nicotiana attenuata (assembly GCF_001879085.1). Lineage (NCBI taxonomy): Eukaryota > Viridiplantae > Streptophyta > Magnoliopsida > Solanales > Solanaceae > Nicotiana > Nicotiana attenuata. Next base: position 33,451,625 of record NC_031991.1, read on the forward strand.
AATATAATTACATCAATTAAGTAACCTAAAAGTATAAATATTTTTTATAACGTTTGTGCGCATGCGTACGCATATCTCAAACATTTTGTGACATCTGAGAAGGCCAATCAACGAGGCAACCCAAGCTTGGCTGCTCTTGCTGAAAGAATAGTACTAGTACAAGATTAAGCCTCCAACACAATGTTCCCTACTCTGCCTTTTCTGTCAGGGATTTTCACACGTATCGACCATTTCTGGTCAGGCGTAGGAGCTGAAAAAATCTGGTTTACAGAGTACACAGAAGATCGGTACGAAAGCTCATCTCTGTTGCATGGATTATTGTATACTGCTAAAATCGGAGAGTCCGACTTTATGATCATTATGACACTCCATAGCCCGTCTACAGAAGGCTCGAGGCACAGCTCGAGGTTCGACCCCGAAAGTTCCCTATGTTCGACCTCGGGGCAGTGCAAATCGGTGGCTATGATGGACAAGCAGGAAATTCCCAAGGCACGTGGTTAGAGCTGACCAGGTCTACAAGAATAGTACAAGTCCGTACCGAGACATTAAATGGCTGTACCAGCCGCATATTTTTGTAATAAATGCACCTGTACTATGTTGGGATTCCCCTTCCTATATAAAGGGGACCCTTATTATTTTGTAAGACATATGATATTCAATACAAGAACAAGAACATTCTTTGTCCTTCGACTTAAACATATTCTACTATCGCTCCTTTGATTTTATTGCTTACATTTATTGTGTTTTATTGATTGTTCTTCATTTTTTACTCATCATTGATCATAAATCAAGGTCCTTAGAACTGTTAGTTCTTCATCGACCATCCTCAGTCTGACACTTTAGCTCGACCTTGAGGCCCAGCGTAGGCCAGCTCGAGACCCCGATTCACGGCCATTCGGTTTGCATAACATACCGTCCTCAAGCTCTTATCTCATTTTCCTAACTCACACTTAGCATCTATCGCTAAATAACTAACATAAAAAATAAATCACGTATTTTTAGATCCACAAAATCAAATTTAATTGTAATTTCCATTTTCAAGGTAAACAATTTGGCGCCCACCGCGGGGCTAAAAGTAATAGTGATTGTTTTCGTGCTCGTTTATTGAAAACACAAGTTATTCTTCACACTTTTTCTTGTCTAAGAATCTTTGATTTCAGGTAAAAATGTCTAACTTAGTGAATGCACATGAAAACAATCACTATTCACACGATTCTTGAGGACCATGGAGAGAATGGTGTAGTTGTTCCAGCTGCCGGTGTACCACTGCGAAACCCTGAGGATGCACCAGAACCAATCCCCGTGGATGTGGGCTCACGCAACGCCCAACACGTCGATATAAACTCCCACACTAACGGGAGTATACGCCAAGAAAACCAACAAGAAGCTCAAAGAACCCCAGCTCGGGAGGAACGAGAGGTTTAGCCTTCACGTCATTTTTGAGATGTAGCACCGGAACGACTCCTCGAGCCGAACAGGTACCGGAAAGATCGAGCAACAACGGGTCAGCAGCGACCCCGCCATTATGAAGATGCTCGAGGACCTCACAAAGAGAATTGAATCGGGCGAAAAGAAGATAGAAGCTAATGACAAAAAGGTGGAGACCTACAATTCAAGGGTCGATCAGATCCCAGGCGCACCCCCGATTCTGAAGGGTGTAGATTCAAAGAAATTCGTCAAAAGCCATTCCCATCGAGTGCTGCTCCAAAGCCCATCCCAAAGAAATTCAAAATGCTCGATTCTCCCGAAGTACAACGGAACCTCGGACCCCAACGAGCACATCACTGCTTACACTTATGCTGTAAAGGGAAATGACCTGAAGGACGACGAGATTGAATCCGTCCTGTTAAAAAAATTCGGAGAAATACTTTCAAAAGGGGCCATGATGTGGTATCACAACCTATCCCCGAATTTGATAGACTCGTTTTCCATGCTGGCAGATTCTTTTATAAAGGCACATGCCGGTGCCATCAAGGTTGCTACAAGGAAATCCGACGTTTTCAAAATCAAACAGAGAGAAAACGAGATGGTACGGGAGTTTGTATCTCGCTTTCAAATGGAGCGAATGGAACTGCCAACAGTCTCCGATGACTGGGCAGTGCAGGCCTTCACCTAAGGCTGTATTGTGGTCCGGGCGCAGCCCGGGACCGGCCCCAGCCCGGACCGGCCCAGGCCCGCGGGCCCACATAGGCTTTGGGCTAAACGGGCTGGCCCGTATGGTCAGGGCCCAAGCGGTCCTAGGAGCCCACTGGGCCGGTCCAGCATGGAGAGACCGCGAGCCCGGGACCGTTTAGCCCGGGACCGGCTGGCGGGCCTGGGCCGGTTTAATCGGGCCTAACGGGCCCAACGACTATTTTTCAAAAAAAAAATTTTTTTTTTTAAAATTGGCCAACGGTTGGAAGTTTAAAAACTAGCCGTTGGCCTGCCAATTTAGCCGTTTGGCTTTTTAGAAAATAGCCATTTGCCCCCCAAATTTTGTTTTAACCCCAAATTTTTATAATTACACTTTTTCCCTATTCTCAACTATAAATACCCCCTCATTCCTTCATTTTACTTACAAAATCATCAATCTTTCTCATTTCTCAAACTCCAATTGAAGTATTCAAGTCTTCATCATCTCTCATTTCTCAAACTCAAATTCTTAATTCAAGTTAAATCATGCCCGTGATTGTAGATTTGCCCATTTGTTATGGAACACTTTAATGTGGTAGAAGAAAATGAAGAAGTTTACATAATAAAGTGCAAGAATTGTGGTCGAGTCTACACTCATCGTCCAAAGTTGGAGGGCACAGGCTGTTTAAGGAGGCATATAAAGAGTTATCTTGCGCGTTCTCCAGACATTCGTATTTAAGATTTTAAGTTGATTTGACACAGTTTGTGTTATTTTTAAAATTATTAGACGTATTATGCTTAATGTTTTAGTTTTGTTAGATTAATTTGAAGTATTATGTTGAAGGCATTGAACTTTAATTTGAAGTATTAAATGTAAACTTTAATTTGCAGCTTTGATACCGAGTTTCATCTTAATATATATATATGTCTTAATATAGCTAATGTTATATCGAAATTCGAATATAGCTTATATACTATACATTTAGTATATCTATAATACTATACTACTATATATAAGGCAATATACTATATACGGTAATTTTCTTGTAAATTATCTAAATTATATACTATATACGGGAAGCAGTTCATCGGAAGCAAAGTAACAAAGTTCCTCGAGGACCATAAAATCAAAAGGATTCCCGTCAACACCCTACCACCCATGTGCAAACGGCCAGACCGAGTCCACAAACAAGACCATCATTCGAAACTTGAAAAAGAAGTTAGAAAATGGAAAGGAAAAATAGAGAGAAATGTTACCCGAGGTGCTATGGGCATATCGAAACAACTCTAAAATCGAGCACGGGAGAGACGCCTTTCTCTCTGGTGTATGGATTAGAGGCTTTGATATCGGTCGAGGTTGGAGAGCCAAGTGCCAAAATTTTCGACATGCCACCGAGAGCTCAAACAACGAGGCCATGACTGCAACCTTCGAACTATTAGATGAAAAGCGAGAAGCTTCACTGGTCCGAATGGCCGCCCAAAAATAAAGAATCGAAAGGTACTATAACAGGAGAACAAATCTCCGACATTTCGGAGTCGGGGACTTAGTCCTAAGGAAAGTCCCCCTAAACACTCAAAACCCTAATGAAGGAAGCTAAGCCCGAGCTAGGAAGGACAATACCGCATCCTCGGAGTGATCGCAAAGGGTTCTACAAGCTCGGTACCATGGAAGGCGAACAACTTCCAAGCAATTGGAACATATCAATGCTCAAACGCTATTACTGCTAAGGTGTTCGATGTAAGACAGCGAAACATCCTCCGACTCAAAGACCTTGGGTTTTAAAGCATGCATTGCACTTCTTTCCTTCGAACGGATTTTATCCCAAAAAGGTTTTACCGGCAAGGTTTTTAACGAGGCTACATCTATATGCTACCTAAGGAGGACTCAAACAAGTATTCAAGGTTTCTCTCCAATCACCCTCGAATACTGGGGGGGGGGGCATCCCCCCACGAGATCATTGGAGAGATCAAAATAAGCTAAGAGATCTCGATAGGAAGGTGATGTATCGGGCCAAACGGTCAAATGAACCGTGGCCGCGTAGAATAATCAAACCCTCGACGGCGAAAACTATGTATACTTGTGCCAAGTAATCAAGGATATTTTTGCATCAAAAACACTTTCTGCGCTTTAAAGAAGTTTGCTATTTTCACAAGAAACAGCCCCAGGGCCAAAAAATTTCCCGAACACCCGAAAACTGACACCAAAAACTCGAAGCCATAAGACCTCCGGGCGGAAACTTCAAGCTAAAAAGCCCTTAATAAAGAAACATCAAGTTTACAAGGACGGCTCCAGAGCCAAAAACTTTCGATGTCTCGGGGACTGTCGCCGACTGTCACCCCATCGAGCTATCAAAAACTCGAGGCCATAAGACCCCAAGCGGGCAACCTTGAGCCCGAAAGCCTCTATTGGAATGCTAGAAAACGTAGACCTCCATGAGGCATTATCAACAGTGTAAGACCTCCATAAGGCAATACCAAATCTGTAAGACTCAAGCAAGACATGAATTGTACTTGTGCCAAGTAACCTATCTGTAAGACCTCAAGTAAGGGCATGTTCAAATTTATAAGACCTTAAAAAAGGCTAATCCCGATCTTAAAGTCAAGGCTATATATTCCGGAAACTTGTAAGACCCCTAAAAAGGCATACCCTCGATATAGACGCCGAGGCTACCTCACTCGGGGACTAAAAGGCTACGGCCAAACACAATGACTACGGTCATAAGACCCGGCCAAACTAACACGACTCGGGGACGCCCGACCGTGCCATAAAATCACAGGCCTTCAATACTTCAAAACTACTTCGAAAAGAACCGGTAATCAGGCTACCCTCGCATAAGCAAAAGAGCTTCCGTTCATGTTAGCTCCAAACAATGAAAAAGGCTTCGAAAGAATTCAGCCATCGAGCGAAACCTCCCGAGGTGCTCATTTATCGTCAACGGCTCACAATTGAGGTTTCTTACCGAACCATCGAAGAGTCGGACAAATAACAAACGTCTTTGACGAGGGAAAAATAAAGCCTATATTAGAGTCGTACCGACCCAAAGTGTAAGAGCCTAAGCGCCAGCCTATATTAGAGATCGTACCGGACCCAACGCGTAAGAGCCCAAACGCCAACCCATATTAGAGGTCGTGACGACCCAACGCGTATGAGCGACGAGCTAGCATAAAATTCAAAAACTTAAGGGTCGATGAGCTCGAGTCGGAACCCGACTCGAAGACTGAGTCTGAAAGGTTAACTAAAACAGTGCCTAAGGGAAAATTGCGTAAGGCCTACGGGCTATAGCCATTTGTAAACCTAAGGGTTTTACCTCGAATCCCA
>NC_031991.1:33457080-33560279 GCF_001879085.1 Nicotiana attenuata
CACACTTTAGAAAAGTTGCGTGTGTAAGGTTATTATGGTCCACAGAAAGTGTGTAAGCGGGATTTGGGCCATAGGTCGGGTGGCAACTTATGTAATTTCCCAAATAAGTTAAATCATATCAAAAAGGGTTCTAGAAAAAGCTAAAGCACATGAACATAATATATAAGCAAAACAAGCACATTTGAAAGAAAATACGAAAACTTGGTACTAAATAATATCATAAGACAGACGATAAAATACACTGGGCTAATGATAGCTCCTTTTGCCTTTTCTTTTCTTGCTTTTTTCATTGCCAATATTAAGGGTGGCAAATGGGTCGGTTAGGCCCGGGCCCGGCCCAGGCCCGCGAGCTCATATGGGTAGTGGGCCTAAACGGGCCTATCCGTTTAAGCCCGGGACCAGAAGGGGTGCAGGCCCAAGTGGATCGGTTCAAATAATAAGCCCGTTAGGACCGGGACCGTTTGGGCGCGGGACCGGCTCCTAAGTAGGCCGGTTCAACCGGTCCTAACCGGTCCTAAACGGGCCCAACGGCTACATTTTATAAAAAAAAATTCCCTCAAAAATTGGCCAACGGTTGGAAGTTTAAAAACTAGCCGTTGGCCTGCCAATTTAGCCGTTTGGCTTTTTAGAAAATAGCCATTTGCCCCCCAAATTTTGTTTTAACCCCAAACTTTTTATAATTACACTTTTTCCCTATTCTCAACTATAAATACCCCCTCATTCCTTCATTTTTACTTACAAAATCATCAATCTTTCTCATTTCTCAAACTCCAATTGAAGTATTCAAGTCTTCACTCATCTCTCATTTCTCAAACTCAAATTCTTAATTCAAGTTAAATCATGCCCGGTGATTGTAGATTTGCCCATTTGTTATGGAACACTTTAATGTGGTAGAAGAAAATGAAGAAGTTTACATAATAAAGTGCAAGAATTGTGGTCGAGTCTACACTCATCGTCCAAAGTTGGAGGGCACAGGCTGTTTAAGGAGGCATATAAAGAGTTATCTTGCGCGTTCTCCAGACATTCGTATTTAAGATTTTAAGTTGATTTGACACAGTTTGTGTTATTTTAAAATTATTAGACGTATTATGCTTAATGTTTTAGTTTTGTTAGATTAATTTGAAGTATTATGTTGAAGGCATTGAACTTTAATTTGAAGTATTAAATGTAAACTTTAATTTGCAGCTTTGATACCGAGTTCATCTTAATATATATATATGTCTTAATATAGCTAATGTTATATCGAAATTCGAATATAGCTTATATACTATACATTTAGTATATCTATAATACTATACTACTATATATAAGGCAATATACTATATACGGTAATTTCTTGTAAATTATCTAAATTATATACTATATACGGGAAGCAGTTCATCGGAAGCAAAGTAACAAAGTTCCTCGAGGACCATAAAATCAAAAGGATCCCGTCAACACCCTACCACCCATGTGCAAACGGCCAGACCGAGTCCACAAACAAGACCATCATTCGAAACTTGAAAAAGAAGTTAGAAAATGAGAAAGGAAAATAGAGAGAAATGTTACCCGAGGTGCTATGGGCATATCGAACAACTCTAAAATCGAGCACGGGAGAGACGCCTTTCTCTCTGGTGTATGGATTAGAGGCTTTGATATCGGTCGAGGTTGGAGAGCCAAGTGCCAAATTTCGACATGCCACCGAGAGCTCAAACAACGAGGCCATGACTGCAACCTTCGAACTATTAGATGAAAAGCGAGAAGCTTCACTGGTCCGAATGGCCGCCCAAAAATAAAGAATCGAAAGGTACTATAACAGGAGAACAAATCTCCGACATTTCGGAGTCGGGGACTTAGTCCTAAGGAAAGTCCCCCTAAACACTCAAAACCCTAATGAAGGGAAGCTAAGCCCGAGCTAGGAAGGACAATACCGCATCCTCGGAGTGATCGGCAAAGGGTTCTACAAGCTCGGTACCATGGAAGGCGAACAACTTCCAAGCAATTGGAACATATCAATGCTCAAACGCTATTACTGCTAAGGTGTTCGATGTAAGACAGCGAAACATCCTCCGACTCAAAGACCTTGGGTTTTAAAGCATGCATTGCACTCTTTTCCTTCGAACGGATTTTATCCCAAAAAGGTTTTTACCGGCAAGGTTTTTAACGAGGCTACATCTATATGCTACCTAAGGAGGACTCAACAAGTATTCAAGGTTTCTCTCCAATCACCCTCGAATACTGGGGGGGGGGGGGCATCCCCCCACGAGATCATTGGAGAGATCAAAATAAGCTAAAGAGGATCTCGATAGGAAGGTGATGTATCGGGCCAAACGGTCAAATGAACCGTGGCCGCGTAGAATAATCAAACCCTCGACGGCGAAAACTATGTATACTTGTGCCAAGTAATCAAGGAATATTTTTTGCATCAAAACACTTTGCGCTTTAAAGAAGTTTGCTATTTTCACAAGAAACAGCCCCAGGGCCAGAAATTTCCCGAACACCCGAAAACTGACACCAAAAACTCGAAGCCATAAGACCTCCGGGCCGGAAACTTCAAGCTCAAAAGCCCTTAATAAAGAAACATCAAGTTTACAAGGAGCGGCTCCAGAGCCAAAAACTTTCGATGTCTCGGGGACTGTCGCCGACTGTCACCCCATCGAGCTATCAAAAACTCGAGGCCATAAGACCCCAAGCGGGCAACCTTGAGCCCGAAAGCCCTCTATGTGGCAATGCTAGAAAACGTAAGACCTCCATGAGGCATTATCAACAGTGTAAGACCTCCATAAGGCAATACCAAATCTGTAAGACTCAAGCAAGACATGAATTGTACTTGTGCCAAGTAACCTATCTGTAAGACCTCAAGTAAGGCATGTTCAAATTTATAAGACCTTAAAAAAGGCATAATCCCGATCTTAAAGTCAAGGCTATATATCCGAACTTGTAAGACCCCTAAAAAGGCATACCCTCGATATAGACGCCGAGGCTACCTCACTCGGGGACTAAAAGGCTACGGCCAAACACAATGACTACGGTCATAAGACCCGGCCAAACTAACACGACTCGGGGACGCCCGACCGTCGCCATAAAATCACAGGCCTTCAATTACTTCAAAACTACTTCGAAAAGAACCGGTTAATCAGGCTACCCTCGGCATAAGCAAAAGAGCTTCGTTCATGTTAGCTCCAAACAATGAAAAGGCTTCGAAAGAATTCAGCCATCGAGCGAAACCTCCCGAGGTGCTCATTTATCGTCAACGGCTCACAATTGAGGTTCTTACCGAACCATCGAAGAGTCGGACAATAACAAAAAAAGTCTTTGACGAGGGAAAAATAAAGCCTATATTAGAGGTCGTACCGACCCAAAGTGTAAGAGCCTAAGCGCCAGCCTATATTAGAGATCGTACCGACCCAACGCGTAAGAGCCCAAACGCCAACCCATATTAGAGGTCGTGACGACCCAACGCGTATGAGCGTACGAGCTAGCATAAAATTCAAAAACTTAAGGGTCGATGAGCTCGAGTCGGAACCCGACTCGAAGACTGAGTCTGAAACGGTTAACTAAAAAGTGCCTAAGGGAAAATGCGTAAGAGCCTACGGGCTAGCCCATTTGTAAACCTAAGGGTTTTACCTCGAAATCCAACTTATCTAGCTAATCATTGACAAACGTCAAAATTCAAAACAAAAGAAATACATACACAAGCAAAGGGAAATTCATGAAAGGGGAAAACTGAAAGGCTTTTTTTTATATGTATATGTGAAATAATACAAGGCTTCATTTACAATGTTCTCTAAGAGCATTGTACGCAGAATCAGAAAGGAAAAGCCTAGTCTACTTTCCCCTCAGGGACTGCGGCTCCATCGGCCTCTTCCTCATTATATTCGGCATCGGATACGAGGAACTTGGTGTCGTATTCATCCGCCTTGGCCTGCTCTATCTCTTCCTTGAGATCGAGGCCCCTAGCGTGGATCTCCTCGAGGGTTTCCCTCCCGGATCTGCACCGGGCATATTCATTGCTACTGCTCTCCCGATCGGAAGCCCCTCTCAACTGAGCTCGAGCGTCAGCAACGTTTTTAAATAGACAACCACTTTCTTATCAGCCTTAGCTCGAATCTCTTCAGCTTCAGCCCGGGCGTTCACGACCTCGACCTTCATCTTCAAAAGGTCAGACTCGAGCCTTACAATCCTGCTCATCTGGACCGAGCTATTTTCACGAGCATTTCGGAGTTGCACCTCGAGGGCAGAAGCCTTGGCCAAAGCATTCTTCTTGGCCGCAACTTGGGCATCTATCTGAGCCCTTAGCTCATTACACTCATACTTGGCCTGACCAACTTTGCCCCAAAGGCGTTCCAGGTCCTCCGTCTTACTCTGCAACTGATGCATCAAAATATTAATCTCCGAGGATAGAAAAAGAAACATGCATCCCCTTGAAACAAAGGTTACCTGTCTCTCGAGGCGGCCTTCGTAGTTCAGGCTTCGTTTCATCTCGTGTCGAAGGTGTATCAACTCTTTTGCCCTTTTATCACAAAGAAGCCTGAGGGATTTCTCCCCATCCAAGGCTTTCCGCAACCTGGCTTCACGACGGAGCAGCTCGGACTTAAGCTTGTCAAAGGCCTATGAAAAAGAACCTCAATGAGAAAATAAAAATGCAAAACCGAAAAACCAACAAAGTCAACCAAAACTCACCACAGAACAGAGCCGCTGAGCCTCCTCAAAAGTTGAGCGTACATCTACTGGCCCGATCTCATCGGCCGCAGTCGAACCACTCTCAGTGGGGATATGATCGCTCGAGACCCCGCTTGATTTAGGCGGCCCCTAGCCTCGAACATCCCTCGAAGTACCTTCGACGGGAGAAGAAGACGGCGGCAGAAAATCTGTATCCCTCGAAGTACCTTCAACGGGAGAAGGAGATAGCGGCGAAAGATCCTTGTCCCTCGAAGTACCTTTGACCAGGGAAAAAGACGGTGGCAAAAGAGGAGCCACTCCTCCGAGGCTAGAAATCTCGGGTATTGCAGGCTCAGCTGCCCTCGAGAGGTCTCTCGAATCGAGCCATCGATGTGTGATCGCTCCCTTCTGTTGCACCAATGTTCGCACAACGGCCGATAGGTACATGATCTACCTCAACGATCGCATCTCCTTTTCGCCTCGGGGCAGACCCTGCCTCACTATAAACCTCCTCGCCCACTGAGGATTCCTTGTGCTTGTTATCGCTCTTCGGCCCTGAAGCCGATGATCCTCCCTCCTCTCCAAGAGGGCATGGTCTCATCTCGGAAAATTCTCCAACACCTGCAGTAAAGAAGTTAGGAAACACAAAGGGAAATATTCCTTAAAGAAAAATATCATACGGTACTCACCGTGGTGTTTTGCCTCCCATCTACCATTCGATAGGTCTCGCCACTTACGCTCATCGTAGGTCGAGCAAGCTACCAGTTTCTGAGTCCAATCCGCCTGATTGGGGACCTCGTATGGCGACCACGGGATTGCTGCGGAAAGGGAAAGACAACACATTTACGAAGTCTGCCTCCACTATGAACAAAAATAACAAAAGCACAAGTGTACCACTTACGTGTGAAATTCCATTTCTCAGGGAATGGAAAGAATTCAAGACCGTTTCTTATCATTTTACTCAAAGAAACGCGGGGACTATCTATATACGGCTAAAATCGGAGAGTCCAATTTTATGATCATTATGACGCTCCATAGCCCGTCTCCAGAAAGCTCGAGGCACAGCTCGAGGTTCGACCCCGAAGGTTCCCTATGTTCGACCTCGGGACAGTGCAAATCGGTGGCTATAATGGACAAGCGGGAAATTCTCAAGGCACGTGGTTAGAGCTGATCAGGTCTATAAGAATAGTACAAGTCCGTACCAAGACATTAAATGGCTGTACCAGCCGCATATCTTTGTAATAAATGCACCTGTACTATGTTGGGATTCCCCCTCCTATATAAAGGGGACCCTTATCATTTTGTAAGACACATGATATTCAATACAAGAACAAGAACATTCTCTGCCCTTCGACTTAAACATATTCTACTGTCGCTCCTTTGATTTTATTGCTTACATTTGTTGTGTTTTATTGATTGTTCTTTATTTATTACTCATCATTGATCATAAAGAGCCATCATCAAGGTCCTTAGAACTGTTAGTTCTTCATCGACCATCCCCAGTCTGACACTTTAGCTCGACCTTGAGGCCCAGCGTAGGCCAGGTCGAGACCCCGATTCACGGCCATTCGGTTTGCATATTATACTGTCCTCAAGCTCTTATCTCATTTTTCTGACTCACACTTAGCATCTATCACTTCACAACTAGTATTAAAATAAATCACGTATTTTTAGAACAACAAAATCAAATTTATTGTAATTACCATTTTCAAGGTAAACGATTATGATAGTGGCGGAGACAGCTTCAACCAAGCAGGTATCAACCGATGCCACTTTGCAGATTAAGTAATACTCGGTCGTGTTCCTTTTATATATGATATAGTTTGACTATGCATAAAGTATTGGAAAGAACTGAAATCTTTTGTAAATTGTTAATATGGCATAACATTTGGTGTTTTTAAAATTTACCATATATACATGCGACTATAAAAACTTTTCATTAAGGATAAATTATTGTATAAAGTAATAATTTTCAAACTTAGAATCATGTCATTGTTTTTTAAATGGAGGAATATATATATATACACTCAAAAAATAATGCAAAGTAAACATTAATTAGGGACATGATAGGAAAATCTTCGGACCTAATTGTCCTAAATCCATACTCGTCTTAGACAAATTAATCGTGACAAAAAATAGACACCATATATACAAAGTCCTTTGTACGTCACTCGGTCACTGCATGCAAAAAAGGCCTGGTGATATCTTTTGGCAATCTGCTCCTCAGACCAAGTCTTAAACTAGTGGGTAATACTAAAAGACAGGATTTTACGTAGCACCCTCGTGAAAGCTCTCGTACGGCCAGTATCTTTGGATTCCATCTCAATTACTTATTTTTGGAGCAGAAAAATGGTAGAATTACCAGAATTTTTTTTATTTAACATGACGCTATCAGAATCTCTTTAGATTCAGAAAGAAGAGGGGGTATTGAAAGTTTTCTTTGTGGGACTTATTCTCGTTATGCATATGTGAATGTTGTTTAATTCTCGTGCTCCTCTTGTGGTTCCTAGGGAGACAAATCACCAATATTCTAGCACTAACTGGCAGAATAAGTGCCGGAGGCACCTTCCTAGCTACCCGAGATGCCATTTAACACTGTTTCGTTGCAAATAATATATATGTAACCAATATTATTTCCTTTTAATATAATACAAAGTAAATATTACTCCATCTGTTTTAATATAGATGACACATTTTTCTTATTAGTCGTTCGAAAAAAAATGGCACATTTCTACGATTGAAAATTATTCAACTTAAAACTTTTTAGTTTACCCATTTTATCCTTAATAAGAAGCTTTTATAACCACACAAATATCATGGTCCCACAAAGCTTACTTAATTTGGGATAACAATATATAAACTTATGCTCAAACTTTGACTCAAATAAAAGCTGATTTATGATAATAAACAGCTCTTTATACAAATAGATTATAAACTGATTGTACACAATTATATATATATATATATATATATATATATATATATATATATATATATATATATATATATATATATTTGTCGTCTATTTTTAGATTAAATGGTTAGATGGACGATTATTTAGGTTAATTCGGCTTGAAAAAATCCTACGTATGCCACTGTCACGACCCAAACCGCTCACTCCTCAAACGCTGGACCTCTATAAGAATCAGCACTTTGCCACCTCTTTTGCACACAACAGCTACGATCAGTCACTAGTCTCTTCTGCTAATCAACTCTCACTTGTTCTTGTTCTTCCAAAAATGGCATCAAGCTCAATGTCCTGCCATGGCTCCTGGACAGCAGAGCAGAACAAGGCCTTTGAGAAGGCTCTGGCGGTGTACGACAAGGACACTCCCCACCGGTGGTCCAACGTTGCCAGAGCTGTTGGAGGGAAGACAGCTGAAGAAGTGAAGCGACATTATGAAATCCTTGTGCAGGATGTCATGTCTATTGAGAATGGTAGGGTGCCCTTTCCCAACTACAGGACTACTAATGGAGGTCGCACTAACACGAACACTGCTGGTAATTAATATTACCAGAGGTAGGATGTAGTTCTATTCATGTAATACTAGCTGTACTATCTCTTGGATAAATAACCTCGATTCATCCAAAGTACATGAATTTACTTAGTTCGTGTATTCAAAATTATTGTAAGAAAGCATGTACGATCTTGTACATGTATTTCGGAAACAAAAAAGTCAAGAATAAGTTATTATGACACGTACTAGAGTAGGTACGTTTAAGAAGAATTCCTATGAATACCTAAATAGTGCAACTATTTTCGAAGACAAGTTGAATGAAGAATTCCTTTCATCTACTCCTCTCCAAGTGTGTTTGAGTGTTAATCTGCCCAAAATTTTCAACATTGTTGTTGTTATTACGTACTTTAGGAGGTGGATGCGATAATTTCAAATATAGCTTTTCACTCGAACTATATATATTCAAAAACTTTTAATTAAAACATACTTTGATAATAAGTTTGTTTATATTTTCATAAAGAAATAGTGATTATAGTGTTATGTCGAGGAAGAGGCAAACCCGAAAATAAAGAAGATAAAGAACACCAAATTTTAATGTGAAAACCCTTCAAATCGAAGGTAAAAACCACGGGATCACACAGATCCAAAAAGCTCCACAGTAACAATAAGAAGGTTACAAAAGTTCTCCAAATTGGTTAAACAATAAGTGCCAAATACAGAGCAACGATAGCAACACCAAATCAATTGAAGAAAGAGGAGAAGACGTTACAAAAATGGAGTTGTTGTTCGGGGTTCGAAATCGGATGCAAATTGCCTCCAAATCCGATCCTCACCGTTCAAATCAAAGACCACGATGTTAAGAACTATAGTAAATAATTCAGCCCGACCCAACCGTTAATGAATTGGAAAACGTAATTTGAAGTTGGCTGGTCGGAACAAAATCAGTAGCAAAACAGATACTTTTTCTTCTCTCCTCTCTCTTGATGAAAGCTCTCTCAAAAGCCACTCTTACGTACTAAAGTCTTTCAAAGACTTATACCAATGAGCATAGAGCAATTATCCAAGGTTGCTCTATTTATAGACAGTGAGTGGTGCTTTCGCTTAAAGCCAAAACCAACTCCAAATAGGAATACAAATCGAATCCAATTCCGAATAAGAATGGAAACCAAAATAGATTAGAATTAGGCAATTGGGCATTTGGCTGGACAACACGGGCGTGACCCAATAAACTCCCCCTCCAGCCAAGGGGTCAAATATATCTTCAAGTAGAGGAACTATTGATAGGCTTCATGCATACCAATTTTCTACAAAACACATGCTTATCTGCAACCATCGCTTTTGTCAGTATATCCGAATGATTGTCATCAATGTGTATCTTCACAACCTCTAAATCTAGACTCACAGCTAAGCCTAAAATCACACGAATAGAATACATCATCACAACAGGGGAGAAAATTCCATCAAAGTCAACTCCCTTCTTCTAGCCTAAACCTTTAACAACTAACCTCGCCTTGTACCTAGGCGCAGAGGTATGGTTATCTTGCTTTACTTTGAATATCCATTTGTTTGATAAAGCTCTCTTACCTTTCGACAATTTTACTAACTCATATGTGCCATCTCATGGAGTGACTTCATCTCATCTTCTATGGCATTTATCCATCTTTGTGAGTATCTTGCATGGCTTCATCATAACTCTTAGGTTCTCCCACGTCAGTCAAAAGTACATACTCATCAGGAGGATAGCGCTTGGATTTTTGCTTTCTCCCTTGTAGATCTTCTAAGAGAGGTTTCAAGAGAATTTGAAGTAGTTATCTGAGTAGGAATTGGTTGCTGATCAATCACAACTTCATCAACTGGAGAATCCATAACATCTACACCATGATGATCATTTTGATCTTGATCACTATCTTTATTATTATCTTGGGTTTCTTCATGTGAAATAGGTGCCTTAGCAATAGAAGATGGATCAATATCAACTAAGCTCTCATTACTATAAGAATCTATCTTCTCAGCTTTCTCAATATCTTCAATAGTATGTGTCACAACCCAAAATGCACTATAGCCTATGATGGCGCCCAACGTCGCCGTAAGTCAAGCCAACGGTGAATCATCCAATTAAATATTCATTTTAATACTTTTGAAATCATAAAATCTGTTAAATAAGGAATTTAATATATTATAAAATCACGGATACATACAATATTAGTAAGACACGAAATAAAATGTGACAATATTAAAGCAAAACTATTAACATCGACTAGCATATCCCAAACTCGGTGTCACAAGTGCATGAGCATCTACTAGAAGGTACAAAAATAATTCAACATCTATTTGGAATACAAAATAGACAAGATAATATAAATAGTGCTGTGGTTCATAACAAGGGATGAGACTCCCCGTAAAGTCCCCGTAATATCTGTGTCTTTACGTCTAAAATACCACCAAAAGTATATATACCTTCACAATAAGTGCAGAAGTGTAGCATGAATGCATAAATCAAAGCATACCCAGTAAGTATCTAGCCTAAATTGAGATAATTCATACTCATACACTGTAATATATACTCCTAAATCCCACGTATAGCTCCCTGTGGAATTCGACCCCGATTCTTTGTTGGGTATTACTATTGCATCGGCCGTTTCATAACCTCAAATAGAGGTATGATTACGAGATCAATTTTTAGCGTCGTTGTCGGGGCTAAAAATGGATTTAGCTATATATTTGGTTTTGTGTGCGAATTGTCTTCTTTCCCTTCTATGTTACTGATTTTTGTGAATCAATTATAGGTACAACAATGGCCCTCAACAATGATCAACTCGAAAACATGCCTTTGGGGGATGTGGACGTGGAAGATGACCAAGTTGAAGAGGTTCCTCTTGAACCTCAAGCATATAGAAGAGGCTGACCACCTCAAAACAACATCCCAGTTCTACGCCCACCTCCACCAAGAGCGGCTCCACACCGGGTGTTGCCGAACGAAGGGTATGTAAGTGCCATAGTCCCGTCCCACATTAGGGCGGGCAACTATCAAATCATGAATGTAGTGCTCACATTGCTAGAGCAACGAGGATTCTTCACCGCGGCTCCACGTCAAAATGCATACAAACACTTGAAGGGGTTTGTGGACACTTGTTGGGGGAGTAAACTGACAAACGTCTCCGAGGATGCTTTAAGGTTGAGGCTATTTCCTTTATCTCTATAGGGGAAAGCTTTGGATTGGTTAGAGAGATTGCCAAACCATTCTATCCATACATGGGATGAATTGGCAGAGAAATTTATTTCCAAGTTCTTTTCTCCCGGGCATATGGCTACTCTTAGAGACAAGATTATAGCATTCAAACAAGAGCCCAATGAGCCGTTGCATGAAATATGGGAGAGATACCGGATGATGGTCAAAGAGTGCCCCAATAATAACATGACAGAGGCTATGATTCAACAAACTTTCTATCGGGGGATCAATACAACTAATCAGGGCGTGGTTAATCAACTTGCCGGTGGAAATTTCATGACAACGTCGTATGCGGAAGCTTGTGAGATTTAAGATGAAATGGTAGATACTTCATCGGCATGGAAAAGTAGAGAAAATGTTCCTCAAGGTGATCCGAACGTGATTCACCTACAAAAAGGATTGCATGATCATGGGCAAGACATTGGCGAGTTGACCACCACAATGAATCAATTAGCCAAGGCTCAAATTTGACAAGTGCAAAAGTCATAAGCAAGTCAATGCCATGGAGGGAGTTAGTATGATGGTGAACAAGAGAAGGCCAAAGGGTCCACAAGTGCAAAATCGTGTAGAGAGTTATGTGCAAGAAGATAGTGGGTTTGATCAAAATGAATCTTACAATGAACAAGAGGAGGAACTGAAATACGTGAACAACTTTCAAGGGCAAAAATATAACTCTCAAGAACCGAATCAACAACAATGGCAACCTCAAGGTAATCAAGATAATTGGAATTCCAACAACCAAGAGAATTGGAATAATAACAACAAACAAGGAAATTGGAGTGGTGGAAATAACCAAGGCAATTGGAGTGGCAACAACCAAGGATATTGGGGAGGCAACAACCAGGGAGGATGGAACAATAATCAAGGCAATCGGGGGTTGGGCTTTCAAAGGCCCC
This sequence comes from Nicotiana attenuata, assembly GCF_001879085.1. Classification (NCBI taxonomy): domain Eukaryota; kingdom Viridiplantae; phylum Streptophyta; class Magnoliopsida; order Solanales; family Solanaceae; genus Nicotiana; species Nicotiana attenuata. The sequence continues at coordinate 33,469,305 of NC_031991.1, forward strand.
CGATGTATCAACAACGGTGCAACAAGCCTCCTTATCCATCCCATGGTCCATGTTTTCCTAAAAATGAGATGAGACGAATAATGTTCAAACAAATTATGGAGAAGAATGCCGACTCCGATGCCCAACTAGCCTCACACAACACTTCAATTCGCAACATGGAAGTTCAAATCTCTCAAGCTCTAAACTCTCATCCGAAGGGGGGCACTACCAAGTGACACGGTGGTGAACACAAAGGATGGGAACAACATGGGACATTCCATGGCTGTTACTACAAGGAGTGGAAAAGGTGGGGAGGCACCCACCTCAAGTCAAAGGAAACTTGTGGAATATGAGCAATTGGTTCATGAAGATGAGACCCCAAACAATGTGTTGCAAGCAAATGATGAAGTGAGGATTCATATTGATGACAATGTGGAAGAGACTCAAGAGGAAGTGAACTCGTCTAGGATCACGTTGTTGACATACCGGAACTGGTAGTGCAAAAGGCTAAGGCACCAATTCCTAGGCCTCCTCCTCCATATCCTCAAAGGCTTGCCAAGCAAAATGACGAGAATCAACTCAAAAAGTTTAATGACATGATGAAGAGTGTATCAATCAATGTGCCATTAGTTGAAGCCTTGGAGCAAATGCCCCGTTATGTAAAGTTTATGAAGGATTTGGTGACAGAGAAGCGGTCGATGAACTGTGAAACAATAAAAATGACTCAACAAGTGAGTGCAACTGTGCATTCAATGGCCGCCAAATTGGAAGATCCCGGTGCTTTAACAATCCCTTGTACTATTTGCTAAAGCTCTTTGTGATCTTGGGGCAAGTGTCACTCGATGCCCTATTAGGTTTCAAGACTTTGGGAATTGGGAAAACAAGACCCACATCTGTGAGATTACAAATGGCCGATCGTACCACGAAGAGACCATTGGGAGTGATTGAGGATATATTGGTTCGTGTCAATAAATTCATTCTGCCGGTGGATTTTGTCATGCTTGATTGTGGGGTTGACTATGAGGTACCGATTATTCTTGGGAGACCTTTCCTTGCTATGGGGAAGGCTCTAGTTGATGTTGAAGCTGGAGAACAAACCTTCTGGGTTGGTGTTGAAAAAGTGGTTTTCCATGCGTGTAAGTCTATGAGTCAACCCAATAGCAATGAGGTGTGCTCTTTCGTGGACTTGGTGATCGATGTGATTGTGAATGAAACAAGTGTTGTGATGAATGTTGATGATACAATGGAGGCCGTCTTGCTCAACGTTGATGATGAAGAGATAGAGGGCTTTGTGGAATGTGTGAACGCTTTGCAAGGAATGGGGTCGTACACTTATGAGCCCTGCAAATTTTCCTTGGATCTCGAAAATAGAACAACTCCTCCAACAAAGCCTTAAATTGAGGAGCCTCCCATCTTGGAGTTGAAGCTATTGCTTCCGCATCTTCGGTATGAATTTCTTGGCCCTTCTTCTACTATACCAGTTATTCCTTCCTCTTGTTTGACTAACGTGCAGGTAGACGCTACATTGGCGGTGCTACAAAAGAGGAAGAAGGCTATTCGATAGACATTGCCGGATATTCGGGGAATAAGCCTCGCATTTTGCATGCAAAAGATTAACTTGGAGGAAGGTGCCAATTTATCTATTGAACATCAAAGGAGACTAAATGAAGCCATGCAAGAGGTTGTCAAAAGGAGATCATCAAGTGGTTAGATGCCGGGGTTGTCTACCCTATTTTTGATAGTTTATGGACTTCTCCGGTTCAATGTGTCCCAAATAATGGGGGCATGACGATAGTCAACAATGATAAGAATGAATTGATTCCTACAAGAATGGTGACCGGGTGGAGAGTGCTTATGGACTATCGTAAGCTCAACAAAGTCACAAGCAAGGATCGTTTCCCACTTCCCTTCCTAGATCAAATGCTTGATAGATTAGGCGGCCGTGCTTTCTATTGTTTCCTTGATGGGTATTCTGGCTAAAAACAAATTTTTATTGCTCCGGAGGATCAAGAGAAAACTACCTTTACATGTCCTTATCGTACTTTCATTTTCTTGCGGATGCCATTGTGTTGTGCAATGCACCAGCGACTTTTCAAAGGTGTATGATGGCGATCTTCACGAACATGGTGGAGGATTACCTTGAAGTCTTCATGGATGACTATTCGGTGGTCGGGAATTCTTTTGATGATTGTCTAGCAAACTTGGATAAAGTGTTGGCAAGATGTGAAGAAACAAACTTGGTGCTCAGTTGAGAGAAATGTCATTTCATGGTTGAGGAAGGCATTTTCCTTGGCCACAAGATCTCAAATAATGGCATTGAAGTAGACAAGGCAAAGATTGAGATGATTTCTAAACTTCCACCTCCAACTTCGGTGAAAGGTGTGTTGAGTTTCTTAGGCCATGCGGGATTTTACCGGCGTTTCATCAAGGACTTCTCTAAAGTGGTGAACCTGTTGTGAAAGCTTTTGGAGAAAGATACTATGTTCTACTTCAATGATGATTGCATGAGAGCCTTTGAATTGCTAAAGCTCAAGTTGACTACTACTCCCATTATCACCGCTACAAATTGGAGTTTTCCTTTTGAGCTCGTGTGCGATGCAAGTGATGTAATGGTAGGGGCTGTTTTAGGGCAATGAATGAACAAGATTTTTTATCTGGTCTACTATGCCAGTAAGACCATGAATAGTTCCCAAGTCAACTACACTATTATGGAAAAAGAGCTCCTTACCATTGTGTTTGATATTGAGAAGTTCCGCCCATACTTGATGGGTGCAAAGGTTATTGTCCATACGGATCATGTGGCACTTCGTTATCTTATGAGCAAGAGATATTCCATAGCCCAGTTGATGAGATGGGTGCTTTTGTTGCAAGATTCTGATATAGACATCCACGATAAAAAAGGAAGTGAAAACCAAGTGGCGGACCATTTGTCACATTTGGAGGAGGAGGGGAGGCCGCATGATGGCCTTGAAATCAATGACATGGTTTCTAACATAGATCACAACTCAAGTGCTCTATCACATAGAGTACAGTAAAAATGTTCAGATAAGATAGGTAGACAATTCCATGGAATCGACTAAATCACAGCTATAGTGCACGCTCACACGCCCGTCACCTAGCATGCGCGTCACCTCAACATCAATCACATAACACGTAATTCGGGGTTTCATACCCTCAGCACCAAGTTTAGAAGTGTTACTTACCTCGAACGGCTCCGAACTATCTAAAAGAAACTCAAAACATCAAATATTGCCTAAGGAAACTAACCCAATCGATAAAGGTCGAATCTTTAAACAAAAGCCCATAATCAACCCAAAAGTCAAACCCGGGCTCGCACCTCGGAACCCGTCAAAACTCACAAAATCCGACAATCCATTCAATTTCGTGTCCAACCATACTAGTTTTACTCAAATCCGACTCCGAATCGATGTTCAAAACTTGAAAATTCGCTTTATGAAGTTATAGACAAAACCCCCCAGTTTTCTCTTTTGGAACCCTCAATCAAATGCTGAAAACGAAGATAGATTCATAATATAAAATCATAATTGAGTAGAGAACACTTACCCCAATTAACATGGTGAAAATCACTTAAAAAATCGCTCTAATACGAGCTCCATAGCTCCAAATATGCTAAAATCGTGAAACCTCCGAAATAGAGTACTTTATAAGGTCTGCCCAGGCGAACCCTTCGCGAACGCGGAAACACCATTGCGTTTGCGATGAAGAAAATTAACTGCCACCATAATGCCTTATGTGTTCGCGATGCTATCCACGCAAACGCGATGCCCAAAGATGCCACATAGCGCGAACGCGTCCCACGACTCGCGGACGCGAAGTAGAGTGCTCCAGCCCCCTGCTCACCATTGCGAAAGCGGATACACGAACACGAAAGCGAAGAGATAAAACAGCTTTGTTCCAAATAATTATTCGTGATCGGGATGATCGCACGCGAACGCGATTCTTTGCAGATATTCAGCAAAAGCCAGTATTCCAGAAATGATAGGAAATGGTCCGAAAGCGATCCGAAACTCACCCAAGCACCTCGGGACCCCATCCAAGAATACCAAAAAGTCCCAAACATAACACGGACCTACTGGAGGCCTTAAATCACACCTAACAACATTGAAACGACGAATCACACCTCAATTTAAACTTGAATGAACTTTGAACTTCCAACTTCCAAAACTCGCGCCGAAACATATCAAATCAACCCGGAATGAACCCAAATTTTGCACACAAGTCCCAAATAACATAATGAAGCTATTCCAATTCCAGGAACCACAATTCGAATCCAATATCCTCAAAGTCAACTTCCGGTCAGACTTATGAAATTTCCAAATCTTCAAATTTTCAACTTTTGCCAATTTGTGGTGAAATCTTCTAGAAACATCCAAATGCAAAGCCGGGCATACGCTCGAGTCCAAAAACACCATCCAGACCTAACAGAACCATCCAAACTCCAATACGAGGTCAAATATTATTCTCCCATACATACTGTAATCAAATTCGATAGCAATTACTTGAGGCCCAAAGACTTCATCTAATCAAATACAAGCTACTCTACTGACATGCCACACCAATACTACCTAGGGCCACAAACAGTGCACCAAGACGCAACAATTCAAATGCACACAAAAATGGAAAATGACTCAAATGAGAGAACCGCCCGCAAGCTCAACAAGCACCACCACAACCACAATGCTATGAACCCATCATACATAGTGTAACCAAGACACATAAATCTAACACAAAGGATCACATCCCGATATCACCCAGCCGCAATGCGTGACACCATCCAAACACTGGCCCATATGAAATACCTCAAGCCACCATGCTTAAAATCAACAGCCACGCGTAATTCGATATCAAGTACCCAAGGCGCATGACAATAACCACGGAGAAGCAATTAACACAATACCACAACACGAAAGGACCATAACCAAGGCGCAATCAACCATTCCACACCCCAATCACCAAATCACACAAAGTTCGCTATAAGGACCAAAGGAACCACATCATGCGTGCATATAACCACAAATCACAACCTCTCGTAGCATAGAAGGACAACACATATAACATATGAAAATAAAAACAAGCTCGCTCTAACCAAATGACATACCTTTCCGCAATAACGGTGCTGAGTCAACAAATCTGGCCCAATGTAGAATACACATCCTCATTAGGCCTAAAAACGAGCTCCCAAATAAACCCTAGTGATGTGATGTATAGATAATTAACCCTCCAAAAGTCCACAAGGACCTAACCATAACACATATTGTCATCTAGCTAGCTTTGGCCACATCTTCAAAGTCCACAACCACAAAACAACATGCTTCTAAGAACTCCTAGTCTCCAAATCCATAGAACACACGATTCACCATATTTGATCCCAACTCTAGCGCCCGAATGTCTAACACATCTCTCATACACGATCATCCCATGAGGGATACTTCTATAATTCTTCCATGCCATAGAGCAAAATCTGAATATCAGCAGTCGATCAACCAGGCGAGTACCGCAATACCAACGAAGCATCCGTAAGTCAGAACACAATGCACCTTCTGAATGTAAACTCTACTCAAGTAATACCAATTAGTGCCAACATCCAAAATCATTTGTGCTGCATAAACTCATGATCTTCCTTTTGGAACTGAATCGTATACTGGCACATGCAAATCTCAATCCCAAACGACACGCCGCATCTATCATGCCATCATATGAAAAGTACGAGAATCTCATAATCAACTCTGAGTCACCAGGAGAATACATACCCGAAACCTTCCATTTGATCACAATCAGAAGAAAATCACAATACACAACATGCTCCTCTTACAGGTAGGAAATATCCGTCTCAAACTGTGGTAGAAATCATTGGGAACACTTCGAAGTCCATTGCACATAACCAAGCCATCAAAACTGAATCTCTCTAACTCAACCAAGCCACGCAGGTCGCCAAACCTAAGAGTATTTCCACAAAACACTTGTAGAGACTTACCACATTAAAAATACCCAAAGAACCTATCCTATCCATTACCGTACTGATCCATCCCACTACCAAGATATCCTACTTCTCTGAGTTCCTTCCGAATTATCCTCATGTTGACACTTCTCCTTGCCATAACACCACGATCCTTAACCAAAACTCACCACAAGAGGTCCTAACATAAAACCACATGCCCTAAAGCCCATAAGCTGTTGTATCCCCTCTTAAGCACCCCAAAAGTATCACAACCGAGACACCCACTCTGAAAAGACGTTTTGTGAACCTAAAGTCGTTAACTTCACCTTCATGATACTGAAATGTAGAATCCATAGTGATACAAAAATACTGCAATTCCCAGCTCCATCCGATGCGAATCTCAAATCTTAACCATATACATATTCGGAAATTCTTAATTGCCGCATATAATCTTGAATCCATTAGAACCTTCTTGAGAGTCATCTACTCTACTTAAATCTCAATTGCACCTCCCAAATGGGCCGAATGACTTGTGCCCCATTAGCACGACAACACCCATAGAAGTAACCCCGCCTTAAAGCAACCGAGCAAATTCCTACACCATGTGTACTACATCCGTCACGAATAACAACTGAAATCATTCCATGATTTCTATATACCCTTAAAGTGTAATTTAACCCGTATCTAGATATTTCATTGCTTAAGTCATCCTCAAAACCAGCCTCTGCAAGCCATAACTGATTCACAAGTATACCTCAAACCAAAACTAACACAACACATAATCGTGCAATCAAATCGTCGATAGCAAACTCCCCCACTTGGCTCGAAGCCATGGATCAAAACACTCGATAACTCACAATTCCCATACTCTATTACCGCCATAATGCCACGGTGAGATTCAACCAAATCTTCCCTAAGCTTAGGTAACACAAACCATATTATGCCTCAAATCATCTACAACGCTCACGTTCATCCACGTGATGGTCAGGTCAACTTTCTCAACCAATCCAAACTCAAATCGCAATACCCATAACTCACTAGTAGAAAAGAAGTGCTCCTCACAACCTCATAAGGATCACCCATCCGTAGCTTACCCCTCAGGTTATAACCCATCTGCTTAGCCTCAAACTGACATCTCTATATACCCTTTCACAGCCACAACTACTCCGCAATCACTTAATCTTCCTAAGTATGAACTCGTCAATAAGACATGAAAATCTACTTCGTTCCACAACTAAACAACATGAAAAAATCTTTCAACACGCTCATAACTCGAGACTATACATCACATCAAGACATAAATCAAGCACCCAATAGTATTTTTACATCTCAAGAAAACTCTTCTTCTCACATTCAAACCGCCTGAACACACTCCGCTGTCACATCATACTCATCATATAGCCATCCAGCCACTCATCGAGCCACAAATTCCACTTATAGGGACATTACAGGACATATAAGTACAGAGGCAGACCCAAGAGTTGAGCACGACGGGGGAACCACAATGCGCTAATCACAAACGATAAAATTCGGCGTGCAACTCTTTGGAAACATAATGATTATAATGACTTATAATCCATGTATAAACAAAAAGAAATTCTAAAGAAAAGAAAGCAACGAACAAAGAGAGATTTCTTTGCAAAATGGGTGATATAGGAAGGAAATTGATAAAGCATGTTTCGCACTTTAAAATTTCTATAAAAAAGGGGTCAGTGATCAAAAAGGCATTCAAAGTTTAAAGAACTCAAGATTAAGGGTATGTTAAAAGTAAAAAACCTAAAGAAAAAGTCTTAAACTCTTAGTTTCCATTGCTGAATCGGAGTCAAAGTGATTGATGAAGAAGGTTGTGGCATAAGGATTTGTATTTTTCTATTTGTGGAGTGATAAGTTTCAATTTGAAGCTTTTAATTTTTAGGGATGAGTTTGAAAAAAATTTAATTAAGTTAACTATTATGTATTAGAAGTTAGAACTAAACTATAATTGAATTCAAAAGAAAGAATAAAGAAAAAAATAAAATAATTTGCTACTAAGTACATAAAGCAAGTACATAGTATTCAATAAACTAAAAAAAACTAAAGATGGGACTCGAACCCAGATCATCCGGCAAACAAGGGAATTTAAGCGCCCAACAAAATCACTTCTTCCGTCCACCTTTTTTGTTTTTGGGGGCACAACTAAAATATTTAAGGGGTCCTATATATATGTACAAATATATTTAACATATATATACAAGGTTTTTACCGAGACTAACGGAGCCCCGTGACCCCTCTAATTGCAACGTAGGTACGCCTTTGTATAAGTACAAAACCACGTGCTCACACAATCAAAATGCCCGTGCTCAAGCTACAGTCAAAACTCGGCCATAAGTCCTCTAGACTTGTCCATCATCAGCACATAGAAATCACGTGGAAGTAATTCAAAGAGATACACTTCAAGTTGAATCAATGTCGCATGATAAAGAAAGAAAGATGAGAAGTTTATCCTAAATGCCCTGTAGCCTCTTGAAGATAGGTATGAACGTCATCATACCGATTCACTTTACTCTACTAGAAACTTGCTCATGACTCGTAGAACCTATAAACCTAGAGCTCTGATACCAACTTGTCACGACCTAAAATCCAACTAGCCATGATGGCACCTAACCCAACCCGCTAGGTGAGCTAGTAACAATAAACCAGTTCAAATGATATTTATTAAGAGAAGAAATGATAATACAACTCAACTATTATACAAGGAATTCCCAAGGACTTGTAGTACAAATCATGAGCTTCTAAGATTTAAAGTTTACAAAGCTAGTATGAAATAAATACATCATATGTCTGAACGTACATAAACAGATTTTCATAAATCTATAGCTACCACGAACAAGAGGTAGCTGTAACTCGAACGCAGGTAGGTCTTCAATGCTAGCTTCCGTCATACACAGCAACATCAGCATCCAAAATATGCTCGCAAGTTGCAGAAGTGTAGTATGAGTACAACTGACCACATGTACTCAATAAGTAACAAACCTAACCTTAGGTTGAAAGTAGTGACGAGTTGGAACAGAGGTCGGAGTCCAACACCAATAGCCAACAAGAGTTCATAACAAAATAATAATAATGGTACAAGAAAAATACTCAGATATAAGATGCTCAACTCGCTTACAGTTCCGAAAAAATAGGCATGCTTTTCAAGTATATTAGTGAAAACCCAATTCTTTTACTGAAATCACCAAAATATGAGTAGGTTTGTAAAATTGTGATTTTTTCCAAAAACTTTCAACAACTGATAAGATGTTTCATTATCATGGCATGAGGAAAATGCATCTCTACGCCTACATGTAAATGTATGCATGCCAATTGTAATACAGTGTAGTGATAAAACCATATGCATACTCTCGGTGTATCAATGCACTCAGTCCTCCCAATCACTCAATCCTCACAGTCACTCAGTCCTCACAGCCACTCAGTCCTCACAGTCACTCAATCCTCACAGTCACTCAGCACTCACACTCAATAGGTACCTATGCTCACTGGGGGTGTGTACAGACTCCGGAGGGGCTCCATAAGCCTAAGCGCTATAATAAGCCAATCATGGCGTAAATCAATAACATCTGCTATGGCGTGCAGCCCGCTCCCATCATAAATCAATAATACCTATTGCGGCGTGCAGCCCGAGCCCATCAATATCCTCACAATTAGGCCCTCGGCCTCACTCAGTCATTAATCTTTCCAGTCTCTCGGGCTGACAATGTCATGAAATCAGCCCAACAATAATGATGTGATGTGTCAATAAATGGTAACAAAGACTGAGATATGATATGCATATGGATGTGTATGACTGAGTATGTAATTGCAATGTAAACAGATAACTCAACTGCAGAAATGTCCTTAGTGGTCCCAACAGGATAAGCATATAGCCTAGACATGGTTTCTAACATGATCACAATTCAAGTGCACTATCACATAATGTACAGTAAAAATGTTCAGATAAGATAGCTACACTATTCCATGGAATCGACTAAATCATAGTTACTACAGTGCATGGCCACACGCCCGTCACCTAGCATGCGCATCACCTCAACATCAATCACATAACACGTAATCCGGGGTTTTATACCCTCAGCATCAAGTTTAGAGGTCTTACTTACCTCGACCAAGCCAAATCCAATACCGAGCAGGACAAACGATACTCCAAAAATTCCAGCCCGTGCACACCGACCTCTGAATGGCTCATACTAGCCAAAACAAACTTGAAACATCAAATATTGCCGAAGGTAACAAACCCAATCGGTAATGGTCGAATCTTTAACCAAAAGACCAAAATTAACTTAAAAGTCAAACACGGGCCCGCACCTTAGAACCCGACAAACCTCACAAAATTTGACAATCCATTCAATTTTGAGTTCAACCATGCTAGTTTCACTCAAATCCGACTCCAAATCGATGTTCAAAACTCAAAAATTCGCTTTATGAAGTTTTAGACAAAACACCCCAATTTTCTCTTTTGGAACCCTCAATCAAATGCCGAAAACCAAGATAGATTCATGATATAAAATAAAAAATGAGTAGAGAACACTTGCTCAAATTCACATTGTGAAAATCGCTTTAAAAATCGCTCTAATCCGAGCTCTATAGCTCCAAATATGCTAAAATGGCCGAAGCCTCCGAAATAGAGTACTTTATAAGCTCTGCCCAGGCGAACCCTTCGCGAACGCGAAAACACCATCGCGTTTGCAGTGAAGAAAATTAACTGCCACCAAAATGCCTTATGCATTCGCGATGCTATCCACGCAAACGCGATGCCCAAAGATGCCACACAGCGCGAACGTGTCGCACGACTCGCGGATGGGAAGAAGAGTGCTCTAGCCCCTAGCTCACCATGGCGAACGAGAACGCGAACGTGAATAGATCAAACAGACCAGTTCAAATTCTTATTCGCGATCGCGATGACTCCCACGTGAACGTGATTCTCTATGGATATCAGCAAAAATAAGCAATCCTGAAATGAGATGAAATGGTCCGAAAGCGATTCGAAACTCGCCCAAGCCCCTCGGGACCCACCCCAAGTATACCATCAAGTCCCATAACATAAAAAGGACCTACTTGAGGCCTCAAATCACACCTAACAACATCGAAACGATGAGTCACACCTCAATTCGAACTTGAATGAACTTCCAACTTCAAAAACTCGCGCCGAAACATATCAAATTAACCCGGAATGAACACAAATTTTGCACACAAGTCCCAAATAACAATTTGAAGCTATTCCAATTCCCGGAACCACAATCCGAATCTGATATCTTCAATGTCAATTTCCGGTCAAACTTATGAACTTTTCAAACCTTCAAATTTCCAACTTTCGCCAATTTGTGCCAAAACATTCTAGAAACATCCAAATGCAAATCCGGGCATACGACCGTGTTCAAGATCACCATCTGTACCTAACGGAACCATCAAAACACCAATACGAGGTCAAATACTAAAAATTCAAACATGGTCAACTCTTCCAACTTAAAGCTTAAACCATGAAATTCATTCTTCCAAATCGATTCTGAATAACCTGAAAACCAAAACCGACGATTCAAATAAGTCATAATACATCATACGGAGCTACTCATGCCCTCAAACTACCGAGCAAAGTCAAATGCTCAAAATGACCGATCGAGTCGTTACATCGGGAGAAATCTGTAAGAGTAGTACAATTTCTTTGGTTAATCAGGTAGCACGTCAAATATCTAAAAATAGCGCGTCTGTTACTCTACGTGAGTCTAGTCTCAGTTCATAGCGCGAACTAAAGTAACTAATCAGGCAAGCGTAACTCAAATAGTACAATTAAAGCATGGCGTGAGTCTAAGTCTTCCCGGACATAATTATAAATCCTAGCATACGCACGGAAACTTGTCACCTCATACGTGCGTAGCTCCCACAACATGTAGTACATAAGAAGTATTACACATATGGGGTAAATTTTCACTCACAAGGTTAGACATGAGACTTACCACGCTCTGAAGTTTCATGACCGACCCCATCGCCTCTCTAACATTTCAAACCGATGCCCATCGACCAAAACTAGTCAAACAACATGCAAATCAATCAAAATGTACTCCAATTCTTATAATTTAACAATTTTTAAGAATCCCCAACTCCGCTCGAAAAGTCAACAAAGTCAACCCTCGGGCCCATGTACCCGGATTCCGAAATTTTTTGAAGATAAACTTTACCCATGACGCTACAAAATCAAATATACGATTTATTCCAAATTCCATGTCCAATGTCATAGTCAAAATCCAAAAATATAATTTCTAAGTTTCTATTCAAAATCCCAAAATTTCCACCAATTCCATGTTAAAATCTGCATATAATCCATATATTTAAAGGAAACAAGTGGAAATAACTTTCCTCACAATAGATGGTGAGAATTTCCTCTTCAAGAGCTCGAAAAATCGCCGAACCAAGTAAAAATGTAAGAGGAACGGACTAAACCCCGAAATAATGTCTTATTAATAGCCTCAGATGTCGCATTTGCGACACAGGATTCGCATTTACGAACCCTCGCAATTGTGGAAAAGTGTCCGCAATTGCGAACGAAGGCAAAATCTACAGGCTTCGCAATTGCGAACAAATTTTCGCAAACCAAGGCAAAAATTTACAATGTAAGAGGAATGGACTAACCAAGTGCTCCAAAAATCTACAATGGAGATGGTGAGAATCTCCTCTTCAATAGCTCCAAAAATCACCCAACCAAGTAAAATTGTAAGAGGAATGGACTAAACCCCGAAATAAAGTCTTAATAACATCATCAGTTGTCGCATTTGTGACACAGGGTTCGCATTTGCCAATGCTTGCAATTGCAGACAAGTTATCGCAATTGCGAACCAAGGCAAAATCTACAGGCTTCGCAATTGCGAACAAATGTTCGCAATTGCGAACCAAGGAAAAAATCTACAATCTTCGCAATTGCAAATGGAATTTTGCAATTGCGATGCCTGAGCACCAGCAACACCAACACTCTTTCCCGATATAGAAATGGGCATAACTCTCTCATACGACATCAGAATTCGATGATTCTTGTTGCTTTGACTCCGTAATAACGATGCAGATCTAATGGTTCAATAAAATAAAAAATTGAAGGTCGTTTTCTCAATATAGTATCATTTTACCCCAAAAAATAATGCCAAAACATCAAACAAGGGCGCGACACAACCTAAACACATCCGAAATAGAGTCGAGGCCCCCGAGACCCTGTCCAATCACACAAACCACTCTAAAAACATAACACAAACTCGCTCGCATGATCAAAACACCAAAATAACCTCTTGAATCACGAATCAGATGCCAAAACGCATGAAAATCGCAATGAACTTAAAAAATTTCTAGAATTGCGACCAAGCGTCCGAACCATATAAAATCAACTCCAAATGATACAAAGTTTTGCAGACAAGCTTCAAATGACTAAACGTACCTATTCCAAGTACTGAAACCAAAATCCGAGCCCGATAGCCTTAAAGTCAAACCATGATCAAACTTAGGAAAATTAAAACCTTTAAATGCAACTTTTCACAATAAGTGCCGAAATTCTCCCGGACCACCCGATACTCAACCAGAACATACGCCCAAGTCCAAAATCATCATACAGACCTATTTGAATCTTGAAATCTCGATTCTGAGATCGTTTACTCAAAAGTCAAATCTTTCTCCACTTTCCCAACTTAAAGTTCCTGAATTGAGAATTATTCTTCCAATCAACCCTGAGCTTCCTGAAAATCAAAACCAACCACACGTACAAGTCATAATATATGAAGTGAAGCTATTTAAGGCCTCAAACCATCAAACGATGCGCTAAAGCTCAAAAAGATCGGTCGGGTCATGATAGTATGATCTTCAAAGAATATTGTATCATGACTTCTAATAAGTTTATCGTCCATTGGATCATAAAAATGATACTCAAACTCATCTTGACCATAATCGACAAAGATGCACTCCTTACTTTTGACATCCAGTTTCGATCTCCTATCTTTAGGAACATGGACACAAGCTTTACACCCAAAAACTCCCAGGTGATCATAATAAATATCTTTGGCAAACCAAATTCTGTCTGGGACATCTCCATCCAAAGCAACATCAGGAGTCAAATTGACAACATAAGTAACAGTGTTAAAGTGCTTCCGCCCAAAATGTATTTGGAAGTTTAGCCTCTAAAACCAAGCATCTAACTCTCTCAACTAGAGTTCTTTCGTNCTCCTCTTCTCTCACTCAAAAAGCCCTAACCCACGCCCCTTGCTTCTTCTTCTTCTTTCCATCTCCCTCAAACCCACTTCTTTCACACACACACACACACACACTCCCGTCTATCTCCTCTCCACCTTCCATCACTCTCCACTTCTACAAGAACCAGGTATGTCATACTTTCTCTCTCTCTTCTTGTACCTTTTTATTTTGTAATTTTAATGCTTGAATTGTTGTAGTATCTATAGTTAGACTTTTGGTTTTCTTTTCTTTTTTTAGTGGGTAATGTGTAAAATGTTGTAGAGAAGGGCATGGTCTTGTTGTGTGAAGTTAATTGTAGTAAAGCGGAGTTATGAAGTGATAGTGGTTGATTTTGGGGGAGAGTTGATACTCCCATGGGATAGATGTGTTAAATTGTTGTTCTATGCACACCAGGTGCTTGTGAAATTGTCCCAACTGAGCTATAATGGGTAATGTGACCATGGTGGTGATGAAGTTTGAGTAACCACCCCAGGTTCACACAACTCAAACCCTCACTAATAGTAGCCCTTGTTTTGTCAGGTACAATGCATCAGCCAAGAAAAAGATGGGCCACAGGTTCCTCCACTAGTGGACCAGGAGGTTTATCTAGAGCTCGAGCTCAGGCTAGTGCGGACCAATTTGACCGCACTTGGTTTGTATCCAAAGAGTCCCGAGATTGGTTTAATCCAAAGCGTCCCAAGATTGGTTTAATGCAAAGGCATCCAAGAAGTTGTTGCCGGAAGTACACATTGACAGGCATGCCTTGCAAATTGAATGCCCACGTATCTTTGAGGAATTGAGGAGGCATCATCTGGACATCTTCTTTAATGAACCGGAAGAGGGCAATGTGCTTCTAGTACGGGAATTTTATGCCAATTGCTCAGAACATGTTGATAGGGTTGTTAGGGTCCGCAATACCCCGATGTATGTGTCTCTTGAGGCCATCCGCCGAGTGTACAGGTTGCCGGTGTTCACTGGAGAGACAGACTATTACCAAGATTATCAACGCCCACTGGTATGGTGGCAACCAATTATTGAAACAATCTGTGTGGCTGGCTGGGATCTAATATGGATAAAGCACAGAATTACCCTGAACTCCCAATTTCTCACTTGGGAAGCTAAGTGTTGGCTCACAATCATCAACAGCCGTTTGCTGCCATCCAGCAACACCACAGATGTTAATGGGCCAAGAGTAGCGGCGATTTATTGTTTTATGACCCAACACGATTTTGATGTGGCCCGGCTCATTCAAGAGGAAATGTTCATCCGCTCCCCGGAAATACTAAAAGGGTTCTACTTCCCTTCCCTGGTCACCAAGCTGTGTCGTGCCTCACGAGTTCCTGAAAATCCCATAATAGATGGGAAAGTGCCATTAAAATCCCCATTCAAGGCTAGCAAGATAACAGTTGGGAAAGAGCAGGATGTGGTGGTTGATGATGATACCGACGATGATGATGAGGGAGCTACGCAGGCTGCCACCCCACCTGGGCAGATTGCTGATGAGGCGGGGCCATCACAGGCCCGCCGGAGTACTCGGATGACAGTTTTGGAACAGGAGATGGCCTACGCACGTCAGTCAATGACCTAAATGCCAAAGTTGACTCTTTGGCCACTCAAAATGCTAGGTCAGAGAAAAAGATCATGGACTGGCTCCGGGCGCTAGGACGAGCGTGTCACCTCGATCCTGGCACCGTCTCCGATTAGGAGTGAGCACCAGGGAAGTCCCCTCACCTTACTCTGCTTTAAATTCTTTGACATGAGGACATGCCAAATCTTTAAGTGTGGGGTGGGGGATGAGTGTTGTTGTACAATTGTATAAATTTGTTTGGTGTTGTGCTTGTTTTTAATTAACTTCGACTTGGCCCGAAGACGGACACCTCTCGACGGGTCTCTTGAGGGACTTAAGTCGAACAAAAAAAAAAGATTTTCTTCTGTTAGGTAGTGTATCAACTCCCCCTTGGTTTTTCTTTAAACCACGGTTCTTTTTCAAGGGTTTCCATTTAAACCGGGTGTAGTTAGTTTTTTTTTTCTTTTGTAGTTTAGGAACTTTTGGGCGAGGAAAGATTAGAAATAGGATCCCTTGACTCCATGGTACCTTGAATAGAGATTTCTTTAGTGTGACACTTAGGCTCATTAGTTGACTCTAGCAATAAAGCCTTAAATTGTGTGTTCTTGAGTTGGCTTAAACACTTTGAGCAGAGTGTCGGATGGTCCTAACTGAACTGAGTCATGTACCATGTGTGAGTCAGGCTTTGTGTATTCTATGCTAACACTCAATGCCTAAAACTTGCCATGTGTGTGTACGAAGCGAAATGGTAGTCTTAATCGGTCTAGAAAATAATATAGGCGTTTCCTTGTTGAACCTATCTATATATGTTTTTACCCACCGGAGTGTATATATCCTAGTTAACCCCTTTGAGCCTGTAATCCTGTTTCCTTGGAAACCACATTACAAGCCTTACCAAGTTTTGAAATACCAATCTCTTTGAATCCTATCACCTCTTAGAAGCACTTGAATTGTAATGAATATGGAAAAGTTAAAGTGTGGGGTGGTTGGTTGGGCTTTTGAGTGGAACTAAGAAGACATAAAAACAAAAGGGGTGCACTGCGTGATAAACAATATTAGAAGCCACCAGAATCTAAAAAAAAAATGAGAAAGAAGAGACTGAGCTGAATAATTTTTACAAGAATAGGTCTCAAAATGGTGGTGGTCTTCAAAAGAGAAAGTGTGCTTAAAGAAGTAGGGGGTTTAACTTAATGATGTAAAGGTGGAATGAGGGTTTGATAAGGTATGGGCTTAAAAGTGGAAAGTGTATTGAAGTGCTTAGGGAGGTGTAGTAACTATACCCATATGTATCCTACCTGTCCCGCAACCAACATTACAACCAAATAAAGTCCTACTTGATTCTAGACCAAATGGGCTCGATTAGTCGAGTATTACACTACGGGCAAGCCTATGGTGCACTGTTTGTGGCATAAGAATTTATTTCTCAGGGTGAGTGAAATCTTACGGCTTTGAATTCCTCAGTTTGTGAATTATAATGACATGACACAAGTCTCTTTTGTGGTGAGTAGGCACGTGATTCATGAAGGAAAGGTAAGTCTGGACCTCTGACTGAGAGTATGAAAGCCGGTTAGGGAAATTACGTGGCTAGAGAGGGAGTCCACTCTTGAGGTTAGGAGGTTACGCTAAGGTAGTCTATCTATGTGAATTATTCTTGGTATAAGGAGTAGGGAAGTGACCTAGAGATGATTAGGCCTATAGAGTGTGGTTTTGTTGCTAGAGGACTAGCAAAGATTTAAGTGTGGGGTGTTGATAGTAGCCTATATTATGCGATGTAGATGCTATTTATGCTCTAAATTAATCACACCTTATTGATGATTTAAGTGCTAAATGATAACAAAATACTCTAATTGGGGTTTTTATGCTTTGCAGGAGCTACTCCGAGTTAGGAGGAAGATATAGAGTGTTTTGGGGTAAAAAATAAAGATACAAGGCCAATCGAGAAGAGCCCGGATGAAAACGAGCAAGAAAAGGCGAAGAAAAGCTGGGCAATAGTCCACCGCGACCGCGGTTGGGCCGGCGGCTGGAACGCGGTGGAAGAAAAGCGGAAGACAGAATGTTTGTAAATCACCGCGGTCGCGCCGCGGTTGTCCCGCGACCGCGGTCGATCTGGAGAAAGCCAAGAAGTTTAAGGGCTTAAGTGCAAAACGTGGGAAACTTATGCTAACCCTATATAAACTCAACAAACTCGCCCAAGTCAAGGTTAAGCTTGTTTTTTAGACTGAATTGGAGGCAAGAACAAGTGTGAGAAGATCAAGACACCATTAGAGTTTTTCATCTTCTTCTTGTTATCATTATTTTGTGAACATGAGTTATTTATTGTTTTTGTCTTATTTTACTATGAGTAGCTACACATTTAATCTAGGGCTGATGGAACCAATTGTTAGATGAAGTTTTGACTCAATTTTGTTATAATCGAGCTAGGTTTATTATATGATTGTTCAACTATGTTTTGTATGGTAATTAATTGAATGGGCCCTCGATTAATCGTGTCTAATTGCCTTGTGTTGCTTGAGAAGGAATACTAGGTTAGATTGTTGTTGAACAACACCACTTTTGGGTAATTGAAGAGATTCATTACTTGAATTTAAAAGTGGGGTTAGAGATAACGAAACTTTGGTGGGATAATTCAGAGCTGCATAAATTAGCAGCTAGAGTAGTTCGAGAGAATGCTCTAGTAAATTATCGTAGTTGATCGAGAGATAATTGCGGTAACCCATAGCTCATAATCCTCATAAAGTATCACGGCGAGATTATAGCAAAAGAGTTAAGAAGTAAGCTAGCAATTGGGGAAATCAATACCCTAGATCTTTTTACCATCGAATTATCTTTAAGTTAGAATATTGTTAGTTTTAATATCCTTTTACATTAGTTAAACAAATCTCACTGTTTATTGATAAAAATCTTGCATCTGGAAATTGTTTGAACTTGTACTAGCATCACTAAGAGTTGTAATAGATAGGTTAGTTCCCTGAGGATTCGACTCCGGACTTGAAAAACCGGATTATATTTGCAACGACCGCTTTGTCTTTTATAAGGCATAGTTGGGCGTGATCAGCGCCTGCTACTGACTTGACACTTGAAATAATTCCGAAACGAATTCCCTTGTTCTCCAGGTGGGTGCTTACAATCAAAACAACAAAACAAACAAAATTTTCTGCCCCAGTTTGCACGAGGAAGATATGTGAGTTGTTAGCAAAATTGTAAACCACTTATGCTATTGATGCAATGATGAGAGTAAACTAAAGACTCGACTAGGATATGCATCTCCTGTGAGTAAAACTAAGAAACTTTGACTAGCAAATGCGTCTGCTAAAAATAAGACTTGAATGACCCAGATTAGGAAGTGCGTCTCCTACGGGTGAAACTTGAATGAACCAAACTAGGAAGTACGTCTCCTAGGGGTGAAACTTCAATGAATCAAACTAGTAAGTGCGTCTCCTAGGAATGAACTTAAATGACCCAAAACTAGGAAGTGCGTCTCCTAGGGGTAAAATCTCAATTTAGGAAGTGCATCTCCTAAAACAAACATATAACCTGAAAGACCCAGACTAGGAAGTGCGTCTCCTAGGGGTGAAACTTCAATGACTCAAACTAGGAAGTGCGTATCCTAGGAGTGAACTTAAATGATCCAAACTAGGAAGTGCATCTCCTAGGGGTGAAATCTCAATTTAGGAAGCACGTCTCCTAAAACAAAATATAACTTGAAGGACCCAGACTAGGAAGTGCGTCTCTTACGGGTAAAACCTCAGTGACTAAAACTAGGAAGTGCGTCTCCTAGGAATGAACTTAAATGACCCAAAACTAGGAAGTACGTCACCTAGGGGTGAAACTTCAATGACTCAAACTAGGAAGTGCGTCTCCTAGGAGTGAACTTAAATGACCAAAACTAGGAAGTGTGTCTCCTAGGGGTGAAACTTCAATGACTCAAACTAGGAAGTGCTTCTCCTAGGAATGAACTTAAATGACCCAAAACTAGGAAGTGCGTCTCCTAGGGGTAAAATCTCAATTTAGGAAGTGCGTTTCCTAAAGGTATATCCTGAAAGACCTAGACTAGGAAGTGCATCTCCTAGGGGTGAAACTTCAATGACTCAAACTAGGAAGTGCGTCTCCTAGGAGTGAACTTAAATGACCCAAACTAAGAAGTGCGCCTCCTAGGGGTGAAATCTCAATTTAGGAAGTGCGTCTCCTAAAACAAAATATAACTTGAAAGACCCAGACTAGGAAGTGCGTCTCCTATGGGTGAAACTCGATTTAGGAAGTGCGTCTCCTAAAACAAAATATAACTTGAAAGATCCAAACTAGGAAGTACGTCTCCTAGGGGTGATGTGTGATCTTCTCAATAGCCTTTGCGTAAGCAGAATTGGGGCATTACACCTAAAAATTCAAGCTTCCAAGCTTTGATATGAACATAGCTTTCATCCCTGTTTCAGACAAAGAAAACTTGTGAGTTTAAAACATGGTGGTTAGTTTGTGGCCTTGACCTTGAGGGTGATTTCTCCTTCATTTGCCATGATAACTTTGATTTCAACTTGAAAGACCTTGCCTGTTATCGACTAACCATTTTTTTTCAACTCTTATCATAGAAAACACCTCCGATCTATTCAAGCCCAATATCCTCTATCTGTTGCATTTTGCTCATGAATTGACATTTACCGAACCTTTGCATTTCACATGAATCCCAAAGCACGTTGATTGTCACCAACTCAGTGGGCATACTGTTCTTTCCTAACTTATGCCACTTTGATTTACTAGCCAGATTCCATTTTGTGCAATTGAAAGCTGGTAGCAAATTTTGAAGTCATTTCTCACTTGTTCTGACCAAACAGACTCAAGAAGAGGAAGTAAACAAAACAAAAGGAACAGAGTAAGGGACAATGGAAAGAGATGATACCTAACAAGAAAATTACAAAGTAGAAACTTATAAGATGTGGATACCAACTCTAATGACGATGACATGCACCTTTAGATTAAGTGGCTTAATCTGTCAAGTAAGTCCAATATTCAACTCTTGTTGTACCTCTGAGTCGTGAAACCGGGCTTCAATGCTCCGATTATCCTATCTGATTCACGATCCTTATTCGCCTTGTAGTGCCCGAAGGGTTTTCACCATCAAGCCACTCTCATTTTGTTCCTTCTATCAAATTACCGTCGCCTTATGGTGCCTGTGAAGGTTTTCACCGATAAGTCTCTCTCATTTTGTTCTTTTTCTTTTTATTTCCTCTGATTCTGTAGATGACAAGACATTGACCATAGTAAAAAAATCATATGCTCCTGGCATGTCTAGCTCGACACTCTCAAAGAATATCTGGGAGGTCTTTTTGGACTGTAATGTGGCTTTTGGACAGGGTTAGAAAGAAAGGATATCATAAAGGCTCAAAATAACTAAGACAGCGGGGTTAATTTATTTACAACTATTGGAATCCATTTTAAACTTTGCCCCAATTTCTAAAACAAGAGAATTTGATTCTCTCTTCTCTCTCTCTCTCTTTTTTTGAGATGGAATTTCTAAGAAAACTACCCCGCTCTTGACTTCGTGGGATTATGAAATATTTTATTTGGAGCGACCGAACCTTAAGGCTGCCTACGTATCTTGTGGTGACAAGAATCAGGTCGAACGTAGTTCACAAGACTACTCTTTGTTGCAGCTATTTTCTTTTTTTTTCGTTTTCTCTTTTTCTTGTTGTTTGTTTTTTCCTTTTTCTCTTTTTTTTTTAAATTTTCTTTTGGAATGAAGTTTCTAAAACAAACCTTATGGGGAATGATATTTTTTCTTCTTTTTTTTTAATGGCTCTAACTCAATTCCAAAAGAGGGGAGGTCAAGAAAATTAGCATAGGCTCAAAAGGGGTACCGAATGATATAAGGTGTTTGGGTAGCTGAAAGAGGGCCTCCCAATCTCTAAGAATACCAAGTATAACACATGCAACTTGAAGATGAAAAATGAAGACCATGCATAGCATTTCTTTTGCAGCACCGACATTGATATCACAGATATGCCTTCCACCTTTCTTTAGTGCCTTGTCAAGTACAGAGCTCTTGTTGGGTGATTTCTTCTTCAAAATGGATGTGCTCCGTCTGTTTGGAGCAAGCTCCCTTGACTATATTTCGTAATTTGAGATGCACTTGAACTCAAAGTTGCTGGCTTCAAATTATCTGGAACGCGCTTTCTTGTAACAAATTCTTGTCGTCCTCTTAACTTCCCAAACCATCTGCCCCAGTTTCACCCAATTCGGGCTTTAAATGATCTCAAAATATCCAAATCTTTACTAATTTCCCTCAAATGTCTCTGTCATCTTCAAAACTTGTTTCATTATTTCATGATTAGACTAACTTTTAAAACCAGGCTGAGAATTCCACATGCATGTCATGCCACTAGAGTCACCATGAAAAGAACTATAAAAGAAAAAGAGAACTAAACAAATACAGACTAGAAATAACAAAAAACAGGAGATTGCATTAAACACACGGTGAAAGGTTTCGTACAACAAAACAAGCAGACCAAACTAGGGTTACAACCCTGGAACAATCCTAGATAACACTAAACTAGTTACTACGACTAAACGAAATAGACAAAATAAAAGGATAGAAGGGTTTGAGTCACAAGACAATATCCGGATTACAACCCTGAAATAACCCGGACAACAGAAATGACAATAAAATAAACCACTAAGACTCCTCCCCGGCTAGCCACGATAGGAGCATTTTTCCAATCATCAAGCTCAACATCTTAGCCACTGAGTTTCGCATCAACATTATTCGGACCTTCACAAGTCTCCATCACATTGACCTTAGCAAATTGCGTTTGGGTCCCTTTTGCCAGCATGTTCTTAAGATCAACTTCCGAAATCGAGACTGATAACGCTGAAAGCTTTGCGGCAAGTGGCCCTCCGAGGATCTCAGAAGAGTTCTCATATTCCTTTTCAACACAAATCATACCCACCATATGCGTCTCATTATGAACAGGCAATGGACTTTGGCTAGTGTCTACTGCATCTAGATTTTGCACGACAATGTCACCTGCATCAATAAGCTTCTGAACTGCTCTTTTCAGATGCCAACACTTTTCTATGTTGTGACCCAGGGCATTAGAGCAATATGCGCACCATTGAGAATAATCAAAATTTGTTGGAAGAGGGTTCGGCATTTTTATCTGAATCGACTTCAACATGTCCAATTGCCTCAACCTTTGGAACAAACTGGCATATGGTTCTCCAATGGGAGTGAAAGTCTTTTCCTTTTGCTGTTGCCTTTTCATTTTATACTCTAGCCTCGGTTGGAACCATTTGTGGGGGTGGTTGATAAGCTTGAGGGGGCGGGTAAGACATTTGTGGAGGCAGTGCAGGCCATTGCGAGTCTTGTGGGTGTAGAGCATATGGCGGTGAATTTTGGGAAGAGCACTGGGAAAGTGGGGTATGACTTTGGGGGTTTTGTGGAGAGAAGTAGCAGTGGGGAGGATTATCTGGAGTACGAGGATATTCATGGGGTCGATGTCGAGGCTGAAAGCGTTGAGCAGGAACGCCAACTAAATCCTGTCGTTGGCGGGGCTCAACAACATCTTTTCTATTTCTCTTTCTTCCACCTAAACTTTCTGAGATGTTCTGAATGTCTTCTGTAGTATCTTTCAATGCAGAATAACTCATGATTTTGCATGACTTGATTCCCTCTTCTACCATCTCTCCCATTTTTACCACATCATTGAAGGGTTTACCCAAGGCCGGGATCAAATGACTGAAGTAGGTGGGCCCCTGGGCTTGTAGGAAAAGCTCAACCATTTCTTCATCACCAATCGGGGGACTGACCCGAGTAGCTTGTTCCCTCCATCTGAGCCCAAACTCCCTAAAAATTTCCTCCGGTTTCTTTTCCATCTTAGATAGGGAGGAGCGGTCTGGGATAATGTCTAGATTGTACTGAAAGTGTCGAACAAAACCTTGAGCCATGTCACCCCATGCATGCCACTTATTGACATCTCGACGAGTATACCATTCCAAGGCTGCCTCACTCAAACTCTCACCGAAATACGCCATCAACAAATCATCTTTCCCGCCAACACTTTTCATTTTACTGCAATAACCCCTCAGATGGGCTACTGGATCTCCACGCTCATCATACAAGTTAAACTTTGGCATTTTAAACCCCGCGGGCAGATGAACATCAGGGAACATACACAAGTCATTGTAAGACATGTTAATTTGATTTCCCATCCCTTGCATGCTCCTTAAGGACCGTTCTATACCTTTTAGCTTCCTGGATATCTCATCTCGCCCTTCTTTTCCTGTGAACTTTGCATTTTCAATATGAGGCTCATTCCAAGGGCTATGATTATATGAGTTAGGGACCTTGTGAGCAACCTTCGAGGGGCAATAATGGGCATCATGAGTTTTGACTGGGTGTTCATTGTTGGATCTATGAAGGAAAGATTGTTGCGAAGTTGTGATCATGGGGATAGTGGATATGACAGGAGGGCAATTTTTGGGAAAGGTAGTTGGAGGACGACGAGGATGTCACACACCGTAATAGGGTAGGATGGATGAAGTGGAGGTTAGCATCTGGAGTCTTGTGCGACAAGAGAGTGCCAACGATACTCAAAGGTAAGCTCTATAAAGCGGTGGTAAGACCGACCATGATGTATGGGGCTGAGTGTTGGCCTGTTAAGAACTCACATATCCAAAAGATGAAAGTAGCAGAAATGAGAATGTTGAGGTGGATGTGCGGGCACACTAGGATGGATAAGATTAGGAATGATGATATTCGGGAGAAGGTGCACGTGGCTCCCATTGATGAGAAGATGCTTGGAAGCGAGGCTCAGATGGTTCGGGCATGTAAAGAGGAGAAGCCCAGATGCTCCAGTAAGGAGGTGTGAGCGGCTGGTTGTGGAAGGCACAAGAAGAGGTAGAGGGAGGCCTAAGAAGTATTGGGGAGAGGTGATCAGGCAGGATATGGTGAGGCCTCAGGTTTTCGAGGACATGATACTTGATAGGAAGTTGTGGTGGTGGAGTATTACGGTTGTAGGCTAGGAGGTAGTTGAGTCTTGCGTTACTTTGTGTCTTTGTGAGCCTAGTCCGGTAGGGTTTTGTTTACGATAGCTAGGGGTAATGTCGTTTCTTACTATTTTCTATTTTCGATGCAGGTTCCACTTACTAGCCATTGTTTTTGCTTTGCATTTTTCTTCTGCATTTTATGTTCCTATTTTTCCCTATGATCTTCGTGATGAATCTAATATTCTCTACTTTTATCTTTTATTATCTTGAGCCGAGGGTCTTTCGGAAACAGCCTCTCTACCCCTTCGGGGTAGGGGTAAGGTCTGCATACACACTACCCTCCCCAGACCCCACTTGTGGGATTCTACTGGGTTGTTGTTGTTGTTGTAGTTGGAGGACGAGTGATGGTGCTACTAGGGTGGTTGGGAAAGCTGTGATAAGCGGTTGAATCTGGCAATATGAACGGAGTTTGGGTAAGGGTAGCATCTAGGAAGCTAGGTGGTGGCGGGGGTGGTGCCTTCCCAGTCATCCAAACCCGATACATGTCCGCCATGTGTTGTCTTAACATCCTTACCTCTTCAACCAACCCAGTGTCCTGTTCAACCAATTGCTTTCGGCACCAGTATCAACCAACTCAATTTCGTTGTCGTCTTCCTTTGTCTTTCGACTTTATGTTCTAGGGAAGAGTTACCAGTTTAAGAACCACAAACCAACCACCCTTTTGCAATAATGAAGATAACAAAGAGGAACAAAATGAAGTCATCATGTTAGTGTTAGGGCATTTAACATGAGATAATCTCACATTATGTGCATTGCACCTAGTCACAGTTATCGGTTCTAAAATGACTTCGAGGGTACGAAGGTCATATGGCATCATCCCAATTTCACTCTTCTTGCCCCTTCTCCTCTTCATTTTCTCTCTTTAACACTCTTTGGTTTCTTCATTTTCTTTCCTCGCTCTTTTTTTTGCTTATCGCTCTTTTCTTTCCTCTCATTTCTTATGTCCCACAACTTCATCTCTTTTTTTTGTTGTTTTTTTTGTTTTTTGTTTTTTTTTGCTTTTTTATTTAATGATGATTCGATTGAACCCTATGTAGGTTGACTACGTATCATGTCCCTCATGAATCAGATCAAGCGTAGTTCTGGAAAAGTAATGGACAAAATAAACTAAGAAACAAAATCTTTTTGGATTTTTCATTTACAACTCTTTTTTTCGAATAGGGAATCAAAAATACGATAACAAAAGACTCGCAAACTCAGCTAGACTATGATATATTCTTACACCAACTAAAGAATCAGTACTACTGGACACGACTATAAAGTACAAGACAACATAAAAAAACAGACTCAAAACATAAAAAAAATCTCCTTAAGCAGCCCCTGAATACAGTGATCCTGACTGGATGATCCTGGGTCGTCTATCATGCTCAAGCTCTGGTAAGTAGATCCACACCTATATGAGAAAAATAAGACCAGATAGGGTTAAAGACTTAGAATACTATGTGAGACAATAACACTCCCTATTAGACACATGCAAGACATGATTGTGGCTATTTTTTTAAAATTAACCTACGTGACTTATTAGTGCAAACTCATCAAAGGTGACCTCATAGACATGGAAATACCTCACTAAAGCTTATGTGGATTCAAACTCCCAATAATCATGGCCCAAAATTAATTTGCAAAAATGACCTATTTTGCAAGAATGGCCAATGTGGCCAGAAGTGGCTAAAGATGCAAACTCAAAAAGGACGGACCTTAAAGTAATATGACACCTAGGTGTGGACTCAAGATTCTAAGACATGGGTCATTGAACCACTTTTTCGCAAATGACCCCATTTTTTCAAGAATGGCCGATGTGGCCAAAAGTGGCTAGAGATGCAAGATTTGGCTAAGACCCCGCGAAGCCAAGAACCTAAGACTCACTAGGAAGACCAGACCCTATGTGGGCTGCCTACGTATCCCGCCCTCGAAGACGAGAATCAGGTATGCGTAGTTTGGGAAGATTGGATACGGGCAAGAATTAAAAAAATAACTGATTTGGAGAAAATATATTTTTTTGTTTGTTTTTTTTCTTTCTTGTTTTTCTCTTTTTTTTTTGAAAAATATGGGAAAGTGCAAAATATTTTTGGATTTTTTCATTTACATTTTTTGGTCTTTTTCTTGGAAAAAAATTGTGAAAGAAAAATACAACTGGGCCCTACTTGCTTCATTTTTATACTTCACCCTCTTTTCTTTCTCATTTACCCTCAACCCTCATTGGTCCGCCAAATGACCCCTTTTACCCTTGAAGATTGGAACATGTAGAACATAGGATGCATCAGGATGGTCTTTTATTTTTGGGTACACCTGTCCTAGACGGACCCAACCCCTGTGTTGAGTCCCCTAAGTCAAATGCACGTGATGCAAACAAACGTTCCTACTAGGGATCCGACATGAGGCTATGTTATTCTAGGTTTAAACCTGTGGTTGTGTTCTAGACCTGGCTTACCCGAGCAAACAGCTCGAACTGAGGTGGGGGCAACGTACCGGGAGCACGAAAGTCTGCCCGGCCTAGTTACTGACCCGACCTCGTTCTATTTGGTATGATTTCTAACAGAAAAGTGGTCCACGCGTACGTGTGCACCGTATTTTTAGAAGACTCAAAAGGGAGGCGTAAGAAGATAGCTTAATACATTTCAGATAATATCAAAGCAGTAAATGAGTGGCAATTAGCACATTAGGTCCACAAATACAGTAATATCAACAAACAATAAAGCCAAGCATAGATCATATTAACAAGCTCGAATTCTGAACCCTGAACCAGAGATTCTGGGTTCTTTTCCCTAGCAGAGTCGCCAGAGCTGTCACACCTCCTTTTTCCTGAGGGGGTAGGGAGTTTTTTCCAATTTAAGTGACAATAATCGAAACGAGATTATTTATATTCAAATTCAGAGTCGCCACTTGGGATGATTTATGGTGTCCCAAGTCACCGATTTATTTTAAATCCCAAATCGAGGGAAGTGACTCTATTTATGGTCTGCGAACACAGAAAACCGGGTAAGGAATTCTGTTAACCCGGGAGAAGGTGTTAGGCATTCCCGGGTTCCGTGGTTTTAGCACGGTCGCTTTAATCATACCTGGCTTGTTAAATTGTCTAATTACTTATTTTTAAACCTATGTGCTTCTACCCCCTTTACCGCTTTTAATTTCTTGAATATTCGTAAATTTGGAATTATCTTAAAACGAGTCACGCGTACGTGTACTCATTTCGTTTGGCGCGTCAAGAATCATATCACGCGTACGTGTCCACAATTAATCACGCTTTATTAATATTAAGAGAGTTTAGCCGAAGTTGCGCGAACGCATGCCTCGATTTATTTTTAGAATCATAATTATGTCACGCGAATGCGTACACAATCACGATGATAGATTAAGTCGCGCCTAAAGCATTTTCTACGAATATTCAGAATTATTTTGATATCTATTAATTTGTGAGAGATGGGCTAATCTATGATTTATGGAAATGGGCCAATATGCTTGTAACTTTGGAGAATATGGTCCATCATGTTATTCTAACCTAATTCTATGTTCTGTCTAACTTATCAACTTACTGCCAATTTGATTCTTATACTCTTTTTCTTAAATGATAACCTTGCCCTTTGGAACAATATTTCCACACGGTACTCTAATAATTTGCAGGCATCTTTAAACTCTATTTTTTCATACAAAACTTAGAGAAAATCCATCTCTCCATGATTGCTAATACTGTTCGTTTCAAATTTAAAGCTTAAGCATGTTCAATTCTATCTTATGAGATTAGAAGCTCAAAATTAATCACTAAAATCCAAACATCACATATCTAAAGAAACATTGCAACAGAGAAATAAAAAACTATAATATTAGCATCCAAACAACAGATCCAAACAAATCAGTATGCAACAAGAACAACATTTCAACTTAAAGCATTCATAAATTGACAAAAATTTTCATGGAAACAAAAGCAGCAGAAGTTAAGAAGAGAGAAACGGAACCTCTCATTAAATGACCAACCCGAGCCGACGTAAAAGAAATCCGAACAGAAACATTTATCGGACCAAAGCTCGGACCTCAATGGAACCGCCAGACGGAGCTTCAGACAGGACCTCAAGCCAACAAATTCAAACGCTGACATCTCCAGCGGGATCTCGAAATCAAAACAAAAGGCACAAAGTGCCGGACTCCAACTGATAAAAAAAGAACAGCAGAAGCAGCTACTTGGAGAATCGTTTGGACTGTTATCCTCGCCGGTGTCAGAGGTGGGGAGTCTTCGGCTGGTCTAGGTGATGAAGAGGGTGTTCTGGTCGCTGATTGAAGGCTGGGGTGGTGAGGGACAACGGCATTTTTGTGGTTGTGTAGGTTGGTCGTTGTCTTAGAGTTCTAGGGTTTTAGTAGTGCTGAAGATTGGAGAGGAGGTGGGACGCTGGTGGATGGCGTGAAGAAGCAGCAGCCGCTGCTTAGAGGTCCCTCTAGGGTCTAGGATAGAAGAAGAAGAAGCTGAAGGGTGAAGGAGATGAGAGGCGGCGGCTGTCTTCTTCTAAGGTTGAGAAGTTCTCTAGAGTTAGGTTATAATGTGGGTTTTATATGGTAGTGGGGAGAAAGATCTAGACCATATTAAATGGGAATGGAGGGCTGAGATTGAAAAAAGGAGTGGCGCGGGTCGGTTTGGTAGGGTCTTGG
The DNA here is from genome assembly GCF_001879085.1 of Nicotiana attenuata. Lineage (NCBI taxonomy): Eukaryota > Viridiplantae > Streptophyta > Magnoliopsida > Solanales > Solanaceae > Nicotiana > Nicotiana attenuata. The sequence continues at coordinate 33,498,716 of NC_031991.1, forward strand.
GTCAGGCGAGTTTGGGAGATGGGTTACCTGATTTGGGTATGGTGGAGGAGGGTATTGGGCCTCAGATTTGGCCGAAATTGGGCTTACAAATTGGGTCTCAACTCTATATATTCATCACTTAAACCTTTGCCCTTTTAAAATAATACTATTAAATAAAAACCAATTCTAATTAATTAAACTAAATTATAAAATATGAAAATTTTGGTATTTTTAAAATATCATAGTAAAAATAAAAATAGGATTAGATTAAAATTATCGCAAAATTAAAATCATATTCCTACCAAAAATACAAATATTCTTGAAAAAGATATGTAATGAAGTAAAAAAACAAAGTGCAACTATTTTTTGTGTTTTCAAATTTTATTTAATGAAAGGTAGATAAACTAAAAGTAACAAGATAAAATATTAATTACCTAAACAAAAGAGAATATCTTTGTAATTTTTATTTTTGTGATAAAATAAAGTCAAAGAGTCAAAACTGGTTGAAATAGCGACATTAGGCCTAAACTCCTGGAATCTGAGTTGCCTACATATCCTTGGTTATAAAGGAATCAGGCCACATGTAGTTCCGAAGTGGGTGAAGTGATGGAGTGTGTGTAGAGGATGAGAGAGTCGAGCGAGATGCCGTTCCGCCGAGGTTTCGATCCGCAGTCCTGTTATTACATCAAAATCAAAATCTAAAAGAACTAAACAAGCCTATCAGCTATGAGTTACAAGATTCCTATCTATAAGTCTTCTAAAGCTTGATCTTGAGTCTTGAATGGTTCTTCATGCAGACTTTTGATTTAAACCTTGATGCTTGCTAGCTGTAGGTGCTGATCCATTCTTCTACGGCTTCTTCGGATCAAAACCGGACAGACCGTGCTTGTGACTTCAGTCATGTCTTGAGCAATCCACATAACGATAAGAGAGTTAGAAATGATCTGTAAATTGGCTTTACAAAAGTGCCAACATGGAGCAATAATATCAATAATAGCAACACCAAATCAAATGAAGAAAGATGAAAAGTCGCAAAAATGGAGTTGTTGTTTAGGGCTAGAAATCGGATGATACAGGACTCCAAATTCGATCTTTACTGTTCCAATCAAAGATCAAGATGTCAAGAACACTCAGTAAAAATTTTAGTTCGATCCAGCAGTTGACGAACCAAAAAATGTATTCTGAAGTTGGCTGGTTGGAACAAAATATGCAGCAAAACAAACACTTTTTCTTTTCTCTTCTCTCTTGAAGAAAGCTCTCATAAAACCCACTCTTATGTGCTAAACTATTTCAAAGACTTATACCAATGAGCATAATGAAATTCTCCAATATTGCTCTATTTATAGACAATAAGTGGTGCTTTCTCTTAAAGCCAAAACCAACTCCAAATAGGAATAAAAATGGAATCCAATTCCAAATAGGAATGAAATATAAAAGAGAATATAATTACATGAATTTACATAAGACTTATTTATATTCCCTACAATTGCTTTTAGTACTGTAACGACCCGACCGGTTGTTTTGCTTTCTAGAACCCTGTTCCACTGACTTCCCGTACGTACTTTTACTATTTTATGACTTTCGGGGATGGTTAGCTCGTGATTTGGAAGGGTTCGGGTTGAATTCGAAACACTTGGTTCCTTAAGGTTGGCTTATAAGGCTGAGTTTGACTTTAGTCAACATTCTGAGTAAACGACCTCGGAATCGAGATTTGACGGTTCCAATAGGATAATATGATGATTTTAGACTTGGGTGTATGTTGAGATCGGGTTTTGGACGACCTGGGAGTGTTTCGTCGCCTAATAGTGAAAGTTGGCCTTTTGAGTGAATTTCAAGTTTGGGTTGAAGTGGATTTTTACTTTCTAGACATCCGTTTGGGATTCCGAGCCTGGGAATAGCTCTGTATGGTGATTGTGGACTTAGGAGTGCGTCTGGTAGTGGACTCGGAGGTCTGTAGGTCATTTCGGGGTCATTTGGCAAAAATGGGAAATTTGAAGTTTTGGAAAATTTGATCGAGGGTGGACTTTTTGATATCGGGTTTGGGTTCCGATTCTGGAAGTTGGAGTAGGTCCGTAACGTCATATAAGACTTGCACGCCAAATTTGGTGTCATTCCGAGTAGTCTAAGTATGATTTGGCGCGTTTGGAGCTTTTAGAAAACTTGAAGTTCAAGGTTAGATTCAATATGGTTTTGGGATGTCATTCTTGGTTTTGATCTTGTTTTACGCGTTTCGAGAGTTCGAGTAGGTCCGTATCATGATTACAGACTTGTTTGTGTAGTTGGACGGGGTCCCGAGGGGCTCGGGTATGTTTCGGACTGCCCGGAGCTAAATATGAGAAACCAAAAATTTCTAGTTCTTGTTTCCTTCTTCGCGAACGCGGGAGGGCCATCGCGTTCCCGAAGAAGGATCTAGGGCAGTGGGCAAATTGCCCTTCGCATTCGCGGTGAGGCACACGCGTTCGCGAAGCCTTGTGAGCCTAGGCCTTCGCGTTCGTGAACCCCCACTTGCGTTCGCATAGGGGAAATGGGGCCGGGTCAGGATCAATGGGCTTTGCACTTCGCGTTCGTGAAAGACCTGTCGCATTTGCGATGCCCAGTCTGTGTAAGCCTTCGCGAACGCAAGGATTCTTCCACGTTCGCAAAGAAGGCCGGCACAGTCGGGCAGAACCTTGTTTTAAATACGGGACTCAGCCATTTTTTCTCTCATTTTTCACACACTTGGGCGATTTTAGAGCTTCAAAAAGGGGGATTTGAACCTAGCTATTGCGGGTAAGTAATTCCTACCTAACGTGAGTTTAATACATAGATTTTGGGTAGAGTTTAACATGTAAATTTGTGGAAATCATGGGTTTAGGTAAAAACCTAGGTTTTTGATAAAAATGAGATTTAACCACTATATTTGTCATGGAATTTAGTGAAAATTATATATTTGAGTTCATAGGGTTATGGTTAACAACTTTCTTCAAACATTTCCGGAATACGGGCACGTAGGCCTGGGGGTGAATTTTAGGGATTATTCAAATAGGCTTGGGAAATCAATTTGATAGTTAGGATATGAACTTTTAAGCATGTATTAATTATTTTATATAATATTTGACTAGCTTCGAGTTGTTTGATGCTAAATTGATGGTTTGGGCATAATCTTGGATCGGAAAGTAGGCCTTGAGACAAGGTAAGTCTCTTTTCTATCCTTGTATGAGGGAATTAACCCCATAGGTGAATTATAATTTATATGTGCTCCAATTTGTGGGGGTTACGTGCGTATGAGGAGACGAGAGTCCGTACGTAGCTACTAACTATGCTTTTATCAGTGTAGTTTAGGACCCATATCATGCTATACATGTAATGTTTGCCCTACTTGATAACTTAATTGCCTAAGTCATATTGAAAGTTGATAAAAGAATTGTAAAAGGTTAAATTTCATATACTTGAAGTTGTAAATGAGACACATGAGTGTTATTTGAAATTTGTGTTTCTCTGAAGTATTCTCTATTTGTGGAGCGGGCCGAACGCCTCGTTAGCAGATAGATGCATCTATGGTTCGTGTCGTTTGACCCTCGGCAGTGCACAGTTTAAATATTATATTGGATCGGACCATACGACCTCGGCATAATTTCTGCATGACAAATCTTTGGAACTATTCATTATTGATATTGCTTAAATGCCTTGAGGTACAAACTATTAAATGATGAAAATAACTTGGAAATTAATATTTGTGAAAGGAGTATTTACTATTCTCTATTATTGAGTTTTTAGTATTATTTATGTAGTCCATGCTCAGTATACAAATTTTGATATATCATTGTTAGCCCATAGTAAGTGCCAAAGTCGACCCCTCGTCACTACTTCTTCTAGGTTAGAGTGGATATTTACTAGGTACATGTTGTTTATGTACTCACGCTACATTCTACACTTAAATGTGCAGGATTAGAGGCATGTACATCTACTTATCAGTCCGACGCGCACGCTTGACTCACGATTTGAGACTATACGGTGAGCTGCCCTTCCGAGCCGTACTGCAGTAGTCGAAGTCTTCCTTTTGTTATATTTTTCTGTCTATTTTATTTCAGACAGTAGACTAGTATTCTTTTGTATATTCTACTAGAATGCTCATACACTTGTGACTCCGAATCTTGGCACACACTAGTAGACTTATGATTTAGGGTTGTATTTCTACGATTATGATAGCATTTAACTGCTTTCATTTTCATTATTTAAAATCCCTTATTTATCAAATCTTCTAAATTAAGGGTAGTTATTTACTTGAAAAACATATAAAATGGGAAATCACTAGATTGTTCATTGTTGGCTTGCCTAGCAACGGTGCTGTGCGCCATGACGGCCTAAAATGGAATTGGTTCATGACAATATGGTATCAGAGCACTAGGTTCACGTAGGTCTCACAAGTTATGGGCAGACCTAATAGAGTCTTGCGGATCGGTACGGAGACGTCCGTACTTATCTTCGAGAGGCTATAGGGTGTTAGGAAACTACTCTTTATTCATCTCCTATCGTGATGTGAAGGTGTACTAAGTATCTTCTCTTATTCTCTCACAAATGGTGAAAACGCGCACGATAGATGTTTCGGATCCGGGAGGAGCTGCGCTTCTTGTTGCTAGAGGCAGAGGTAGAAGCCGGGGGAGGGCACCACCACGCTCTGGGCATATTCCATGGTCCTAGTGGAGGATCCCATCGTTGAGGAGCAGGGCGAGGTACCCGCATCAGAGCCAGCCCCGGTAGATTTCATGTCAGCATGAGGCTTTCATGAGGTCATGGGCCATATGCTGCGGTTAATGGATACTATGACTCAGGCTGGTTTATTTCCAGCGGACCCAGCTACATCTCAGGCGGGAAGGGGAGCATAAAGCCCCGCTGCTCAGGCTCCGGGGCATGCAGCTGTTATATATCAGACCCCGGGTGCACTACCCATGGGCGGAGCCCAGCCAGTTGCAGCAGCTGCACCTGAGCCTAGACCAGCCGCGGCCGGCGAGCCGCAAAAGCTATTGGACAGATGGACTAGGCTACACCCTCCTGCCTTCGGAGGTGAGCTACATGAGGATCCCAAGGACTTCATTGATAGGTGCAGGTACTGACTGCACAACATGAGGATATTCGAGTCCCATGGGGTGAATTTCACTACTTTCCAGTTGAAGGGCAGGGCTCGTAGGTGCTGGCAGTCGTATCTTCTCGGCAGGCCAGTGGGTTCTCCTTCCATGACTTGGGACCAGTTTACACACCTATTCTTGGACAGGTATATTCCATCCTCTCAGAGGGAAGAGTTGCGATTTTAGTTTGAGCAGCTCCAGCAGGGTCAGATGTCTGTGACCGACTATGAGGCGAGATTCTCTAAGTTGTCTCGCCATGCACTTATGATACTTCCTACTGACGCAAAGAGAGTGCAGGGGTTTGTTGCGGGTTGCACTCAGGTATTCTGGCTACTATGGCTCGGGAGGTTGAGATGGGAACTTGTTATCAGCCAGTAGTGGAGATAGCTCGGAGGATTGATGGTTACCGTTTGAGAGGTAGAGAGCAGATGCAGAAGGACAACAGGGTCCGTTATTCTGGGGATTCTAGAGGTGTTCCGGCTGGGGGCCGAGATCAGTTTGGGAGGGATCAGCCTAGCAGGCCCATATATCCGGCACCACAACCTACTCGGGGTGCTCCAACGCGATCCTATTTTAGCGTCATGCCAGATATTTCTTACCGCCCACCAGCCATTCAGGATTCTTCTAGTGGGTAATCGGGTCATCAAGGTTCTTCCAGTGCTTACTTCAGTGCCATGCCAGTAAGTTCATACCGCCCACCAGCAATTTAGGGTTCTTCTAGTAGGTATTTAGGCCATCAAGGTCAGACTTCAGGGCAGAAGATCACCGCACTGAGAGGTTGTTTTGAGTGTGAAGATCTCAGTCATGTGCGGAGATTCTGCCCTGGGCTTCGGGGTAAGGCAGTGCAGCAGGGCCAGCAACCCATGATTACAGCACCAATTGTCCGGCCGCCCAAAGGCAGAGGGCAGGCCTGTAAGGGCCGTCCTAGAGGTGGAGGCGAGTCAGGGGGAGTTCATCCAACTGCTGTTCAGTCAGGCGGAGGCCAGCCAACCGGCACACCAGCCAAGTTCTATGCCTTTCCGGCCAGACCAGATGTAGTGGCCTCATATGCCATGATCACAAGTATCATTTCTGTCTGCGGTAGGGATGCTTTGGTATTGTTTGATCCATTCTCTACCTATTCATATGTGTAATCTTTGTTTACTCTTTTCCTGGGTATTCCTTGTGAGTCCTTGGGTACTCCTATTTATGTGTCCACTCTTGTGGGTGATTTTGTTGTTGTGGATTGAATCTATCGGTCCTGTGTGGTTACATTCTGTGGTTATGAGACTAGAGCAGACCTCTTATTGCTTGATATGACCGATTTTGCGGTCATCCTGAGCATGGACTGGCTATCCCCATATCACGCCATCCTTGATTGCCATGCCAAGACAGTTACCTTAGCGATGCCAGAGTTTCCTAGATTGGATTGGAAGCTGTTAGTACATCTAGTCGGGTTATCTCCTTTATGAATGCTTGCCACTTGGTCGAGAAGGCTTGGTTGGATTATCTAGCCTATGTTCGGAAAACTACCTCAGAGTCTCCAATGATTGATTCAATACCAGTAGTCTGGGAATTTTCCGATGTGTTTCCTTTTGATATCCCAGGCATGCCACCAGATTGTGATATCGATTTCTGCATTGATTTGGTTCCAGATACACAGCCGATATCTATCTTACCGTACAGCATGGCTCCGAAAGAGTTGAAAGTGTTAAAGGAATACCTTGAGGATCTATTAGCAAAGGGGTTCATCAGGCTAAGTGTGTCACCTTGGGGTGCACCAGTGTTTTTTGTGAAGAAGAAAGATGGGACTATGCGGATGTGCATTGATTACCGCTAGTTGAACTAAGTTACCATCAAGAAGAAGTACCCGTTGCCGCGTATTGATGATTTGTTTGACCAGTTGCATAGTGCTACGCTGTTCTCCAAGATTGACTTGAGATCGGGGTACCATCAGTTGAAGATTCGGGACTTTGATGTTCCAAAGACTGCTTTCCGTACTAGATATGGCCATTATGAGTTTCTAGTGATGTCCTTTGGCTTGACTAACGCCCCAACGGCGTTTATGGATTTGATGAACAGGGTGTTCAGGCCTTATATTGATTCGTTTGTCATTTTCTTCATTGATGACATCTTGATCTACTCACGTAGCATGGAGGAGCACGAGAAGCATTTGAGAGTGGTACTTCAGACATTGCAAGAACAAAAGCTATATGCTATGTTCTCCAAGTGTGAGTTTTGGCTAGAGTCTTTGGCATTCTTGGGGCATGTTGTATCAAGGGAGGGTATTAAGGTGGATCCCAAGAAGATTGAGGTAGTTCAGAGTTGGCCTTGTCCCACTTCGACGAGTGAGATCAGGAGTTTCTTGGGGTTAGCAGGTTATTATCGCCGGTTTGTGGAGGGCTTCTCATCCATTGTAGTGCTTTTGACTAGATTGACCCAAAAGGGTGCTCCGTTCCGTTGGTCCGATGATTATGAAGCGAGCTTTTAGAAGCTCAAGACAGCTTTGACTACAGCACCAGTTCTAGTGTTGCCTTCCGGTTCGAGGATGTATACAGTGTATTGTGACACTTCACGCATCGGTTTGGGATGTGTATTGATGCAGGAGGGGCGAGTTATTGCATATGCTTCACGTTAGCTGAAGATCCATGAGAAGAATTACCCTGTGCACGATCTAGAGTTAGCCGCGATTGTTCACTCTCTTAAGATTTGGAGGAATTATCTTTATGGGGTGTCATATAAGGTTTACACTGATCATCGCAGCTTACAGCATTTGTTCAAGCAAATGGATCTCAATTTGAGGCAGCACAGATGGCTTGAGTTACCGAAGGACTATGATATCACCATTCTTTATCATTCGGGCATGGCGAATGTAGTCGCGGATTCCTTGAGAAGAAGGCAGAAAGTATGGGTAGCTTGGCATTCATCTCAGCATAGGAGAGGCCATTAGCTTCGGACATTCAATTCTTGGCTAACAGACTTGTGTGGTTGGATATTTTAGAGCCCAGCCGAGTTCTTGCATGCATTGTGGCCCAGTCTTCACTTTTGGTGCAGATCAAGGCTCGACAATTTGATGATCCGCATTTGATGGTTCTCAGATAGGAGGTACTACAGAGTGGTGCCAAGGAGGTTTCTATCGGCGAGGATGGTGCTCTGCGACTCTAGGGTCGTTTATGTGTTCCTAATGTCGGTGGCTCGAAGGAGAGGATTCCAGAAGAGGCACATATTTCTCAATATTCCATTCATCCACGTGCTACGAAGATGTATCGTGACCTGAGGCAGCGTTATTGGTGGCGACGGATGAAGAAAGACATAGTTAAGTATGTAGCTAGGTGCCTAAATTGCCAGCAAGTTAAGTATGAGCACCAGAGGCCAGGTGGCCCATTCCATCATATGAGTATATCGGAGTGGACTTGGGAGCGCATTATTATGGACTTCGTAGTTGGGTTGCCATAGACCTTGCGGAAGTTTGATGCAGATTGGGTCATTCTCGACAGGTTGACCAAGTTGGCACACTTCATCCCAGTTGTGACTACGTAATTCAGAGAGGTTGGCCAAGATTTATATTCAGGAGATAGTTCGGTTTCATGGTGTGCCTATTTCCATCATATTGAATAGAGGCCCTCAGTTTACTTCGCATTTCTGGAGAGCCGTACAGAGTGAGTGTGGGACCCGTGTAGAGCTCAGCACCGCCTTTCATCCACAGACCGACGAGCTGTTCGAGCGGGCAGTTCAGATCTTGGAGGACATGCTCAGGGCATGTGTGATTGACTTTGGAGGGCAGTTGGATCGATTCTTGCCTTTGGCCAAGTTCGCTTACAACAATAGTTATCGGTCTTGCATCGAGATGGCTCCATTTAAGGCTTTATATGATCGACGACGTTGTTCTCCCATCGGGTGGTTTGACCCCAGCGAGGCTAAGTTATATGGTACTGATTTGGTAAAGGATGCCTTGGAAAAGGTAAAGTTGATCCAGGAGCGGCATCACACAGCACAATCCAGATAGAAGAGTTATGCGGATCAGAAGGAGCATGCTTTATAATTTATGGTGGGTGAGAAGGTTCTCTTGAAAGTCTCGTAGATGAAGGGGATTATGTGATTCGGGAAGAAGGGAAGTTGAGCCAAGGTTTATAAGCCCATTTGAGGCGTTGAGACGAGTTGGGGAGCTTGCTTATGAGCTTCCTTTACCTTCACCTATCAGGAGTTCATCCTGTTTTTCACGTGTTTATGCTCCAGAGGTATCACACCGACTTGTCATATGTGTTAGACTTCAGCACTATTCAGTTAGATGAGAGCCTGGTTATGAGGAGGAGCCAGTTGCCATTATTGCTAGACAGGTTCGCCAGTTGATATCCAAGAGGGTTTCCATGGTAAAGGTTCACTAGAGGGGCCAACTAGTCGAGGAGGTGACATGGGAGTCCGAGGAGGACATGCGGAGCAGATATCCACACTTATTCAGCACTCCAGGTATGATTCTAAACCTGTTCGAGGACAAACGTTTGTTTAAGAGGTGGAGAATGTAAACACCCGATCGGTCGTTTTGCTTTAGAAACCTGTTCCCCTAAATAAGACTTCCAGTACGTGCTTTTACTGTTTTTGGACTTGCGGGGATGGTTAGTTCGGGATTTGGAAGGGTTCGTGTTGAAATCAGAACACTTGGTTCCTTAAGGTTAGCTTATAAGGCTAAGTTTGACTTCGGTCAACATTTTGAACAAACAACCTCGGAATTGCAATTTGACGATTCCAATAGGTTTTTATGATTATTTCGGACTCGGGCGTATGTTCGGATCGGATTTTGGACGATACGGGAGTGTTTCGGCGCCTAATAGTGAAAGTTGTCATTTTGAGTGAATTTCATAAGTTTGGGCTGTAGTGGATTTTTACATTCTAGACGTTCGTTTGAGATTCCGACCCTGGGAGTATATCCGTATGGTTATTTTGGACTTAGGAGCACGTGCGGAAGTGGATTCGGAGGTCCGTAGGTCGTTTCGGGGTCATTTGGCGAAAATGTGAAGTTTGAAGTTTTGGAAAATTTGACCGAGGGTGGACTTTTTGATATCCGATTCAGATCCCGGTTCCAAAAGTTGGAGTAGGTCCATAACGTCATTTAAGACAGTCACGTAAAATTTGGTGTCATTCCGAGTAGTCTAAGTATGATTTGGCGCGTTCGGAGCGATTAGGAAACTTGAAGTTTAAAGTTTGATTCAATTTGGTTTTGGAGTGTGATTGTTGGTTTCGTTGTTCTTTTACGTGTATCGACTGTTCGAGCAGGTCCGAATCTTGATTACAAACTTGTTGGTGTAGTTGAACGGGGTCCTGAGGGGCTCGGGTGTGTTTCGGACCGCCTGGAGCTAAATCTGAGAAACCAAAGTTTTCCAGTTCTGGTTTCCTTCTTCGCGAATGCGGGAGTGCCATTGCATTCGCGAAGAAGGATCTGGGGCAGTGGGCGAATTTCCCATCGCTTTTGCGGTAAGGCACATGCGTTCATGAAGCCATGTGAGCCTAGGCCTTCGCGTTCGCGAACCCCACTCGCGTTCGCATAGGGGAAATTAGGCCGGGCAGGATCAGTGGGCTTTGCTCTTCGCGTTCGCGATAGAGCTGTCGCGTTTGCGATGCCCAGTCCGTGTATGCCTTCACGAACGCGAGGCTTCTTCCGCGTTCGCGAAGGCAGAACCTTGTTTTAAATACGAGACTTAGCCAGTTTCCCAGATTTTCGGACACTTGGGCGATTTTAGAGCTCAAAAAGGGGGATTTCATTCTAGCTATTGAGGGCAAGTAATTCCTACCTAGTGTGATTTTAATACATATATTTGGGTATATTTTAACATGTAAATTTGTGGAAATAATTGGTTTAGGTGAAAACCTAAGTTTTTGATAAAAATGAGATTTAGCCACGATATTTGTCATGGAATTTAGTAAAAATCATATATTTGAGTTCATAGGATTATGGGTAACAACTTTATTCAAAAATTTTTGAAATTCGGGCACGTGGGCCCTGAGTGAATTTTAGGGATTCTTCAAATAGGCTTGGGAAATCACTTTGATAGTTAGGATATGAACTTTTAAACATGTATTAACTATTTTATATAATATTTGACTAGCTTCGAGTCGTTTGGCACCAAATTGAGGGTTTGAGCACAATCTTGGACCGGAAAGTAGGCCTTGAGATGAGGTAAGTCTCTTTTCTAACCTTATAAAAGGGAATTAACCCCATAGGTGAATTATAAATAATATGTGATCCAATTTGTGGGGGCTATGTGTTTACGAGGTGACGAGAGTCCGTACGTAGCTACTAATTATGCTATTATCGGGGTATTTTAGGACCCATATCATGCTATACCAGCAATGTTTGCCCTACTTGATAACTTAATTGCCTAAGTCATATTGAAAGTTGATAAAATAATTTTAAAATGTTAAATTTCATATGCTTGAAGTTGTAAATGAGACACATGACTGTTATTTAAAATGTGTGTTTCTTTGAAGTATTCTCTATTTGTAGAGCGGGCCGAACGCCTCGGTAGCAGATAGATGCATCTATGGTTCCTACCGTTCGACCCTCGGTAGTGCACAGTCTAAAAATTTTGTTGGATCGGGCCGTACGACCTCGGCATAATTTGCGCATGAAAATTCTTTGGAACTATTGATTATTGATAATGCTTAAATGCCTTGAGATACTAACTGTTAAATGATGAAAATAACTTGGAAATTAATATTTGTGAAAGGAGTATTTATTATTCTCTATTATTGAGTTTTCAGTATTATTTATGTAATCCATGCTTAGTATAATAATTTAGATATATCATTGTTAGCTCATAGTAAGTGTCAAAGTCGACCCCTCGTCACTACTTCCTCGAGGTTAGACTGGATACTTACTTGGTACATGCTGTTTATGTACTCGTGCTACACTTCTGCACTTAAATATGCAGGATATGAGGTAGGTATATCTGGTTATCAGTCCGGCGCACACGCTTGACTCCCTGTACGAGACTATACGGTGAGCTGCCCTTCCGAGCCGTACTACAGCAGCCAAAGTCTTCCTTTTGTTATATTTTTCTTTCTATTTCATTTCAGACATTAGACTAGTATTCTTTGTATATTCTACTAGAATGCTCATACACTTGTGACTCCAAGTCTTAGCACACACTATTAGACTTTGATTTTGGGTTGTATTTCTACGATTATGATTGCGGTTAGCTGCTTTCGTTTTGATTATTTAAAATCCCTTATTCATCAAATCTTTTAAAAAGTAAAGTTATTTACTTGAAAAACTTATAAAATGGGAAATCACTAGATTGTTCACTGTTGGCTTGCCTAGCAACGGTGCTAGGCGCCATCAAGGCCTAAAATGGAATTGGGTCGTGACAAGTACAATTTATTTTAAAATCTTACCTTTTAATAAAATTATGTTCAACTTCTCATATCCTAAAATCTCTCCCTTGAGATTCTCTCTCATTTATAAGATATCTCTTTCTGATTTTCTCTCACCTACCGTATCTATCACTATCAATTTCCTCCCCCCCCCCTCCCAACCCAATTCCTCGAGTAAAAGATATTCCTGTATATCACAAGCGTCTTTCCTCTCGTCCCATATATTATGTGTAGGTCAAATGCATATAAATGTTGAACTAAATCATCTCTCTGCATCATTTCCACCATTTTTTGTCAAGCCACCATCTTCTCACAAAAAAAATCAGATGAAGAGCAAAGGCACGAAGGACAATGAAGAGGAAGAAGAATACCTCGAACTAGAAGGCAGAAGAGAAACAAAAACATGAAACATAGCAAAATTAAAGAGAAAAAGAGGATTAATTGAGAAATCTACTTTCTCCTTTTAATTTTTTACAGAACTGCATGTCAGTTATTCTACCGTTTTCAATAGTAAGGTTTGAAAATTTAATTAATTTTAAGAGTTTGTTAACTATCGCATATACTATTGTATATCGGATACTTAATATATATATATCACATATCATAATCTTCAAATGATATGTTAATGATATATATGTGGTATAATATACGTATATAAATAAAATGTGTCACATATTATTTATATACACACACACAACATTAACATAGTACTTAAAGTTACACTTCTTCTCTTCGATTGGGTAAATGCAAAATCCAAACTTCAAACATAACATGTAGAAATATAGATATATAATTAAATGTACTAGTATATATCGTAAATATATCAAATATTTAAATTCAAATACAAATTTATATATGTGATATAATATATCTATATATATCAAAAAGAAATATGTCACACATACTATACATGCATATTATACTAAATAAATATAAATTATATATATACCTCATGTTAGTAAAAAATATTGAATTAAAAATTCACAAGACTGGCTTTCAAAAGTGCGAATAATAGCTACTAATATGTATGTTCAAGAAATTTTAAAATAATTAAAACACAAATAATTCCAACAATATTTTCAGCCATAAAAAAGAACAAAAAATTAAAAAACAAAAATGAAAAGGAGGCCAAAGAAAGAGAAAACGTTATCAGAATAACTTATCGGAAAAATTAGTTGAAAGAATGGAGATCGTCTTGGATTCGGATAATTATAAATCTTTAATGTAATGGAGAATATTTAGGGATAGATTGATGAAGAGATGTTGTATACGGGTGAAACGGACGCCGGTGGACACCTTGGTTCTTGGTGAAGAAAACGTAGCAAAGACGTGATCGTAAGGAACCAGAATCAGGGCAAGGAGCCCCTCGTGTCGAGGTTCGGGCAAAACACCTGCCCTCTGAAGAATCGGGGCCACGTCCCCGAGGTCCGATTCGAATCCCAACACTTCGGAAAGTATTACCAGACGATCGTACATGACTAACAAAGGGCCGTAATCCGTGCCCGACCGGGTGTCACCTGCGTAAATCTCAGCTCGCATCAGCAATGGATCAGTGATTAGCAAGAAGAAAGATTTTTACCCTTTTTTGGAATTATACTTAGGATGAAACTCCCCTACCATATAAAGGGAAGTCTAAATATTCATTACACATATTGTAACACGCATATCAAGGCAATATATATTATTTTCTCTGTTCTTACTTTTGTTCATCAGTTCTCCATTACTGTGAGCCCAGGATGGAAGGCAGGCACTTCATTAAGCTATTACTGAGTCCGGGATCACTCCCACTATTGGTTTGGCAATTTATTACGTCTTTTATCTATTTAATCTAATGACATTAATCATTTATACTAAATTAATCCACTTATCCTTAAAATCATATATAAATTCAATTGTTATCCGTTTTAGAGGGTAAACAGTTTGGCACCCACCATGGGGCTAAGGATAATATTGGCAATTTGATACAAATTTCTATAACGAACTCTGCTTTACTCTTGTTCTTTGAGATTTTATTTATATGTAAATTTAAGAATGTCGAACTCTCAATCTGCTCACTTGTACGTTGATGCTGAGTCTGCCTACCATGGCAAGAGCAACAATAGTGCCCAGCAACGAGGTTCCCTTGTTGACCCAACGGAGCGCCGGTCGCAGACCCATTTGGCACCAACTCCCATGTGGCCATTGACGCTAACTTGCCCACCAACCCAGAACACAGCGTTCGTAGAGGAGCCATGTCGTTAGCCAGGGGTACGCACGACGATGAAGGCGATTGGATCAATTTGCAGGTGATTTTCAAAATGTTACAAGCTTAACCAGTGGTAGTAGCCAAACTACAATACCAAAGCCTCGCTCCCAGCACAGTTGAGCCAAACCATCCCGGAAGAACACCCGAAGAAATGAACGAACCTCGGAAAGGCGAGGTGAAGCTGAACCGAAGCTAGCTCCGAAATAATTAAGATGCTCGAGGAACTGACGAAGCGGGTGGAATCGGGGGAAAAGAAGATCGAAGCCAATGACAAAAAAGTAAAGACCTATAACTCTAGGGTTGATCAGATCCCAAGAACTCCCCTGATATTGAAAGGCTTGAATTCCTAGAAATTTGTCCAAAAGCCTTTCCCTCTAACCGCAGCACCGACACCATTCCTAAAGATCATGTGACCTCCTACACGTGTGCCATCAGGGGGAACGAGTTAGAAGATGACGAAATCGAGTCCGCTCTGCTGAAAAAGTTCGGAGAAACCTTGATAAAAGAACCTATGATATGGTATCACAACTTACCTCCTAATTCTATTGATTCGTTTGTTGTGCTTGCAGATGCATTTGTAAAGGCGCATGCCGGGGCCATCAAGGTATAGAACCGAAAGTCAGACCTTTTCAAAGTAAAGCAAAGAGATAACGAGATGCTTAGAGAATTCGTGTTGAGGTTTCAAATGGAACAGATGGATCTGTCTCCGGTCGCAGATGATTAGGCTGTTCAGGAATTTGCCCAAGGACGTAATCCTCAAAGCTCATTGGCTTCTCAATAATTGAAACAAAACTTGGTGGAATACACAGTGGTAACTTGGGCCGACGTCCATAACAGGTACCAATAAAAAATCAGAGTTGAAGATGATCAGCCCGGGACCCCTTCTGGATCTGTGTATCCCATCAAAACTAGTGATAGATCCAAAAGTGCCGTCGATCATGAACCAAAATAAAACAGAGATTGATATCAACCCTGTAACAGGGATCGAAGGGGTAATGGGTCCAGACAAAATTCTACGAGGAGTGAAAAAAGAAACGATCGAGGCCACAAAAGTCGGGGACTCATGAGCAAGAACAGTTTTGACGGGCCACTCCGGGCAAGGGAGGTACCGAGATTATCGGAATACAAGTGTAGCGACGCAGCCGGTCGTTTTGAGAGTTATAGCCCCGATCCCCTATTAACTGCTTCCCCTGTATCTTTTTCTACTTATGTGACTCGCCGGGAGGTTTCCTTTTGGTTTTTGGAGTGTTTTGGGACACTTAGTCCCTAAACGGAGGCTTAAGTCTTAGGAATTGGAGCATAGTCGGAACTGTGTGAAGACAACTTCAGAATGGAGCTTGGTCAGTTCCGTTAGCTTCGTTGGGTGATTTTGGGCTTAGGGGCGTGTCTATATTGTGTATTGGAGGTCTGTAGCATACTTAGGCTTGAAATGGAGAAAGTCGAATTTTTGGAGATTTGGACCGGTAGTGGAATTTTTGATATCGGGGTCGAATTCCGATTGCGAAAGTTGGAGTAGGTCCGCAATGTTGAATATGACTTGTGTGCAAAATATGGGGCCATTCGAACATGGTTTGATAGGTTTCGGCGTCGGTTGTAGAAATTGAAAGTTTCAAGTTCTTTAAGTTTGAATTTGGAGGTTAATTCGTGATTTTAGCAATGTTCGAAGTGATTTGAGGGCTCGACTAAGTTCGTATGCTGTTTTAAAACCTGTCGGTATATTTGGTTGAGGTCCCGGGGGCCTCGGGTGAGTTTTCGGTGCTTAACAGGTCAAAAGTTCGATTTGTGTTATTGCTGAAGCTATCAGAGTTCTGGTGTTTTCGTACCTGCAGTGGGGAGATCGCACGTGCGGAACATCAAGCGCAAAAGCGGAATTGGTAGGAATGGTCAGGGGTCGCAGGTGCGAGGAAGATGCCGCATCTGCGATGCCCACAGATGCGCTACAAGAGCCGCAGAAGCGGACATGGGCCCGCAGGTGTGCACACGTAGGTGCAACCCTTTGATCGCAGAAGCGGATGCTGGGTTTTTAAGTGAAATCCGCAAGTGCGATGGAAGGTCCGCATATGCCGAATAACTGGGCAGAAAAGGGCTAAGTGCGAGGGTTTGATTTCATTCTCCATTTTGGATCTAGAGAGCTCAGATTAAGGCAAAATTTCGAGTGATTTTCAGATGAAGCTCGTGGGTAACGATTCTTAACTCCTTTATGGTTATATTCCATTAATCTATGGTTGATTTCATCATCTAATTTTTGGGAGAAATGGTAGAAGTTCTTCAACTAAAATTTTGGTCTTTGATTGGGATTTTGACATCAGATTTGGATGATTTTTGTACGAGTGAACTCGTGAGTAAATGGGTGTTCATATTTTGTGACTTTTACCCGATTTCGAGACGTGGTCCAAGGGAGACCTTTTAGGGTGATTTTTGAATTTCTTGCTTAAGTCTTGATTTCATTAATTAGATTAGTTTATTATAGTTGTATTTATGATATGTTATTTCTTTTCGATAGATTTGGGCCATTCGGAGCCGGATATTTGTGGGAAATTCATTGTGACTGATTGATTGAGCTTGGTTCGAGGTTAGTATCTTGCCTAACCTTGTGTGTGGGGAACTACCCTTAAGATTGGTACTGCTTTTTATATGTGAGCGCCGTGCACATGAGGTGACGAGTACGTACACGGGCTAATTGTTGTAAAAAAACCCGATTCCTACTAAGTAATAACCTGTTTCCTTCTTATTTGAGTTATATCAGCATGTGTAGTATCCTGTTAGCTTAGAACAACATGGCTACTTGCCTTAACTATTTATCTGAACTCTGTGCAGCATATTTAGTGAATTTCCTACTTTTCCTTAACTTGAACTTAGTCTAAACTGTAGGCCTTCTTACCGTAACTGTTATTTCCGCTGTTAGAGCTGCATATTTACGTTGGGACTATGGAATGGTATTCCAGGAGATCCCCCTGTTCTGCATATTTACTTGGGACTACGGAACGGTATTCTGCGAGATCCCCTCTGTACTGCATACTACTTTGGGACTACGGGACGGTATTCCGGGAGATCCCCCTGCACATTTATGTTTGGGACTACGAGACGGTATCTCGGGATATCCCGTGTCGTTATCTTTGTGTACTGAGATTTTACCTTTCTATGACTTCATTCTTGTTAGACTTTAGTCTTTATATTACTGCGATATTTCATGTTGTCTTGTTTTAATTATATATATATACCTGTAGGGCCCTGACCTGACCTCGTCACTACTCGACCAAGGTTAGGCTTGGCACTTACTAGGCACCGTTGTGTGTACTCAGGCCCTTCCCTGCACATGTTTTTCGTGTGCAGATCCAGGTACTGCTTATCAGCCGTATTATCAGTGAGTTGAGACAGCTTTAGAGACTTCAAGGTATATTGCCACGTCCGCAGACCTCAGAGTCCCTTTCTACTCTTCCCCATGTCTAACACTTCCTGTATTTCCTTTTGTTAGACTCTGGAGTATAGAGATACTATTTTCTTTCTGTAGTTTGTGACATACGATGTTTTAGGTTTTGGGAGAGTTTATGTACATTTCGAGAGTTGGCTATTGTATATGCCAAGCGACATCTCAAATGTGTTATTTAAGTTATCTGTTACTGTTAGTTGTTATCCTTTATGTTTTCATTTCATTTTTCCACAATTGTTAGGCTTACCTAGTTGTAGAGATTAGGTGCCGTCACAACAAATTCTCGGAGGGAGAATTTGGGTCGTGATAAGTTTGTATCAGAGCTCTAGGTTCGTAGGTGTCGTGAGTCACAAGCCGGTTCATTAGAGTCTCGCGGATTGGTACAGAGACGTCTGTACTTATCTTCGGGAGGCTATGGAACTGTTTGGAAAAATTTCACATCTTTTGATTCCTTGTCGTGCGAAATTGTTGATTTCAAAACTCTAAACTTCTGTCTTCTACTCTCTCATAGATGGTGAGGACACGTGCAGCCGGAGATGACCAGACACCCGCGCCCCTTGCTAGAGCCGTCAGAGGTCGGGTACAGGGTAGAGGCCGAGGAAGCCCACGTGGTACCGCAAGAGCACCCGAGCGAGCTGCTATAAAGGAGCCACCATTAGCTCCAGTTGGAGCGCAGACACCTGAGACGCCTGCTACTACTACACCAGCTTATGAGTTGGACAGTCCGGCTGAGGTTGCTTCACTTACATGGACTCAGTTCTCGGATATGTTTTTGAGGGACTATGTCCCTCAGAGCCTCAGGAACGCATAGTGCGGGGAGTTTGAGCAGTTGCGCTAGGGTGCTATGACTATCTCAGAGTATGCAGTCTGTTTCAGTAACCAGGCTAGATATGCACCGGCCTTGGTTTCTATAGTTCGAGAGAGGGTCTGTTAGTTTATTAAGGGACTCCATCCCAGCATCAGGACTAGCATGGTACGGGAGTTAGAGATGGATATCTCGTATCATCTGGTTGTGAGTATTGCCTGGAGAGTGGAGGGCATGCTTGTTCGGGAGAGAGAGAGGAGAGAGAGGCGAAGAGATCTCGAGAGTCTGGCCATTTTCCTTGTTCCCGTGCCCCAACTGCAGTTCGACATGGTAGGGGCTATGTGAGTCGCCCTGTTCATTCAGCTCTTCAGCCGCCAGTGGTATTCCAGTCCCTCCTAGGCCCCGGGAGCCTTATTATGCACCTCCAGTATCTAGTGTGTCTCCTACACGGGGTGCTTTTAGTGGTCAGTCCAGCAGACCTAGCCCGAGCTAGCCACAACCGCTACGCCCTACTAGAGTTTGTTTTGAGTGTGGCAACACTCGCCATATGGTGAGGGATTGCCCCAGACTTAGGAGGGTTGCACCTCCACAAACTTCTCAGCCACAACGTGCTCCACAAGGTTCCCAGGCTATGATTACAGCACCAGCTGCCACTCCACCTGCTCAGCCAGCTCGAGGTGGAGGTCGGGGAAGTAGAGGTCTCCCTAGAGGGGGAGGCCAGGCTGGATACTATGCTTTTCATGATCGAACAGAGGACATTGCTTCCGATTCTGTCATTACAGGTATTGTTCCGGTTTGTCATAGAGATGCATCGGTTCTATTCGATCCAGGCTCCACTTATTCCTATGTGTCATCTTATTTTACTGCACATTTAGATGTATCTCAGGATTCTTTGAGTTTCCCCATTTATGTGTCTACTCCTGTAGGAGATTCTCTTGTTGTGGACCATGTGTATCGGTTGTGTTTGATTACTCTTAGTGGGTTTGAGACCAGAGTTAATTTATTATTCTCAGCACGGTAGACTTTGATGTTATTTTGGCCATGGACTGGTGTCGCCCCATTATGCTATTCTTGATTTTCACGCCAAGACCATGATGCTGGCTATGCCAGGTTTACCGCGATTAGAGTGGAGGGGTACCTTAGATTACACTCCCAACATAGTTATTTTATTTCATAAAGCTTAACGAATGGTTGAGAAGGGGTGTGATGCGTATCTAGCTTATGTGAGAGATGTCAGTATTGATACCCCTACAGTGGAGTCAGTTCCAGTAGTGAGGGACTTCTCAGATGTGTTTCCAGCCGATCTTCCGGGCATGCCGCCTGACATAGATATCGACTTTGGTATTGATTTGTTGCCGGGCACTCAGCCCATCTCTATTCCTCCTTATCGTATGGCCCCTCCTGAGTTGAAGGATTTGAAGGAACAGTTACAAGAATCGCTTGATAAGGGCTTCATTCGGCCTAGTGTATCACCTTAGGGTGCTCCTGTCTTGTTTGTGAAGAAAAAGGATGGTTCTACGCGTATGTGCATTGATTATCGCCAATTGAACAAAGTCACAGTGAAGAACAGGTATCCTTTGCCTCGTATTGATGACCCATTTGATCAGTTACAGGGTGCCAGAGTGTTTTCCCATATTGACTTGTGTTCAAGTTATCATCAGTTGAAGATTATGGTGCCAAATATCCCGAAGACTACTTTCAGGACTCGGTATGGTCATTACGAGTTCCTTGTGATGTCATTTGGGTTGACCAATGCCCTAGCAGCATTTATGCATTTAATGCACAGTGTATTTCGACCGTATCTTGACTCATTCGTAATTGTGTTTATTGACGACATTGTGGTGTACTTTCGGAGTCAGGAGGATCATGAGTAGCACCTGAGGACTGTGCTTCAGACCTTGAGAGAAAAGAAGTTATATGCAAAATTCTCAAATTGTGAGTTCTGGTTGGATCCAATGGCATTTTTAGGTCACTTAGTATCGAGTGAAGGGATCAAGGTGGATCATAAGAACGTGGAAGCAGTGAAGAGTTGGCCCAGACCGTCCTCAGCTACCAATATCCGGAGTTTCTCTAGTTTTGCGGGGTATTACTATCGGTTTGTTGAGGGATTCTCATCTATTGCAGCACCTATGACCAGGCTGACCCAGAAGGGTGACCCGTTCAGGTGGACAGAGGAGTATGAGGAGAGCTTTCAAAAGCTCAAGATAGCTTTGACTATAACCCTAGTATTGGTATTGCCTACAGGTTGTTATACTGTATATTGTGATGCGTTTCGAGTTGGTCTCGGTGCGGTATTTATGCAGGACCGTGGGGTGATTTCTTACGCGTCCAGATAGCAGAAGGTGCATGAAAGAACTACCCGGTCCACGACCTTGAGTTAGCAGCTCTTGTTCATGCCTTGAAGATTTGGAGTCATTATCTATACGGTGTCCCTTGTGAGATCTACACTGATCACTGGAGTTTGCACCATCTATTCAAGTAGAAGTACCCCAACTTGCGTTAGCAGAGGTGGTTAGAACTGCTTAAGGATTATGGTATCACTATTCTATACCATCCCGGGAAGGCCAATGTGGTGGCCGATGCCTTGAGTCATAGGGCGGGACGTTTGGGGAGTTTAGCATATTTTCCAGTAGTAGAGAGGCCATTGGCACTGGATGTTCAGGGCTTAGCCAACCAGTTTGTTAGATTGGATATTTTTGAGCTGAGTCGAGTTTTTGCTTGTGTGGTCTCCCAGTATTCTCTTTATGATCGTATCGGGGAGCGTCAGTATGATGACCACCATCTGCTTGTCCTTAAGGACACGGTTCAGCACAATGATGCCAAGGAGGTCACTATTAGAGATGATGGTGCATTGAGGATGCAGGGCAGGCTATGTGTGCCCAATGTAGACGGATTGCGTGAGTTGAATCTTCAATAGGCTCACAGCTCGCGGTACTCCATTCATCCGGGTGCCACGAAGATGTATTAGGACTTGAGGTAGCATTATTTGTGGCGTAGAATGAAGAAGGACATAGTGGAATATGTATCCCGGTGTCTAAATTGCCAACAGGTGAAGTATGAGCATCAGCGGCCGGGTGGATTGCTTCAGAAGTTAGATATTCCGGAGTTGAAATGGGAGCAGATCACTATGGATTTCGTTGTTGGACTCCCACGGACTCAGCGGAAGTTTGATGCAGTTTGGGTGATTGTGGATAGGCTGACCAAGTCTGCTCATTTCCTTCCTATGATGACTACTTATTCCTCCGAGCAGTTGGCTCGAGTTTATATCTGCGAGATTTTCAGGCTTCATGGCGTGCCGGAATCTATCATCTCAGACCGGAGTACGCATTTTACATCATGGTTCAAGAGGGCCGTACAATATCGGTTGGGTACTCGGGTGGAGGTTAGCAGAACATTTCACCCTCAGACAGACAAACAGTTCGAGCACACTATTCAGATTCTAGAGGATATGCTCCGTGCGTGTGTGATGGAGTTTGGAGGTTATTGGGATCAGTTCTTGCCACTTATGGAGATTGCCTAGAATAATATTTATCAGTCCAGCATTTAGATGACACCGTATGAGGCTTTATATGGTAGGCGGTATCGGTCCCTAATGGGTTGGTTCGAGCCAGGCGAGGCCAGATTATTGTGTACGGACTTGGTTCAGGATGCCTTGGAGAAGGTTAAGGTGATTCAGGATAGACTTCTCATAGCCCAGCCTAGACAGAAGAGTTATGCGGATCGGAAGGTTCATGATGTTGCATTCATGGTTGGAGAGCGGGTCTTGCTCCGTGTTTCGCCAATGAAGGGCGTTATGAGGTTCAGAAAGAAGGGAAAGCTGAGCCCAAGGTTCATGAGTCCGTTTGAGGTGTTGCGGCGAGTTGGGGAGGCTGCTTATGAGCTTTCCTTACCTCCTAGTCTAGCGGGGGTTTATCTAGTATTCCATGTTTCTATCCTCCGGAAGTATAAGGGTGATCTGTCTCACGTGTTGGATTTCAGCTCACTCCAGTTGGACAAGGATCTATATGATGTTGAAGAGCCAGTGGCTATTTTGGACAGAAATGTTCGAAAGTTGAGGTCAAAGAGCATTGCTTCAGTGAAAGTTCAGCGGAGGGGTCAGCCGGTCGAGGAGGCGACTTGGAAGACCAAGCAGGATATGCGCAGCCGTTATCCTCATCTTTTAACCACTTCAGGTATGTCTCTATGCTCGTTCGAGCACGAACGATTGTTTTAAGAGAGGGAGGATGTAACCACCCGGCCAGTTGATTTGAGAGTTATAGACCCGATCCCCTATTAACTTCTTCCCCCGTATGTTTTTCTGCTTATGTGACTCGTCGAGAGGTTTCCTTTTGGTTTTTGGAGTTTTTTGGGACACTTAGTCTTCTTGGGTTCCGTTAGCTCCGTTGTGTCATTTTGGGCTTAGGGGAGAGTGCGGATTGTGTTTTAGAGGTTCGTAGCTCATTTAGGCTTGAAATGGCAAAAGTTGAATTTTTGGAGATTTGGACCGGTAGTGGAATATTTTTTATCGGGGTCGAATTCTAATTCTGGAAGTTGGAGTAGGTCCGCAAAGTTGAATATGACATGTGTGCAAAAGTTGGGTCATTCGGACGTGGTTTGATAGCTTTCGACTTCGGTTGTAGAAATTAAAAGTTTCAAGTTCTTTAAATTTGAATTTGGAGGATGATTCGTGATTATAGCGTTGTTTGATGTGATTTGAGGGCTTGACTAAGTTCGTATGGTGTTTTAGAACTTGTCGGTATATTTGGTTGAGTTCCAGGGGGCCTCGGGTGAGTTTTGGGTGCTTAACAGATCAAAAGTTAGATTTGTGTTATTGTTGAAGCTATCAGAGTTCTAGGGTTTTCCACCTGCTGTGGGGAGACCGCAGGTGCTGGATCGTACGTGCGGAAGATCAAGCACGGACGCGGAATAGGTAGGAATCGTCTGGGGTCGCAGGTGCGAGGAAGATGCCGCATTGCGATACCCACAGATGCGCTACAGGACCCGCAGAAGCGGAAGAAGACCGCAGAAGCGGACATAGGCCCGCAGGTGCGCACACACAGGTGCGACCCTTTGAACGCAGAAGCGGACGCTGGGTTTGTAAGTGGAATCCGCACCTGCGACGGAAATTCCGCAGGTGCGGCGACGCATGTGCGATGGAAGGTCCGCAGATGCGAAATAACTGGGCAGAAAAGGGCTAAGTGCGAGGGTTTGATTTCATTCTCCATTTTTGGACTTAGAGAGTTCGGATTAAGGCAAAATTTTGAGGGATTTTCAGAGCAAGCTCGTGGGTAACGATTCTCAACTCCTTTATGGTTATATTCCACTAATCTATGGTTAGTTTCATCATCTAATTAAGGAATTTGGTTGAGAAATTTGGGGAAAAACAGTAGAAGTTCTTCAACTAAGATTTTGGTTTTTGATTGGGATTTTGACATCGGATTTGGATGATTTTTGTACAAGTGAACTCGTGAGTGAATGGGTGTTCATATTTTGGGACTTTTACCCGATTCTGAGATGTAGGTCCGAGGAGACTTTTTAGCGCGATATTCGAATTTCTTGTTTAAGCCTTGATTTCATTAATTAGATTAGTCTATTATAGTTGTATTTATGATATGTGATTTCTTTTGGCTAGATTTGGGCCGTTCGGAGCTGGATATTCGTGGGAAAGATTGTGACTGATTGATTGAGCTTGGATCTAGGTAATGGCTTGCCTAACCTTGTGTGGGGGAATCCCCTTAGGATTTATACTGTTTTTGATATGTGAGCGCCGTGTACGTGAGGTGACGAGTACGTACACGGGCTGATTATTGTAGAAAAAAACCCAATTCCTGCTAAGTAATAACCTGTTTCCTTCTTATTTGAGTTATATCAGCATGTGTAGTAACCTGTTAGCTTAGAACAGCATGTCTACTTGCCTTACTATTTATCCGAACTCTGTGCAGCATGTTTAGTGAATTTCCTGCTTTTCCTTAACTTGAACTTAGTCTAAACTGTAGGCCTTCTTGCCGTAACTGTTATTTACGCTGTTAGAGCTGTATATTTACTTTGGGACTACAGAACGGTATTCCGGGAAATCCCCCTATTCTGCGTATTTACTTGGGACTACGAAACGTATTCCAGGAGATCCCTTCTATACTGCATAATTACTTTGGGACTACGGGACAGTATTCGGGGAGATCCCCTGCACATTTACGTTTGGGACTACGAGACGGTATCTCGGGATATCCCGTGTTGTTATCTCTGTGTGTTGAGCTGTTAACCTTTCTATGATTTCATTCTTGTTAGACTTCAATCTTTATTTTACTGTGATATTTCATCATGTCTTGATTTATTAAATATATATGCCTGTAGGGCCCTGACCTGACCTCGTCACTACTCGAACAAGGTTAGGCGTGACACTTACTAGGTACCGTTGTGTGTACTCATGCCCTTCCCTGCACATGTTTTTGATGTGCAGATTCAGGTACTGCTTATCAGCCGTATTATCAGTGAGTCGAGACAGCTTTAGAGACTTCAAGGTATATCTTCCGCGTCCACAGACCTCGGAGTCCTTTTATACTCTTCCCCATGTCTAACACTTCTTGTATTTTCTTTTGTTAGACTCTGGAGTATAGAGATACTATTTTCTTTCTGTATTTTGTGACTTATGATGTTCTCGGTTTTGGGAGAGTTTATGTACATTTCGAGAGTTGACTATTGTATATGCCGAGCGGCATCTCAAATATGTTATTTAAGTTATCTGTTACTATTAGTTGTTATACTTCATGTTTTCATTTCATTTTTCCGCAATTGTTAGGCTTACCTAGTCGTAGAAACTAGGTGCCATCACGACAAATTCACGGAGGGAGAATTTGGGTCGTGACAACAAGTTCAGTGTCGATGCTACCAGTATCGTATCAGCCATCGAACGCACCAAAGATACCAAATGGCTTCGACCATTGCAGTTCGATCCTGCCTAAACAGAACCCCACCCTAATATGTAAGTATGATGGCACTCACGGGCATAGAATCGAAGACTGCCAATAACTAAGAGAAGAAGTAGCCAGTTATTCAATAACGGACACCTCCGAGAATTTCTCAGTGATCGAGCCAAAATTCACTTCTGGAATAAGGACTCCAACAAGCGGACCGAGCAAGAGGAACCCCAACACGTCATTAATTGATCCAGGTAGCTCGGCTAACTTCATCAGATCGAGGGTCGTAGAACAGCTGGGTCTACAAGACCAAATAGTACCTGTAGTCCGAGTTTTTAACGGATTAAACATGGCATGCAAAACTACTAAAGGGGAGATAACCCTACTTGTAAACACCGCCGGGACCATCCAGGAAACAAAGTTCTATTTGATTGAAAGGAGATATGAGATATAATGCTCTATTCGGAAGGCCATGGATTCACAACATGAGGGAAATACCCTCGACACTACACCGGGCATTAAAATTCCGTACACCGGGAGGGAGAAAGACAGTTTAGGGAGAACAACCAGCCGTAAAAGAAATGTTCGCGGTCGATGAGGTGACCCCGGTGTTCGTATTTTTGACATCAAAGAAATCAGAGTCGGTTAGGAAGGAAGAAATTAAATATCAATCACCGACACCAGCCCCGACCAAACCGAAGAAGCAAGAGATAGTCGATGATGATGATTACGGAGTTCCTAGGTCATTCATAGCCCCTAATGATTCTAATGCTACCAAGTCAACGGTCGAGGAGCTGGAACTAGTCTTGTTGATCTAACACCTGCCCGATTGGAAGGTATACATGGGCACGGGGTTGACTCCCAAGCTCAGGAAAAAACTTATTAAATTGTTTATAGCTAACGTGAATTGCTTTGCTTGGTCCCATTTAGATATGATAGGGATCCCACAAGAAGTAACCACTCATAAGCTAAGTTTGGACCCGAAGTTCCACCCGGTTAAACAGAAAAGGAGGCCTCAGTCCGAAGTCAAGCATACGTTCATCAAAGACGAGGTATCCAAACTCCTTAAAATAGGTTCCATTCGGGAAGTTAAGTTCCCGTATTGGATGGCTAACTTAGTAGTAGTACCTAAAAAAGGAAATAAGATAAGAATGTGTGTAGATTATAATGATTTGAACAAGGCGTGCCCCAAGGATTCTTTTCCTTTGCCTAACATTAGTCGCATGATCGATGCGACGGCCGGGCATGAGATACTCAGTTTTCTCGATGCCTATTCCGGGTACAACCCAATTCGGATGGACCCGGACGATCAAGAAAAAGCTTCTTTATCACTTAATTCGGCACCTATTGTTATAACGTAATGCCGTTCGAGCTAAAAAAACTGGTGCCACTTATCAATGCCTAGTAAACCGGATGTTCGAAGAACAAATAGGAAAATCAATGGAGGTTTACATTGACGACATGTTATTTAAGTCCCTGCGGGCAGAGGACCATTTGAAACATTTGCAGGAAACCTTCGACATACTGAAGAAATACAATATAAAGCTGAACCCGGAGAAATGCGCGTTCGGGGTCAGATTCCTTGGATACATGGTGTCCAATCGAGAGATTGAGATCAATCCCGAAAAAATCAAATCTATAGAAGATATTACCGTGGTGGATAATGTTAAGGTTGTTCTGAGGCTTACCGGGGGCATAGCCGCCCTGGGCCGATTTATATCGAGACTCTCCGATAAGAGTCATCGGTTCTTCTTGTTATTGAAGAAAAAGATTAACTTTTCATGGACACCGGAGCACCAACTAGCTTTGGAAGAACTCAAACGACACCTTTCGAGCCCACCCTTGCTCATACTCCAAAAACAGATGAACAAATGTACCTATACTTAGCGGTAAGCAAAGTCTTAGTGCGGGCAGAGGAAGGTAAGCAATTTCCTATATATTATGTTAGTAGAACCCTAGGCGAGGCCGAAACGCGGTACCCCACCTAGAAAAATTGGCGCTGGCTTTACTAAGCGCCTCTAGAAAGTTGAAGCCATACTTTCAATGACATCCCATATGCGTTGTAACCTCTTACCCGTTAAGAAACATAATGCACAAACCCGAGCTCTCGGGACGATTGACCAGATGCGCTGTAGAATGGGCTGTAGAAATTAGTGGGTAAGATATCGAGCACTTCATTAAGCTATTATTGAGTCCAGATCACTCCCACTATTGATTTGGAAATTTATTACATCTTTTATGTGTTCAATCTAATGCCGTTAATCATTTGTATTGAATTAATCCGCATATCCTTAAAACCACATATAAATTCAATTGTTATCCGTTTTACAGGGGAAACAGATATGTTTCTGAATTTGTTTCCTTCTTTATAGGGAACTACCATATTTTATAGGGTATATCTTTTTATACTTTTACTATGTTAAGGTTGTATAATATGTTATTCAATGAATAGTTGTAGATTAAAATATTTTATGAAACCATAAGTAATTATGTAAAACTCCCACATAATTAGACCCTTGGGCCTTTGGTTGGACAACATGAGCGTGACCCAACATATAGTATTGAGTATTTCATACCCATTGGTTTAAAATTTTGAATACGTCTATAAAAAGTTTTGAATGCACCGTGGGTTAGGGGCGGCTCTAAGGCTAGGCTAGTGAGGTTGTTGCCTTAGGCCCCCAAAATATAAAGGCCCTACATTTAGTTTATACTCTTATTATTATTATTATTATTATTATTATTATTATTATTATTATTATTATTATTATTATTATTATTATTATTATAAAGTGTTACAATATATTTTTTGTTATTTTATTGAGGTTATTTTATACCAATAAGTTCATAAATTATGATAATTTTCTTCACTGATTAATTAGTATATGTTTTTCACTCTTCACTTTTAATTTTATCTTTTTTATATAGGAATTAAGTTATATACATCTATAACAAAAATGAATTTCTTTTACAATCTTCTCTGAAATTGCATGAACACAAAAACATTCATGCACCATTTTCCTTTTAGTATAATTCAACATATTATATTAGGTTATTAATAGTTTATTTTAGATAGTCACTAAAAGTACTACAATTATCATTTAAATTGGTCCGATGGTGTCACGACCCAATTTTGTACTAGGTCGAGACTGCACCTAACGCAACCGCTAAGCAAGCACACAAGCGAATCTACCATTTATTTATCCCGTTTTGACATATTTTCAATTATAATGAATTTCATGCAACGGTGATAAGTCCTCTAAACAAGTATCAGCATAATAACTACATAGTCTACTATGATAGAAGTGATAAGTACAACAATACAGAAGTGCTATGTATCCCAAAACTCGGCGTCACAAGTAAATGAGCAATCTAGGGAATATACAGAACCACTAATACTACTGTCTGAAAGTAATAGATAGAAATAGTAAATAAGATGGAAGGAGACTCCGACGCTGCGGATCGTAGCAAGGCAAGCAGCTCACCCCTATGTCTCCGTAACAGATCGGCTACGCGCCCATGTGACCACCTGTGGAACCTGTCTCAGTACCTCCACATCAATGCAGAAGTGTAGCGTGAGTACGATGAACAACATGTACCCAGTAAGTATCTAGTCTAACCCTGAAGAAGTAGTGACGAGGGGTTGACTTGACACTTACAAGAGGTCAATAATAACAATAAAAGTACATAAAGTATACATGGTGAGCAAACAACAGGCATCAATGAGTCAAATACAAGAAATTACAATAAGTACAACAGGATTTCGTAACACATCACCAACATTTGATAAATGTCCGTGAAGCTGCTAACATAACTATTAAATCTGTAACCCATCTCGATTATTAAGCACGATGTTGCTGAGGCCAACAACCCGATCCCATAAGAATAGTGGTACTCAGTAATGCCGAGGCGAACGGCCCGATACCATACAAATGTGATACTACCGAGGCACGACCCTATCCCATAAGTTATGATACTACCGAAGCGAACGACCCAATCCCATTAGAGTAGAGATGTTTACCTTGCTCGGGGAAGTACTTGCGATGCGAGAGGACATGGATTTTTCTCATAAGCATTAATTATTCCTCAAATTCCCCAAAAGGAGAAGGCAACATCGATATCACAAGATTAAATCCCTACTCTCAACTCTATCCAATATAGTCAATATGCAAAGTAATCACAACAGTACAATTAAAGAATGGTGTAGATCTATGCCTATCCTGACATAACATGGAATATAGCTACGCATGGACTCTCGTCACCTCGTGCGTACATAGCTCCACACTCAAGAAATACACCACAAAATACACCTAAGGGGATGAGTTCCCTCTTACAAGGTTAGGCAAGAGACTTACCTCGCTCTAAAGCTCACTTCCGGTCCACAAATTCACTCTAAAGCCTCAAGTCAGTGCCGAACAATCCGAAACTAGCCAAATATTATAAGAATTAATTAATATATGCTCAAAAGCTCACAATTTACCTATTGGAGAAATTTCCCAACCCAAATTAGAAGATTCTAAAAATTAGCCCAGGGACCACATACCCGGATTCCGGAAATTTTTGAAGATAATAATTACCCATAGCCTCACGAACTCAAATATATAATTTTCACAAAATTCGTGGTCAAAATCAATTTTTACCAAAACCCTAGGTTCTTCATGAATCCTACAAGTTTGCACAATCTTTCCATGTTTAATCTACCTAAAACCCATATAATTAACTTAAAAATGGGTTGAAGTTACATACCTTAGGATATTGATGAAAATCCCCCTCCAATGAGCTCTCAAAATCTCCCAAGACTAAGTGAAATAGTGAGGGAAAAGGTCTAAGTCTCGGATTAAAACCCCACTACCTCTACCGATTTCCGCTTCTGCGGACCACAGAACGTCGCTGCGACGCTGCACCTGTGAAAAATCCATCGCATGTGCAGTGCTTTCCCAGGCTGCCGCACTTCGCTTTAGTGGATGGGTATTCGCTTCTGCGAACCCGCTTCCGCGGAAAGCCTGACGCACCTACGACCTACGCCTTACTGGCCTTCCCTCGCATATATGGCCCAAACAGCGCAGAGGTGAGTATGCTTGTGCGGAACTTCTCCGCTTCTGCGGACCATAGGCCACTCACCCCCAAGCCGCTTCTATAAAAACAGTTTTGCTTCTGCGAGCTCACATCTGCGGCCAAAACCACGCAAGTGCGAACGCGCCAGAACTAGAGAACCAGTAGTCCCCCATGAAAAGTTCCAAGTCCAATTCCAATCTGATTTGCATCCGGAGCCCTAGGGACCCCGTCCAATTACGCTCACACATCCAACAACATAATGCGAACCCGCTCGCGCAATCAAAGCACCAAGATAATGTCTAGAAATACGAATTGGATGCCAAAATGCGTGAATTAAATTATGAAACTCAAAAACTTCTAAAAACACTTCCGCACGTTCGATTCCTATAAAATCAACTCGGAACGACGCCAAATTTTGTGTGCAAATCATAAATCACCATACGGAACTATTCCTAGGCTCGGAATCCTATACGGACCTCATAAAACCAAAACCTAATCCAAACCAAACTTAAAGAACTTTAAAACCTACAATGCGCCAAATTTCAACACTAAGCACTGAAACGCTAGCGGGTCATCCGAAACCCGATTCGAACAGACGCCCAAGTTCAAAATCATAATACGAGCCTATTGGAACCTTCAAATCCTGATTCCGAGGTAGTTTACAAAAAGTGTTGATTCAAGTCAAACTTATCCATTTTAAGCCATTATTAATTAAGGAGGTAAGTGTTCCAATTTCAACCCGAACCCTTCCAAACCCGAACCAACCATCCCCACAAGTCATAAAACAGTAAAAGCACATACGAGGAGTCTTAGTTAGGGTAACGGGTATCTAAAAACCGAAACAACTGGTCGGGTCTTTATATTCTCCACTTTTAAACAGACGTTCGTCCTTGAATGGGTCTAGAATCATACCTGGAGTGCTAAATAAGCGTGGGTATCTGCTCCTCATGTCTTCCTCGGCCTCCTAAGTTGCTTCCTCGACTGGTTTACGCCTCCACTGGACCTTCACTGCATCAATCATCTGGACCTCAACTGGCAAACATGTCTGTCTATAATGTTAACTGGCTCCTTCTCATAACACAGGCTCTCATCTAACTGAATCATGCTGTAATCTAGCACGTGCGACCTGTCGACATGATACCTCTAGAGCATAGATACATGGAAGACTAGATGAACTCCCGATAGATTGGGAGGCAAGGAAAACTCATAAGAAACCTCCCCAACTCGCCTCAACAGCTCAAATGGACCTATAACCTTGGGCTCAACTTGCCCTTCTTTCCGAAACTCATGATTCCCATCATCGGCGAGACTTTCAAGAGAATCTTCTCGCCTACCATAAATGACAAATCACGCGCCTTCTGATCCATGTAACTCTTCTACCTGGACTATGCTATGAAAAGTCGCTCCTGAATCAACTTTACCTTTTCCAAGGTATCCTTTACCAAATCAGTACCATATAACTTAGCCTCACCGGGATCAAACCATCCGATGGGCGATTGACATCGCCGACCATATAAAGCCTCAAATAGAGCCATCTCGATGCTGGACTAGTAACTGTTGTTGTAAGCAAACTCGGCTAAGGGAAAGAATATATCCCACTGACCTCCGAAATCAATGACACATGCCCTGAGCATATCCGCTAGAATCTAAACTATCTGCTCCGACTGCCAGTCGGTCTGCGGATGAAAAGCTGTTGAGATCTACCCGGGTACCCAACTCACTCTGAACTGCTCTCTAAAAATGTGAAGTGAACTGAGGGCCTGGATCTGAAATAATGGAAATAGGTACACCATGCAACCGAACAATCTCCAGAATGTAAATCTGAGCTAATCTCTCTGAAGAATACATAGTCACAACTGGAATAAAGTGTGGCGACTTTGTCAACTTGTCGGCAATGACCCAAAACGCATCGAACTTCCTCAAAGTCCGCGACAGCCCAACTATGAAGTCCATACTAATGCGCTCCTATTTCCACTCAAGTATAACCATCTGCTGAAGTAGGCCACCTAGCCTCTGGTGCTCATACTTAACATGCTGGAAATTTAGACATCTCGCAACATACTCAACTATGTCCTTCTTTAGCCGCCGCCACCAATAATGCTGCCTCAGGTCGCGATACATCTTTGTAGCCCCTGGATGAATAGAATACCAAAAAGTTTGCGCCTTCTCCAAAATTTTCTCCCTCAAGTCATCAACATTAGGAACACATAGGCGACCCTGGAGCCGCAGAACACCATCCTCACCGATAGTAACCTCCCTGGAACCACCTTGTAGTACCGTCTCTCTAAGAACCAACAAGTGTGGATCGTCGTACTGACGAGCCTTGATCCGCTTAAGTAATGAAGACTAGGCCACTACGCACGCAAGGAGCTCCGGTGCTGAGGATCATAGCCAGGCAAGGAGCTCACCCCTAAGTCTCCGTAATAGATTGGCTACGCGCCCGCGTGACAAATAGTGGAACCTGTCTCAGTTCCAGCACATCAGTGTAGAACACGTCTCAAAACCTGTAGCGTGAGTACGATGAACAATACGTACCCAGTAAGTATCTAGTATAACCTCAAAGAAGTAGTGACGAGGGATCGACTTGACACTTACTAGAGGTCCATAATGACAATAAAAATGCATAAAGTAGACATGGTGAGCAAATAAGAGGCATCAATGAGTCAAATAAAAGAAATTACAACAAGTACAACAGGATTCCGTAATACATCACCAACATCTGATAACTGTCCGTGAAGGTACTAACTCAATTATGAAATCTGGAACACGTCTCGATTAGTAAGCATAAGGTTGCCTAGGTGAACAGCCCGATCCCATAAGAATAGTGGTACTCAGTACTGCCGAAGCGAACGACCTGATCCAATAAGAATATGATACAACCGAGGTGAATGACCTGATCCCATAAGGATATGATAATGCCGAGGCGAATGGCTTGATCGCATAAGAATATGACACTGCCAAGGCGAACGATCCAATCTATTAGAGTAGAGATGTTTAACTCGCTCGCGGGAGTACTTGCAACACGAGAGGACATGGATTTTTCCCAAAAGCATTAATTATTCCTCAAATCGCCCAAAAGGAGAAGGCTACATCGATAATCACAACTTTAAATCCTTAGGCTTAGCTCTATTCTAGATAGTCAATATGCAAAGTAATCACAACGGTACAATTAAAGCATTACCGAATCAAAGTCTACCCGGACATAACATGGAATATAGCTACGCATGGACTCTCGTCACCTCGTGCGTACGTAGCTCCCCACACAAGAAATACACCTAAGGGGATGAGTTCCCTCTTACAAGGTTAGGCGAGATACTTACCTCGCTCCAAGGCTCACTTTCGGTCCACAAATTCACTCTAAAGCCTTAAGTTTGTACCGAACAATTCAAAACAAGCCGAATAATATAGGAATTAATCAATATATACCCAAAAGCTCATAATTAGCTTTTAGAGAAATTTCTCAACCCAAATTAGAAGATTCTAAAAGTTTTCCCCCGGGCCCTCGTGCCCGGATTCCAGTAATTTTCAAAGATAATTATTACCCATAGCCTCACGAACTCAATATATAATTTTCACTCAATTTCATAACTAAATTCATGGTCAAATTCCATTTTTACCAAAACGCTAGGTTCTTGATGAATCCTATAAGTTTTCACAATCTTTCCATCTTTAATCTACCTAAAACCCATATAATTAACTTGCAAATGGGTGGAAGTTACTTACCTTAAGATATTGATGAAAATGCCCCTCCAATGAGCTCTCAAAATCTCCCAAGACTAAGTGAAATTGTGAGGGAAAAGGTCTAAGTCTCGGATTAAAACCCCATTGCCTCCAGCGATTTCCGTTTCAACGGACCATGGGTCGCACCTGCGACGCCGCACCTGCAGAAAATCCATCGCAAGTGCGGTCCTTGCCCAGGCTGCCTCACATTGCTTCTGCGACGGGTTTTTTCTTCTCCGAACCCGCTTCTACGGAAATCCCGTTGCACCTGCGACCCACGCCTGGCTGGCCTTCCCTCGCATCTAAGTCCAAAACATCGCAGAAGCGAGTTTTCTTATGCGGACCACTGGCAACTCACCCCCATGCCGTTTCTGTGATCACAGTCTCGCTTTTACAAGCTCGCATCTCCGGCCAAAACCACGCAGGTGAGAACGCACCAGAACTGGAGCACCCGTAGTCCCCCATGCAAAGTTCCAAGTTCGATTACAATCCAATTTGCATCCGGGGCCCTCGGGACTGCGTCTAATTACGCTCACACATCCAAAAACATAATGAAGACCTGATCGCGTGATCGAAGCACCAACATAACATCTAGATATACGAATCAGATGCCAAAATGCATGAACTAAATTATGAAACTCAAAAACTTCTAAAAACACTTCCGCGCGTCCGATTCCTATCAAATCAACTCGGAACGATGCCAAATTTTGCCTGCATATCATAAGTCACAATACAAAACTATTCCAAGGATCAGAATCCCAAACAGACCTCGATAATACCAAAACCTACTCCAAACCAAACTTAAAGAACTTAAAATCCTACAATGCGCCAACTTTCCAAACTAAGCACTGAAATGCTCCCGGGTCGTCGGAAACCCGGTCCGAACACACGCCAAGTCCAAAATCTTCATATGGATCTATTGGAACCTTCGAATCCCGATTCTGAGGTAGTGTACTAAAATATTGACTCAAGTCAAACTTATCCATTTTAAGCCATTATTAAGGAACTAAGTGTTCTGATTTCAACCCGAACACTTCCAAACCCGAACCAACTATCCTTGTAAGTCATAAAATAGTAAAAGCACATACGGGGAGTCTTAATTAGTGGAACGAGGATCTAGAAGCGAAACAACAGGTCGGGTCGGTACAGGAGGTGTAAATATTTTTGACACTGTTAATGCTCAAAACTTAAACTATTACGTTATGTAGTTCATTTTTTTTATTATTTGTGATGATAGCCAAATCAAAAGTCTCACTTTGAGTTTCAGACCTCAACATCCGATAATTCACCACTTTATTCTTTGTGGTCTTATTTTTTTTATATAAAGAAATTGCTTATTTTTGTCTTAAATGATAAATTTGTTGTTTAGAAAGCAATTTTTTGTAGTACAAATCATACAAAATTAATTTAAGGGTCTCTAAATATAGTTTTTCTTTAGGTCACGAGATCTGTTGAGCCGCCCTTGCCATTGGTTTCAATATAAAAGCTTTGACATACTACTATATATTATGGGAAGCCTATGCTTCAACCCACTCCTGCTACCGCCAGCGCATAAAAATTACTTCTTCTATCTTAATTTATAGGTCTTACTTTTCTTTTTAGTATGTCTCAAAAAAATTATTATATTTTTTTATTTAAAAACAATTTAATTTTATAATTTTCATTACAGCATTAAATCAAACAATTTGTAGCCATAAAAATATCTATGACTTGTTTTATATCACGAAGTGAGAAAACAATTACTTTCTTTCTTAAACGTCGCACCTATAGTTACATAAACTAAAAATGGAGGGAGTACTAATTCCATTGTCGTAAAAACCATGATCAATTACTTTTACAAACCAAAACCAATCATGGAGAGAGGTGGAGTGATTGCAAGGAACATAGTTACCATGCATTCTAAGCAAGCAGATGATAATAGTGAAACCACATGGTTTTCTTGAACATACTTAGCTTGATATCTTCCAAAACAGCCAAGAAAATAGCAAAAAAAGAAAGAAAATGTGATGTTCCTACATTTATTTTTTATTTTCTATTTCTGGGCAGGGGTGGGGTAGTGAAGTTTGTCCTCATCCTAAGAATGGGAATAAAAAACAAAGGCTAATTAACCTTTTCTCTTCTTTCATACTTAATTTTATTTCGACTTTAACATCCCTACTGATATATTGTTGGGGCCAACGCACGCAAGTATACGCGATCGATAAGTAATAAAGTAATAAAAAATTATCGTTTTATGAGAACTTATGATCAAATATCGTCTAAACTAACTAGTTACGAGTTATTTGCTCAAGTGATTTTAAGATAGATGATTGTGATT
Source organism: Nicotiana attenuata (assembly GCF_001879085.1). NCBI lineage: Eukaryota > Viridiplantae > Streptophyta > Magnoliopsida > Solanales > Solanaceae > Nicotiana > Nicotiana attenuata. The sequence goes on from NC_031991.1 coordinate 33,535,609, forward strand.
TTTATTAAGCTAAAATTGCTACCAAAACTAACAAGCAAACGAGAGAACATACATGCAAATAGAGCAGACGAACAACTTAAGAGTGAATTCAATGAGATAAGGATATTCCATAATTATGGGATTAATGTCTATCCTTTTGAGTTTTTCGGTTGATTTAACTACTCGGTCTATCTTATTTGTCGCTTAATAGAGTTTATTTTGCTCGTGTGATAACCCGATAGGTTGTTTTGAATACTAGCCTTTATTTCTATGTTCCGAGACCTCTCATAGCTTCATTTGATGGTATATGACTTGTGTGCTTGGTCCGTGTCGTTTTTTCAGAAAGCTTTTATGTGAAATTTTTAAGAAAATGTGATTTTTTGACTTTAAAAAAAAAATAGAGTTGACCACGGTCAGCGTTATCTGTAAATGACCTCGGGTCGGCATTTTGACAATTCCGATAGGTTCTTATGATGTTTTGGGATTATGCACATGTTTGGTTAAGGTTCGAGGATACCCAAGGGTGTTTCGGCGCGTTATGTGGACAGTTGGAAAATGAGTTTTAAACTATGAAAATCTTGAGTTTCAATGACTGATTCTTGATATTTAATGTTATTTTAATGATTTGAGCGAGCGAGCGAGTTTGTATGATGTTATTACACTTGTGAGAATTTTCGGGCCGGAGGTGGGAGGATCGGGTGAGTTTCAGATTGATTTCAGACCATTTTTGGCCTTATAGAATTATCTGGTTTTTCTGGTTTGTCTCAGTGCTTCACGATCGCGAAGCCTTTACCGCGATCTCAAAGGGGCTCTATGCCAATACAAAGGTTTGGGGGGACTGTGCTTTGCGAATGCGATAGACCTTAGGCAGACGCGTTTGTTTGGGATGTTTGGGGAGGGCTTATGAGGTCTCCATCATTAACGCGACCTCTTGATCATGAACGCAGAGGCTTGGATTGGGTGATGCCTTCGCGAACGCGAAGGACAATTGGCTTGTGCAATTCGCGAACACGACATGTGCTCTGCAAACGCGAAGAGAACATGACTCCTAGTTATTATCTTTTACCATTTTTGAGACCTAGAGCACGGATTGGAGAGATTTTTAAGGAGATTTTCATCCCAACTTCATTGGTTAGTGATTTTCTAACTAGTTTTGATGTATTTTCATAAACATCCATTGATTTTTATCCTTAAATTTAGTAGTTTAAAGGTAGAGATTAGGGATTTTGGGTAGAATTTAGAATTTTGGTAAAATTGAGATTCACACCTCGAATTAGTGTCGGATTTTGAAACAAATTATGTATCCGGGTTTGGGGGTGAATGGGTAATCGGGATTTGGTCCAAATTTCAGATTTCGACCAAGCGGGCTTGGGGTTGACTTTTTTTACTTTTTAAATTTCATTAAAGATTGAACATTTTTTGCTCGTGGGTAGTTTCTAAGGCTTGTTTCGAATTGTTTGAACTATATTTGGCTAGATTTGATTAGTTTGGAGGCTTGTTCTAAAGGAGAAGTCGCAGTTGATTATTGATTTGACTCTGGAAAGAGATAAGTGTCGTGTTAAGTTTGACTTGAGGGAATAAGGATTTGCTTGGCCTATTTTCTACATGAATTAAATGTGGGGACGACGTATATTGAAGGTGATGAGTGTATAGGCGTTGTCATGGTTTAAAGCGTGCGGGTGAAACTTGCCTTATTTGTACCATGTTATTTTATTTACTATGCCTAACATGGCTTAGATAGATGTTTATTCTTTGACTATTCGCTTTCGTGTTTATTGCTTATGTTAAAATTGTTGTGATATTGAAAGTTGAGCTTTCTTATTCAAATACTATTGTTGAGGTTGGAATTTGCTTCCCACCTTGCTTGATATTTGTGTTGTTGTTGTTGTTGCTTAGTGAGGAAGAGTGAATAGCACGAAGGGTGTTGTCGTGCCTTATTTGCCTATTGAAATTATTGATTCAGTAAATGTGAGGATAAAAGCACGAAGGGTGATGCTGTGCATATGCATTTTGATTATGATCACGCGAGGATGAGTGTAAAATCACGAAGGGTGTGCACTTGCATTTATGATATAGGGTGAGGATGAGAGTAAAAACACGAAGCGTGATGGCATGCACTTGAATTTATGATATTTGGTGAGGATGAGAGTAAAAGAACGAAGGGTGATGTCGTGCAACTTGTTGACTTTATTGCTTTGACTTGATACTTGAAATATGGACTTGACTTAATGGTTTCGCTGCTTATTTTGAAAGAGGTTTATTTGCGATTCTTACTTATTGTTCCGCTTCTAATCCATTCTATATGTCCTCGCCATGTTGTTACTTTTGATGCTTTATTTGTTATTCCATTACTTTATGTATATACCTACATAGGTTTTAGTAGGTGCTTATCATAGCCTTGTCACTACCACGTCGGGGTTAGGCTCGACACTTACTGAGTACATTTGGGTCGGTTGTACTCATACTACAATTCTGCACTTCTTCTGCAGATTTTGACATTGGTACCAGTGGAGTCCCGGGAGGTACTTAGCGGCTACTAGAAAATGATTTGAGGTAGAGCTGTATCCCGTTCACAGGCCTTAGAGTCACTTTCCTATTTTTGTTGTACTGTTTCGTTTTGTTTCAGACAGTGTTGTATTTCTTTCAAAACCATGTATTTAATTGAATTGAGAAGCTCATGTACTTGTGACACTAAATCTTGGGAGTTGTTTACCTTAGTTATTGGTTTTAAAACTTATTATGTTATTACTGATTTGTTTTACGTTATGTTTTTTTGTTCCGTTGTTGGTTATTTATTACTTTTCCTTACATATTACATGTGGTGCTGGCTTGCCTAGCGAGCAGCGTTAGGAGCCATCACGACCCTGATTGGTTGGGTTTTTGGATCATGATAAGTTGGTATCATAGAACTAAGTTGCCTAGGTCTCACGAGTCATGATCAAGCGTAGGATCGGTACGGAGATGTTTGTACTTATCTTCTAGAGGCTATAAGGCTTTAGGAAATTTCACATTCTTTGTTTTTCTATCGTGCGACTTTTTTCTATCATTGAGTTTGAATCATTAAGTTCTTATTCTCTCACAGTTGGTGAGGACACGTACTTCATCAGTAGCTGATCAGGAGTCGGAGTCCCAGACTGCAGCCATTAGCAGGGGTAGAGGCCGAGGCCGAGGCCGAGGTAGAGCTAGAGGTAGAGGCAGAGCTCAGCCTAGAGAACGCCCAACATCAGCTATTGCAGAGCTTCAAATAGAGAAAGATGAGGAGATCTCGATTTCGCCCATGTTAGTTGGACCAGCTCAGGTCCTAGAGGGGTTCTTTTCTACCCCAGTACTTCGGGATGCCCTAGTCTGCCTAGTTGGTCTTATGGAGAGCGTGGCCTAGGCTGGTGTATTTCCTATGGGACCAGCCGTCTCTCAGTCAAGGGGAGGAGCCCAAACTTCGACTACTCACACTCCGGAGTAGATGGGTCATGGACATCAGACTCCGGCAGTTCCACCGGTAGGAACAATTCAGCCTATTATTCCTACACAGTCCGAGGAGGGACCCATGAAATCGTCCAAGGGGCTTAAGAGGCTGAACAAGTTCACCAAGTTTTTTCCCATTCACTTTAGTGGTACACCTTTTGAGGAACCCCATGATTTCTTGGACCGTTTCCATAAGGTATTGCGCAACATGGGTATAGTGGAGTCCAAGATATTTGACTTCGCAGCATCTCAGATGCATGGCTCTACCAAGAGGTATTGGCAAGAGTATGTTCGGGGATGACTAAAAGGTTCACCTCCTCTTACATGGGCTTAGTTCACTTAGCTATTCTTGGAGAAGTTCATCCTCTTCACTCATAGAAAGGACTTTCGCAGTTAGTATGAGTGCCTCCAGCAAGGTAGCATGAGCTTTACTTAGTACGAGACCATATTCATGGATTTATCTTGCCATGTATTTATCTTGATCCCTACAGACAGAGAGAGGGTGCGGAGGTTTATAGATGGACTTAGTTATGACATCAGGCTACAGATTGCCAGGGAGATAGAGGATGATGTTTCTTTTACTCGGGTTGTGGAGATTGCTAAGAGGATCAAGAGGATTTGTGTCAAGGGTAGAGAGGCGACATCTGAGGAGAGGCCTCGATGGTTTGGTGGTTTCGGTGGTGCCTCGTTTCGAGGTAGGGGTTCTCTTGGTAGAGGCCATCTTATCAGGTAGGTTCAGTCAGTGCTTCATGTATCACATGGTGCCTCAATAAGCCATAGTGCTTATGGACCTCATCCCGAGCAACTAGCATACAGTGCACCTTCAGCTCCATTTAGTGCACCTCCGATTCAAAGTTATCACGGTGGTTATTAAGGTTGATAGGATAAGTTTCGGGGTCAGCAGTCACATCACCCAAGGGCATGTTATACTTGTGGTGACCTGAGTAACATGCCACATCACGGTTCTAGTGCCATGGTTCCAGCACCGTTTTCTCTGCCGCCTGCCAAGCCGACTAGGTATTTGGGTCAGGAACTAGAGGTGGAGGCTAGCCAGTGAGAGGTCGTTCGAATGGTAGAGGTCTGATTGGTGGGGCTAAGCCCTGTTGCTATGCATTTCCATCTAGACCTTAGGTGGAGTCGTCTGATCCGATTGCCAGAAGTATTGTTCCGATTTGCATAGAGATGCATCAGTTTTATTTGATCCGAGCTCTACTTATTCGTAGTGTCATTCTATTTTGTGTACTCCTTTGAGTACTCATGTGTATGTCTACTTTGAGTACTCCTGTTTATCTCGTGATCCTTGAAGTACTCCTGTTTATGCGTCTATAACCATTGGGGATTCTATTATGGTGGACCGTAGTGACGAGGCTATGACAAGACACCCACGTAATAATCCTGTGTAGATAACAGTATACGAAGAAGATAACAACAAATAAAACTAAACATGTACTATTGGGAGGGGACATGCGAAAGGGGTACAAAGTACGATAATTACAGCAGAAATGATAACCATAACAGTCAATATGCCTTTAACCAGTAAAATGAGTAAACACAATGAATAAAACTACAGGGCATCACCCTTCCTACTTTTACTTTCAACCTCACACTGAAACAATAATAACGGCACGACATCACCCTTCGTTCTTTTACACTCACTTTCATCACAAATCAATCGATACGGCACGACACGGTATCACCCTTCGTGCATTAACACTCAAAACTATGGCACCGCATCATCCTTCGTGCATTAACTCTCATAATATGGCATGGCATCACCCTTCATGCATTAACACTCACATACGGCACGGCATCACCCGTCGTGCACTAATACTCTCCCTTACCATATAACAATGAACAAGTAACAACAAGGAGATAGAAACAAAAAGAACAAGCCTTACATCAACAATGGTTCCAAAATACCAATCTCAATTTTAGAAAGAATACTCAATTATCACAAAAGCCCATAAATGTGGTAAGAACGATCAATTTAATAAGTAACTATTCTAAGCATGGATAACATGATCAAAGTAAGCAATAAATTACAAGGAACAAGTCCCACCCGCATGCTTTAACCCGATAACAACGCATAAGTACTCGTCACCTCACATATACGTTGTACAACATCTAAACATGTAGAAAATAGACAAACAAATCCTAATCCCTCAAGTCAAGGTTAACCACGATACTTACCTCGCTTCAAAGATTAATTCAAAGTTCAACCATGACTTTGCCTTTCAAACAAGCCTCCGAACCAATAGAATATAACAAATTACCAACCAAACAATTCAAATTAAGCCTTAGGAACTACCCACGATTGTAAAAGATTCAATTTAGGTCGTTATTGAAAAAGTCAAACAAAGTCAACTCCTAGGCCCGCTTGGTCCAAACCTGAAATTCGGACCAAAACCCGATAACCCATTCACCCTCGAGCCCGGTTATGTAATTTGTTTTGGAATCTGACCTCAATTTGAGGTCTAAATCCCAATTTTACAAATATCCCTAATTCAACCCAAACCCATAATTTCCACCATGAAAACACTAAATTTTAGGTTGAAAATTTACGAAATGTAATGAAAGATTGAAAGAAAATAGATTAGAATCATTTACCAATGGATTGGGGAAGAAGAGTTCTTTGAAAAATCACCTCTAGGGTTTTCTAGTTTTAAAAATTTGAAGAATGAACAAAAATTCCGTCTAACTCATATTTGTTCAGTTGCATATGTCACATTTGCGACCAGGGGTCGCAATTGCGAACCCCCGCAAAAGCGAAGAACACCTCGCAATTGTGAAGTTTGCGCACCTCTGCTTTTATCGCATTTGCGATGAAATGTTCGCAAATGCAAACTCTGACCTCCTCGCAATTAATGCGCTCTTTCTTACTCAGCTACTCTTTGCAAATGCGAGCCTAATAGGATTTGGGATGTTCGCAAATGCGAACACTGATCTCGCAATTACGAGATCAGAGACCAGTACCAGAAATTGCTGAACTCCAGCTGAGCTTTCTAAGTCTAAACTACTCCGTAGCCTATCCGAAACTCACGCGAGCCTTCGGGGCTCTAAACCAAATATGCACACAAATCTAAAAATATCATACGAACTTGGTCGCGTGATCAAATCACCAAAATAACTCCTAAAACTACGAATTAAGCATCAAATCAAAGGAAATTTTTAAGAAAACTCGTGAACTTCTATTTTCACAACCGGATGTCCGAATCTCGTCAAACCAACTCCGTTTCTCACCAAGTTTGACAGACAAGTCATAAATATAGTAATGGACCTATACCGGGTTCAAGAACTAAAATACGGACCCGATATCAATAAAGTCAAACATTAGTCAAACTTTCAAAGTCATTAAGCCTTTAGATCTTCAAATTTCAACAAAGTGCGATAACTCGGGCTAGGGACTTCTATGAATTCGATTCCGGGCATACGCCCATGTCCCAAATCACGATACGGACCCATTGCGACCGTCAAAACACGAATCTGGTTCCGTTGGCTCAAAATGTTGATCGAAGTCAACTCAAATAGATTTTAAGGAAAAAATTTATATTTTCTCAGTTTTTTAACATAAAAGCTTTCCAGAAAAACACTGATACTGCGCACAGATCGAGGAGGGCTAAGATGAGGTACTTAAGGATTCAAAGCATAGAATTATGTTCTAAAACATAAGATGACCTATCGGGTCATCACATTCTCCACTTCTAAAACAATCATTTGTCCTCGAACGGACATCGAAAAGTACCTGGGCTAGTGAAAAGGTGTAGATATCTACTCCGCATGTCCGACTCGGACTCCCAAGTAGCTGACCTCTTCACTGCACTCGAACTGAATGATAAATCTTCGACCTCAACTAAAGAACCTGTCGGGCTAGAATAGCCACCGGCTCCTCCACATAAGTCAAATTCTTGTCCAACAGGACAGAGCTGAAATCAAACACAAGGGACGGATCACCGTGATACTTTCGGAGCATGGACACATGGAAAACCGGATGGGCTGCTGCTAAACTAGGTGGCAATGCAAGTTTGTAAGCCACCTCACCCACTCTCTGAAGAATATCAAAAGGTCCGATATACCTAGGGCATAACTTGCACTTCTTTCCGAACCTCATCACACCCTTTATGGGTGAAACCCGGAGCAATACCCTCTCTCCGACCATGAATGCAACATCACGAACTCTACGGTCGGCATAACTCTTCTCCTGGACTGAGCTTTGCGAAATCGATCCTGAATAATCTTGACCTTATCCAGGGCATCCTGTACCGAATCTGTACCCAACAACCGAGCCTCCCCCGGCTCGAACCATCCAACTGGCGAACGGCACCGCCTCCCGTATAATGCCTCATAGGGAGCCATCTGAATGCTTGACTAGTAGCTGTTGTTGTAGGAAAACTCCGCAAGTGGCAAGAACTGATCCCAAGAGCCTCCGAAGTCTATAACACAAGCGCAGAGCATATCCTCCAATTTTTGAATAGTGCGCTCGGACTGTCCATCCTTCTGAGGATGAAATACTATGCTCAACTCAACCTGTTCCCAACTTACGGTGTATTGCCCTCTAGAAGTCCGACGTGAACTGCGTACCTCGATTAGAAATGATAGACATGGGCACACCTTGAAGACGAACGATCTCGCAGATGTAAATCTCAGCCAACTGCTCTGAAGAATAGGTAACTGCCGCAGGAATGAAATGTGCTGACATGGTCAGCCTGTCTAGAATGACCCAAACTACATCAAACTTCCTCTGAGTCCGTGGGAGTCCAACACCGAAATCCTTAGAAATACGCTCCCACTTCCACTCAGGAATCTCTAACTTTTGAAGCAAACCACCAGGTCTCTAATGCTCACACTTTACCTGCTGGTAATTTAGACACTAAGCTACATATGCAACTATATCCTTCTTTATCCTCCTCTACCAATAATGTTGTCGCAAGTCCTGATACATCTTTGCGGCACCCAGATGAATAAAATACGGGGAACTGTGGGCCTCCTCAAAAATCAACTCACGAAGTCCATCCACATTAGGCACAGAAACACGACCCTACATCCTCAAAACTCCATCATCTCCAACAGTAACTCTCTTAGCATCACCGTGTCGCACCGTGTCCTTAAGAACAAACAAATGAAGGCCATCATACCGACGCTCCCTGATGCGCTCAAATAAGGAAGACCGAGCGACAGTACAAGCTAGAACACGACTGGGCTCGGAAACATCCAACCTCAAAAACTGATTGGCCAAATCCTAAACATCTAATGCAAGGGGTCTCTCGGCAACTGGAATGTACACAAGGTTACCTATACAAACAGACTTCCTGCTCAAGGCATCGGCCACCACATTGGCCTTCCCGGGATGATACAAAATAGTGATATCATAGTCTTTCAGTTGCTCCAACCACCTCCTCTGCCTCAAATTGAGCTCCTTCTGTTTGAACAAATACTTCAAGCTCCGATGATCCGTGAATACCTCACATGACATGCTTAAAGATAGTGCCTCCAAATCTTCAGCACATGAACAATGGCTGCCAACTCTAAATGATGAACATGGTAATTCTTCTCAGCCCGAGGTTGCACCCATTCCACGCGAGGTCCTCGTTCCGGAATTAGAGCAAACCTTCAGTTACCGCGACGCATATGCAATCACTCAACCATCCTGCATCGATAGCGCACCAAGTCCAATACGAGATGCATCACAATATATCATGTAAGATCCTGAACCTGTGGGCAACACCAACACTGGCACCATAGTCAAAGCAGTCTGCAGCTTCTGAAAGCTCGCCTCACACTCGTCTAACCATCTTAATGGGGCACCCTACTGGGTTATCCTGGTCAACGAGGCTACTATGGATGAGAACTCCTCCCCAAACCGACGATAATAACCCGCCAATGCCAAGAAGCTCCGGATCTCTATAGTTGAAGTGGGTCTAGGCCACTTCTGAATTGCCTCAATCTTCTTAGCATCCACCTGAATGCCCTCTCCTGATATAACGTGCCCCAAGAAAGCGACTGAGTCCAAGCAAAACGCGCATTTTTTGAAAACTAAGCATATAACTAGTTGCCTCTCAGAGTGTGAAGTACAATCCCGAGATACTGCTCATGCTCCTCTCGGCTACGGGGGTAGATCGGGATATCATCAATAAACACAATCACAAAGGACTCGAAATAGGGTTTGAACACCCAATTCATCATGTCCATAAATGTTGCTGGATCATTTGTCAACCCAAATGATATCACTAGAAACTCATAATGCCCATATCGAGTCCGAAAAGCTGCCATAGGGACATCGAATGCCCTAAACCTCAACTGATGGTAGACAGACCTCAAATCAATCTTTGAAAACACGTTGGCACCCTGAAGCTGATCAAATAAGTCATCAATCCTCGACAATGGATACTGGTTCTTGATGGCGACTTTGTTCATTTGCCGGTAATCTATGCACATCCTCATCCATCCATCTTTCTTCTTCACAAACAACACGTGCGCACCCCAGGGCGAGACACTAGGTCTAATGAATCCCTTATCAAGCAAATCTTGCAACTTCTCCTTCAATTCTTTCAATTCGGGTGGGGCCATACGAAATGGCGGAATAGAAATGGGTTGAGTGCCTGGAGCCAAGTCAATATAGATGTCGATATCCCTGTCGGGTTGCATCCCCGGCAGGTCTGCAGGAAACACCTCTGAGAACTCACGAACATCTGGTACTGAATCCATGGAAGGAACCTCCGCACTTGAATCGCAAACATAAGCAAAATAAGCTAGACACCCTTTCTCGACCATATGCCGAGCCTTCACATAAGAGATAACCCTGCTGGTAGAATGGCCAAGGGTCTCTCTCCACTCTAATCGAGGCAACGCCGGCAAGGCTAAGGTCATCGTCTTGGCGTGACAATCGATTATAGCGTGATAAGGTGATAGCCAATCCATACCCAAGATAACATCGAAATCTACTATATCGAGAAGTCGAAGATCTACACTAGTCTCAAGACTCCCAATGGTAACCACAGACAAACAATAAACACGATATACAACAATAGCATCTCCCACAGGTGTTGACACATACATAGGAGCACTCAAAGAATCACGAGGCAAAACTAAATATGAAGAAGAATAGAATGACACATAGGAATAAGTAGAACCCGGATCAAATAGAACTGAAGCATCTCTACGACAATCTGAAACAGTACCTGTGATAACAGTGTCTAATGACTCAGCCTCAAGCTTGGCTACAAAAGCATAACATCGGGTTGGGGACCCACCACTCTGAACAACATCTCTAGAACGGGCCCTAGCTGGCTAGCCTCCACCTCTAGAAGCCTGATATCCACCTCTAATGGACTGACCTCCACTTCTAGCTATCTAACCCTACCCTCTAGCTGTCTGAGCGGGCAGTGAAGCACCTGGTGCCGGGACCATGGCACTAGAACCCTAATGCTGTCAGAGCTGCTGTGACTGCTGACCTTGAAACATAACCCTATCGACCTGAGTAACCACTTTGAAACTCAGGAGCGGAGGTGCACTAATAGAAGTTGGCGGTGCACTGTAGGCTAGCTGGTCGAAATAAGACATACGAGGGCCACGACCTCCTAAAGCGCTGTGTGATGCCTGGAGTGCTGATGAAACGTCCTGGGAGGATGGCCTCCACCAAAAGTACCTTATCCTCCAGATGAGGCACCACTAAACACACTGGAATGACGAGGCCTCTTGTCAGACCCCTGACCTCCCCCCTGTGCAAGAACCATCTCGACTCGCCTGGCAACATTGGCAGCTGTCTGAAAAGAAATCTCACTCCCGGTCTCCTTGGCCATCTGCAACTTGATAGGCTGAGTAAGTCCCTCAATAAACCTCCTCACCCCCCCCTCTCTCTCTCTCTCTCTCTCTCTCTCTCTCGGTAGGAATCAGAAGAATGGCATGACGGGCTAAATCCACAAAGGGGGTCTCATACTTGGTAACTGACATACTGCCCAGCTGGAGACGCTCGAACTGCTTGCGGTAACTCTCTCTCAGTGTGATAGGAAGGAACTTCTTAAGAAATAGCTGAGATCTGGTCCCAGGTAAGAGCAGGTGACCCAGCTGGTCTGGTAGATACATAATCCTTCCACCATCTCTTGGCGGAACCTGTCATCTGAAACACAGCAAAATCAACCCCATTGGTCTCAGCTATACCCATGTTCCGCAGCACCTCATGGCAGCGGTCAAGATAGTCATGTAGGTCCTCAGAAGCTGCTCCACTGAAGTGATCTGGGAAGAGCGTAGTAAACTTGTCCAATCTCAATAAGCCCTCAGAAGACATGGCATGTCCATCACTGGACTGTGCCGCAACAACTGGCTGAACTACCCCAACTGGTGGGGCTGCTGGAATTTGATACTGGGGAGTCATCTACTCTGGAGTGTTAGTAAGGGGAGTCTGTGTTCCTCCCCCAGTCTGAGAGACGTCTAGTGCCATAGGAAATGTACCAGCCTAGGACGCACTCTCCATAAGGCCCACCAAATGGACCAAAGCGTCCTGAAGCACTGGGTTGGCAATGAACCCCTCTGGGATCTGAGCTGGTCCCAGAGGGACAGTCTGGGTAGGAACCTCCTCATCAAACTCCACTTGAGGCTCCACCACTGGTGTTGCTGCTCTAGCTCTGGACTAAGCTCTGCCTCTGCCTAGGCCTCTGGCGCGACCTCGACCTCGACCTCTGCCCCTCGTAAGAGCTGCTACTGGGGCTCCAATTGTTGTCCAGCTGAAGATGCGGTGCGTATTCTCGCCATCTGCGAGAGAACAAGAATAGAAGGGTTCAATCAGCAATGATAGAATAAAATCGCACGACAGAGAAGAATAGAAGTGAAATTGTTCCTATCTCCATAGCCTCTAGAAAATAAGTACAGACGTCTCTGTACCGATCCTCCAGACTCTACTAAGTTTGCTCGTGACTCGTGAGACCTATGTAACCTAGTGCTCTGATACCAACTTGTCACAATTCAGAATTCCCACCATCGAGACCATGATGGCGCCTAATATTTTACTTGGTAGGCAAGCCAACGTTAGAATATTTTATCCATTTTTAACAGTTTAAAATTAAATAATAAAGATTAAATGAATTAACTGCAATTATCCAAAGTAATAATACGGAAGCTAAAACAACCAATATTTAATACATCCCTGGACCCGGTGTCACAAGTGCATGAGCTACAAGAATACTACAAACAATGGTCTGAAATAACATAAAGTTATCTGAAAAGAAAGTACACATACAAATGGAAAGGTAAGGGGACTCTAGGAGCTGCGGGCACTGAGAAGACGTACCTCAAGTCTCCGCAACTGTCCGATCCGAGCACGCTAATACTCGCCGTTGGGACGGACTCCAAAATCTACACAAGAAGTGCAGAGTGTAGTGTAAGTACAACTTATCCCATGTACTCCATAAGTGACGAGCCTAACGTCGACGAAGTAGTGACGAGGCTAAGATAGGTCACCTACACTATAACCTGTACGTAGTATATAATAAAGACAAAAACGGAAATACGGAACAGAATAAAGCACCCAACTAAAAACAATAACTACAGTCTCAAGAAATATGCCAGTGTCGTCCAGAATTACCAATCCTTAGCATTTCAAATGAGAATATCGAAAACCAACACAGCTCAGGGAAAATAGAAACAAATAGGTTATTGCGGCGCGCAACCTGATCCCACCATACAACATAGATTCCTCCCTTATTTCACCGTAACAGCATCAACAACAGTAAATAATATATACAGGTTGTGGCACGCAACCCGATCCCACCATATATCAATATTAGTATCATGATTCACCCTTATTTCACAATAACAATTCACGCTTATTTCACCTGTTGCGGCGTGCAACCCGATCCCACCGTACAACACAAATTCACCCTAATTCCAACATATCAATCCACCCTTATTTCACTTGTTACGGCATGCAACCCGATCCCACCATATCAGTACCAGATACTCATGTGCACAGTCAAATTAACAATTCAAACCACGAAAACCTTTACATTCAATAAATACCAAACCGAACCAAAAAGATACCTTGTACAACATAGGAATCTACATAAGTAATACTATGCAGCGAGACCAATCCAGTAATTGACTATTAGAAGGTGCAAATAAGTCAGTTTAAGCAAATAGCGGGGAATCATGAAACTATGAAAAGATATTACATCATTAACAGGAGAAGACATTGATTAACAAGTAGCAAATAAGCATGGAAATCATCTAAGGCATATAACATTTAAGACAAGGAAGCAGATAATTAAAGAACAACGGAAAAATCAGGGAAAAGAAGTAATCCGGTGGCGTATAAGCACTCGTCACCTCGCATATATGCCGCTGACAGGAAATTCACATAGCACATAGTCCGAGGGTTCCTAATTCCCTCAGGTCAAGGTTAGACACAATAATTACCTCACTCTGCAGTCAATTCAGAGCTCTATCGGGGCCTTTCCCCTAGAATCCGCCTCCAAACCACTCGTATCTAGCCACAATTAACTCAATATTATCAAATATTGCTAAAGGAATCAATTACAATGCATAAATTTATAATTTTCAAGTTTTCCCCCAAAAAGTCAAAAATCGACCACGGGCTCGCTTGGTCAAAATTCCAGGTTGGACCAAAATCTATTTACTCATTCAACCCCGAGCCCGATTATGTAATTAATTTCGGAATCCGACCTTAAATTGAGGTCTAAATCCCTAATTTGCAAACCTCCCCCCTCCAATTCTTCCTAAATCCCTAGTTTTCTACCATTAAGAACAAATATTACGGCTAGGAATTAATGGGTGATGTTAGAAAATGGAAGAAAATGAGTTAAAATGTACAAACCTATGAATTGATGTTGAGTTTTCTCTTCAAAATCGCACCTAGGCCGAGCTCTAATGGAAGGGTTATGAAAAATGGGAGAAATCCCACTTTTGAAATATTTTAAGGCCTGGGCGTCAGGCCTTCTTTGCATTCGTGAGCTAGCGCTTGCGTTCGCATAGAAGAACGATTGTCTCCTCCCCCAGTCCCTAACACTACGCGTTTGCGAGATGCTGGTTGCGTTCGCGAAGGGTAAAGCACCCATTGCTCCGCGTTCGCAATGAAGAAAATCCACCCAACCCCAGTTGACTCTTTATGTTCGCGAGAGTACCTGCGCGAACGTGAAGAAGGAAACCAGAAGACACCTGAAGCTAAGGAAAAAGCAGATTTTCTAAGTTCAGAAACATCCGTAGCCTATCCAAAATTCACCCAAGCCCTCGGGACTCCAAACCAATTATGCACACAAGTCTAAAAACGTCATACGAACTCGCTCGCGCGATCAAAACATCAAAATAATGGCTAGAACTACGAATCGGACACCAAGTCAAATGATATTTTCAAGAAAAATTTAAAACATCTATTTTAACAACCGGACGTCCAAATTACGTCAAACCAACTCTGTTTCTCACCAAATTTCATAGACAGGTCATAAATATAGTAATGGGCCTATACCGAGCTTCGGAACCAAAATATGGACCCGGTATCAATACAATCAAACATCAATCAATCATTAAACCTTTAAAGTTTTAATTTTTTCGAAAAAAATTAATAACTCGAGCTAGGGATCTCCGAATTCGATTCCGGGCATATGCCCAAGTCCCAAATTACGATATGGACCCACTAGGACTGTCAAAATACGGATTCGGGTTCGTTTTCTCAAAATATTGACCGAAGTCAACTCAAATAAATTTTTAAGGCAAAATTCTTACTTTTATCGATTTTTAACATATAAGCCTTCCGGAAAAATACCCGAACTGCGCACGCAAATCAAAAAAGGCTAAAATGAGGTATTTAAGGCTTCGAAATACAGAACTAGGTTCTAAAACATAAGATGACATATCGGATCATCACACTAGCCATGACATGAATATCCAAGAACTACTGGTGATTAGAGATTCAGACTTGCTAGTACATCAGGTACTTGGAGAATGGGCTACTAAGAACACCAAGATACTACCATATTTACATTGCGTGCAAAGGCTTATCAAGAGATTCATGCTTTATAAAACCCACAAATTAGCGGCCATTGAAGTGTTAAGTTAGAGGATAAATTGGCAGCAGCTGGGATGATTGGTCAAATAAAAAGTTCTTATAAGTTAAAAAAATTATAAGTGGGGGGTGACCAACTTATGACTTATGGTTTATTTTGACTTGTAAGCATTTTTAGTATTTACTAAACATGTAAACAAACTAAAAAGTGCTTATAAGCTTACTCAAACACCTTCAATGTTTTATTCAGCTTGATAGTTCTTTCAAAGAGGATATATTGTACTTCTTGTGATATCATTTATGACTATTATATAATATTGATACATCATTATCAAAAAAAAAAAGTAAGAGAGTTATGGGCACAATCAAAATAAAATTAGAAAGATACAAAGAGATCAAATTAATTAAGACTCTAAATTAGACAAGTTCCCGAAGCAGAAAGAGAGACTATAACACTCTTTCCACTTTATATTACCCTTGCTATTTGGGAAGTTGCAACTATTTTAGTAATTATTACTTATTCACATATTTTTTATTTATAAAAGATACTATTAATAGTACTTTTATGTAATTTCTATTTATGTATATTTTACTTAATAAAAATAGAGAATATTAGTAGTAAATTGTAATTAAGGAGAACTAGATATACCAAGGAGGGATTATCAGTATCACAAATTATTCTTCCCTCTTAATACTCTCGTAGTCCCATTTTACTATTTGGGAAATCGAATAGTTTTTTCTTTAACTATAATTTTCTCAAGCTTTTTAAAAATATTTTTAATCATTAGCTATATACCCATATCAGAAATTTAATATTTTGATCCTCATACTCCAAATTTTCACATAAATTGAAATAGAGTATATCTCCTAACGAGAAAGTACCCATGATTCGCAACAAATTTAAAATAGTAGTAGTACTTACGAGGTTGTCAATGCCCAATTGTTATACGAAGGTTCCTTCAACAGAGTCGCAACCCGCAATTCACCATCCAAGCCTTTTTAACAGGAAAAAAATTATTTTTCTTTTTCTTCTCCCATTCATACATTCTTTTTCTTCTATTTCCTTTACTTTATCTCAAATTATAAGTGATCAATATTTAAAGTTACATTAGAAACTTTACAAAATGTTGTAACCAACAAAACTAATATCTATTTTACGAGGACTCATTATGAATTGACAAGTTTTATGCTTGCTGCCAGCCTACTGCAATCTTTTTCTTTGTTAGCAGGTTTCTCATAAAAGGTGCCTCAAATAATCCACAAGGTGAAGCAATATCAAGAGATAGTACATAAAGTTGTTTAATTGTATAAAACAGTTCATTATGGGTCTTTGCTTTTTCTTTTTGCCTTTTTACAAAGTGGGTTATGGGTCTTTATCTCTTTGTCTCTTTGTCTTTTCCTTTTCTTTGTATAAGTAACCAAAATGTATGTACAGAATGGTAATGTGGAATGAAAATTATATTCCTACTGTTTTCATGGTATCAGAGCAGGTGCTCTAATTTAGAGATCTTATTTCTCCATCTTTTGTTGTTTCCTTTTTTTTTTTCCTTTCACTTTAAGAGACTCAAAGAAAGCAAACTAAATCATAGATACGAACAATTTATCACTCTTGAAATACCAGATGATTTTCCCAGACAATGGAGAGATCATGGTTTTACCCATATTCATTTTCGTTTACAGTATAAAGAACAGAGCAAGAGACTCCAAGAAAGCAAACTAAATCATAGATACGAAAGTTTTCCTACAAAGGGGCTGGCTTCAACAACCCATAAGGGACGGTTTGCCAAGCTACACAACTCAGAAAACTTTTGTACTATAACCAACGTTAGCTGTTTATAACTCAGAAAACTTTCATACTTACAATAAGCTAACTTTCTTAGAGTATCCTTACTCTATTTTCATACATGGACCGGCCTTTCCATCCATTCGAAAGAAAGAACAAGAGGAAAATTTAGAAAGCACTCATATGTAATATATTACAAGAAGTTTTACAAAGGTTACAAGATGATTGCAAGATGATCTTCCAACTACTACAAGACCTCCTTTATATGGGGCTAGGAGGTTATTACAAGACAAACTTACATGATAAAATAAACCTATCTTACATGGCAAACTTATCTTACAAGTGGGTCCTTCTAAGCATGTGAAGGACTTTAGGCAAAACCACTAAAAAAATACCTGAAAACATGTGAAAGGGGTGAAATATACATGGTGTAGCATGTGAAAGTATGTGGGAGCATGTGACGCCATGTGAAAGTATGGTGTTGCATGTGATGAAGCATGTGGAGGCATGTGGAAGCATGTGAAAACAAGTTGAAGTGGGGCCCGGATAATATGGAAAGATGTGGAAATTTGTCTTGGCTTGGTTAGGATATTTTTGAGAGTTTTTTAGTGGCTAATCTAGGATTATGGTGGGATTAGCAGGGATTTAGGTAATTATTCTTCATTGATTCTAGGGTTGTCTTCTAGGCATCTTTTCAAAGACCTTGTGTAGTAACGCCTGGAATTTGACGGTCCTTCTTCGCGGTGCTCTTTCTCTTTTGGATTGAGAGATGTAATCCGCAACCTTAACCTGGAAATGTCTTGAGTGATCTTTTCTCGGATGACTTCGTATGGGGTTTGATATTCTTTTGCTGCTGCCCGGACTCTTTCCCAGTGAGGATGATTGCTTGTATAATTCCAACTTGCCCAATCTTTTGGCCATATCTCTTTCGGAATGCACCTATTTTGCTGAAAAAGGATTCTTTGTGCCTCGCTATATTCTTCCTCCATTGATAAAATGGATACGGGAAATTTCCACCAGAATGATGCCTCTGCTTGCGCCTGGACTTTTCCATTAATAATCTTTACTGGCCTATGAAACATGAATACCTTTGCTGTGTAAGAATCATTGAAACATTTCATCCAGTATCTTCTAGGTTTGAACCATAGCAAAAATATTTTAAGAGCTGGTGCAATGTTATCGAAATCCTTGAAGATGTTGCATTTGAATTCCATGAAAATATAATACTGATGGCATAGGTACCAGAAAAACCATAATAGTTCTTGTGGAAAATCCTTGGCTTGAGCTATGAATATGTGGCAGAACGGATATTCTGGATTGACCCCATATGGCTTGAGAATGGATCCTCCATGTTGTCGGAAAACTTGGAGCTCGTAATGAGTTCTTCTTTCCATAATAATTGACAGATCAAAAGGATCCATGAGGTTGAACAATTCCGGTGGATGATCTGTTGGCTTTGATGAACTTGTTCCTGGTAAACTTGAAAACATGAAGATGTGACTGATTAGCTTTTGCTTTGACTTCAGTTTTGCTGGGGAAAATCTCTTCGAGAATTCTTCCGGTCGAGACAGAAAATATACGAGAATATTATCCTTTCCTTTCAGGTGCCTGACTTCAAACTTGTATGGAGACAACCATTGAGCCCACCTGAGAATCTGAGGATTGGGAATAATTTTGGCATTTAGCTGAATCATCTTTGGGAAGGCCTTCATATCCATTTCTATCAGAAATTCTGTATGAATAAGGAAGAAATTAAATTTCTTGATTCCATTCTTTACTGCAAGAATTTCCTTGAAAGTGGAATGATAATGTTGCTCGGCAT
The DNA here is from genome assembly GCF_001879085.1 of Nicotiana attenuata. Lineage (NCBI taxonomy): Eukaryota > Viridiplantae > Streptophyta > Magnoliopsida > Solanales > Solanaceae > Nicotiana > Nicotiana attenuata. The sequence goes on from NC_031991.1 coordinate 33,554,662, forward strand.
CTTTGAACTTTCCACTGGCGTATCCGCATATTTTCCTCTGGCCATCTTTTTCTTCAAATAGAACAGCACTCCAATATTCATTGCTAGCATCAATTTGCAATATCTTCTTACCATCCGAAGGGATATAGAGGGACTTGACATTTTTAGAAATCTCCTTTATTTCCTTGACTGCTTCATCTTGTTTCTTTCCCCATGGTGGAGCATTTTTCTTGAGCATCTCTGTAAGTGGAGAAATGTATATAGAGATATTTGGGATGAAATCTCTCACATAATTTATTATGCCCAAAAATTGTTGGATTTGCTTTGTTGTGAAGTTGGTATCCGGAAATTTGAGTAATTCTTGACATATATGTGGTCCTGGACTGTATTCACCTTGGACAAAATGCATTCCAAGAAAATCAATCTCCTTTTGAGCAAGAACCATCTTTTTTGCTGAGAGCATGATTCCGTACTGTGTTACCAATGCCTCAAATTGACGAAGCAAGTTGATATGTTCCTCCAATGTATAACTAAATAACAGGATGTCATCAATGTAAACTAAAGAGGTATGGAGGATGGGTTGGAATATTTTTATCATGGCTTTTTGGAACAAAGAAGGTGCAGTTTTTAACCCGAAGGGCATGACTTTCCATTGGAAGTGATGATCGGGGATGCAAAATCCCGTTTTGGGTCTTTCTTCAGGGTGTATTCCCAATTGCCAAAATCCTGACTTTAAATCAAACTTGGAAAAATATTTGGCCTTGGCTAAGTGGGAGAAAAGGGTGAGTTTATTTGGGATAGGAAACTTATCATCTTGAAGGAAATGGTTAAGTGGCTGGTAGTTGATGACTAACCTGAGTTTTCCTCTTGTCTGCTCAGCTCTTTTGTTGACATAAAATGCTTCGCATTCCCATTGTGAATCTGATGGCTCTATCAGATCAAATTCCAAAAGTTCTTCACATTCTTTCTTTGCAAGCTGAAGATGATCTAGATTCATCCCTAAATGACTGGCTTTTGTCGGATTGATATTTTTATTTTTCTTGAAAGGGAGCTTGATAAAAAACTCTTCGTTTTTCCACAACGGGCGTTTCCCTTTCTTCATGAAATCCTTGTGGGATTCGGCACATGATTGTTCAATGAGATGTTGCTGAATCTCTTTGATTTGTTCGTCATTGGTGATTTGGAATAGCCTTGGAATCTCATAATAAGGTCTCAACTGCTATTTAAAAGCTATCCCGTTGGCCCTGATCTGGAGTTGATCTCTAAGTTGTCTGTAAATGTCGAATCCAATAATAAGATCCTTTCCTGGTACATCAGATCCTAGCAGCTTGGTTCTGTACTTCAATCCTGGAAAGAACTCAATTGTGATCGGGTGCTTTGTAATGACAGTTGTGGTCAAGATTGCATTTGATGCAGTGTTGAAATCCTTAAAATGCGGTACCCATTGATCTTCAGGGAGAACAGCAGGATTTATAAGTGAGGAAGCAGCTCCGGTGTCGATGAAAGCAATAACTCGAGTTGGTTTATTCCACTTGGATGAATAAACTTTGAGTTCTACTTGAGGAACGACTGCGAGTGCATTGATCTCCTCTCGGGCTTTGATCATTGGTTCTGAAATTTGGTAATGATCATTGCCTTGATCTTCATAGATATCAAGAGAGAATAAAGTTTCTTCATTGGGTTCATCATCCACAGAGAATAAGGATTCAAGGTCCTCTTCCTTTCCGAGATGTATGCCGGTGTAATCTTCAATTTCTTCAATCAGTTTGACAGATCTTCTTGATTGTGGACAATTCTTAGCAAAATGTCCAATCTTATGACAAATAAAACATCTGTTTTTCTTGTGAAAATTTCCTGGCCTTCTTCGTCTGAAATATTTTGTGCGTCTCTTGGACCTTGATTTCCCGTCTGAAATTCTTGGCCATTTGAACCTCCTGAATTCTCTCCGTCGCCTAGATGTGTGGCAGGAACATCCTGATCCGGTGATTAGATCAGATTTGCGGCATGCTTTGTCAAGCGCTGGATAATTTGTTTTAGGGCAGAGCGCTTCGTACAAATATCATCCAATGCAACGAAAATAGCTTGTCTGATGTAACCAATTTGTGGGATTGTTATGGACTGAAACTTTTCTTCAATGATGGTCATGGTTCGACTTGCCAGCAACTTTGGAAGGGAAGATACAAAGGCTTGCTTTAGATTGATGTCTCCACCGATCTCGAAGTATATCTTCGCCATTTTTTGAAAATGTCTATCAATGTCATTTCTGTCGAATGACACACACTTCATCTCAAAGAGTTGTCTTCGCATTTTCTCCTGTCTTTGGCCAGTATAGAAAACTTCATGTAGGATCCTGATGTTGAAGGCAAAATCTTGGGAAGTAAGAAAAGTATTTTTGTCTTGGATTCCAAGTGAGTTCCACCAATCACTAAGAATTCCTGAGAACCGTGAAGTGAATTCTGAAAGGATGATATACTTTTCTCGTTCAACCAAATTTTTTGTCACCATCCAGGTATAGAAGTCTTGGATCCTTTGAGGCCATTTTGAAACCTTGACGTCATCTAAGGTGAAAGTGTGGAAACTTGTTCCAACTGGTTTTGACGCTATGGGCTCATATCTTTTTTCTGGGATTGGTTCATCTGTCATGCCTTCTTATTCCTCATCTACTTCAGATATTTCTGGGTCTCTTGGCTGGTTTACAAATATTGGGGGATCGACTTCTTCGGCAGAGTTCGTTGTGGATTCATTGCTTGATTGAGAGCTATCTTCCATTGTTTCATCTTCTGATGAATTTAGAGATTTTGACCATGGAGTATCTTCCTATGGTATGTATCTTGGATGGGAGACATAGAGGCCTGGAGCCTTCTGGTTAGAAATCATCAGATTTTCGGGATTCGATCCTTTTGAACTTTCTCCTTGGTTTCGCCTTTTCTTGGTGTGTTTCTGTGCTGCAGTGGCATCTTTCCTTTCCCAAACCATTTTTGCGATATCAAAATCATGTTCTTCTTTTGCTGGTTGGGTGAAAGAGATTGGGTTTTGTGAGGCAGATGGAAATGTAGAAAAGGTATCTATGATTTAGTTTGCTTTCTTGGAGTCTCTTGCTCTGTTCTATACTGTGGTATCAGAGCCAGCCCATCCTTTCGGAGGGAGGAACAGTTTACTAAATATGTCTGAGTCATTTCCATCATCCTCTTCCTTTGCAAAAATGAATATGTCCCCTACTCTATATAAAACCTTGTCCAAAAAATATGATTACCTCTATGAAGTAGATATATTACCTGATGAACAAAAAGTATCCTCCACTGAACTACCCCTCATAAACCCTTACTTAGCTTTTGCCAAAAAATCCTTTGCACCCTGGACCCAAATTCGTTCCTTAGTCCAACATAGACCAAAAGGAGTTAAAGAATATGTTGCTGCCTCAAAACTTGACCAGCATCCTATTCTTGCCACTCGAGAGGAACAATTTATCACTCTTCAAATACCAGATAATTTTCCCAGACAATGGAGAGATCATGGTTTTACCCATATTCATTTTGGTGCTATCCGAATTGCTTTAACATACCACGGAAGAAAAGGTCAACCTGTCGTAGCTCGACTTTCTCTTCTAGATACAAGATATTTGGAGTACCAACATGCAATCTTGGGTACTGCAGAAGTTACCTTAAATGCCGGGACAGTCTTCATAACTATCTTTCCAAATTTCAACATGTCCCTTTATGACCCATACCTAACCGAAGCTCNCGCTGTGGATTCATTGCTTGATTGAGAGCTATCTTCCATTGTTTCATCTTCTGATGAATTTAGAGATTCCGACTATGGAGTATCTTCCTCTGATATGTATCTTGGCTGGGAGACATAGAGGCCTGGAGCCTTTTGGTTAGAGATCATCAGATTTTCGGGATTCGATCCTTTTGAACTTTCTCCTTGGTCTCGCCTTTTCTTGGTTTGTTTCTGTGCTGCAAGGGCATCTTTCCTTTCCCAAACCAATTTTGCGATATCAAAATCATGTTCTTCTTTTGCTGGTTGGGTGAAAGAGATTGGATTTTGCGAGGTAGATGGAAAGGTAGAAAAGGTGTAGTCCAATTTAGGTGGGGAATATGCTTGTGGAGACATAGGGAAGAAGGTAGGCTTTGAAGGGAAAACTGGGGGTTTTTGTGGCTCAAAGTGTTCATTTCTCAAAAGTTGGATTTGTTCCTTTATGGAAATCGTCTCTTTTGGTTGTTGTTGGAAAAATTGGAAAAGTGAAGTTCCTGGCGGACAAATCTCATATTGTAAATTTGCTAACCTTAGTTCCAAAGCTTTGATTAGTCCGGCATGGTGAGACGATGTCTGCTCCATTTTCTTATCAATTGTTTCCACTTTGCTCATCATTTTGTTCTGTGTATGGGCCACATTCTTTATGGTGTTGCCAATGTTGTTCAGGACTTTGTTTTGGCAGATGGAGTTTTCTGATTGCCAATTTATTGTTGCTTCAATGTCACTCGTTGGGGGTTTTTCTCCAGAAGGTAGTACTATGTTTTTCTTGGGGATTTTTGGGGCATCACTGATACCCTCTTTTTCGAAAGATTGAAGTGGAGGAAAATCTTGGGAGTGGCTGGAACTTGAAGGCTCATCATAAATATTTGCGGNGAAATTCGAACCTATTGTGTTAGTAACTTTAGTATGAGTAGACTAAACCATTATTCTGGGGTCATGGGTGAAACAGAAAGTTGATGTTTGATGTTTAATTCGACGAAGTTGGTTTGTCATATTGGATTGTTTATTTAATTCTGATTTTTATATTTTGCTGAGTAGCTAACAGTGAAATACTATCTGCGAATCTAGAGTTGAACTCGAAAGTGGGAGATATCTACTCCGCATGTCCGACTCGGACTCCCAAGTAGCTGACCTCTTCACTGCACTCGAACTGAATGATAAATCTTCGACCTCAACTAAAGAACCTGTCGGGCTAGAATAGCCACCGGCTCCTCCACATAAGTCAAATTCTTGTCCAACAGGACAGAGCTGAAATCAAACACAAGGGACGGATCACCGTGATACTTTCGGAGCATGGACACATGGAAAACCGGATGGGCTGCTGCTAAACTAGGTGGCAATGCAAGTTTGTAAGCCACCTCACCCACTCTCTGAAGAATATCAAAAGGTCCGATATACCTAGGGCATAACTTGCACTTCTTTCCGAACCTCATCACACCCTTTATGGGTGAAACCCGGAGCAATACCCTCTCTCCGACCATGAATGCAACATCACGAACTCTACGGTCGGCATAACTCTTCTCCTGGACTGAGCTTTGCGAAATCGATCCTGAATAATCTTGACCTTATCCAGGGCATCCTGTACCGAATCTGTACCCAACAACCGAGCCTCCCCCGGCTCGAACCATCCAACTGGCGAACGGCACCGCCTCCCGTATAATGCCTCATAGGGAGCCATCTGAATGCTTGACTAGTAGCTGTTGTTGTAGGAAAACTCCGCAAGTGGCAAGAACTGATCCCATCATACTCAATACATTATTCGTACTGACGCACTATTTCCCAGGGCCTGCGTTTCATCCCGAAGGTGCAGGTAGGCAAGCCGACAGTCCCCCTTCTTAGGATCCTTGATCAACGAGAGTTGGCGTGCTCCACTTGATCCAGAG
>NC_031991.1:33563475-33571426 GCF_001879085.1 Nicotiana attenuata
TCGAACTTACGTACTAGGACGTCGACGTAGTACCGTCCACTAACCTACCTCACCTCCCTCCCCTCCTCTCTCTCTCTCTCTCTCTCTCTCTCGGTAGGAATCAGAAGAATAGCATGGCGGGCCAGATCCACAAAACGGATCTCATACTGAATGACTGACAAAATGCCCTGTTGAAGACGCTCAAACTGCCTGCATTAATCCTCTATCAGTGTGACAGGAAAGAACTTCTCAAAAAATATCTAAGAGAACTGGTCCTAAGTAAGAGCAGGCAACCCAGCTGGTCTAATCAATACAAAATCCCTCCACCATCTCTTGCGGAACCCATCATTTGAAACACAACAAAATTGACCCCATTGGTCTCAACTATCCCCATGTTTTGCACTTCCTCATGGCAGCGGTCAAGATAATCCTATGAACTGTAAAGAGCTTGGTGAACTTGTCCAATCTCAATAAGCCCTCAGAAGACGTAGCTGGTCTATCATCGGCCTGTGCTGCAACAACTGGCTGAACTACCCCAACTGGTTGGGCTGCTGGCATCTGATACTAGGGAGTCATCTGCTCCAGAGTGTGAGTAGCGGGAGTCTGTGCTCATCCCCCAGCATGAGAGATGGCTGGTGCCATAGGAAATGTACCGTCCTGGATCATATTCTCCATAAGGCCCACTAAACGGACTAGAGTGTCATGAAACACTAGGGTGGCGATGAACCCCTTCGAGACCTGAGGTGGTCCAACAGGCACAATCTAGGCTGGAACCTCCTCAGCAAACTCCACCTGGGGCTCCACTATGGGTGATGTTGCTCGAGCTTTGGGCTGAGCTTTGCCCCTGCCTCGGTCTCTGGCAGGACCTCGGCCTCGACCGCTACCCCTTGTAGGAGCTGCCACTAGGGGCTCCGGCTGCTTCCCTGCTAAAGATGTACTACGTGTTCTCGCCATCCGCGAGAGAACAAGAGTAGAAAAGTTCAATTAGTAATAAGAGAACAAAATCGTACGATAGAGAAGAATAGAAATGAAATTTGTTCCTAAACTTCATTGCCTCAAGAAGATAAGTACAGACGTCTCCAAAGCGATTCTCCAAACTTTACTAAGCTTGCTCGTGACTTGTGAGACCTAGGCAACCTAGCGCACTGATACCAAATTGTAACGACCTGGAATTCCTACCTTCGGGACCGTAATGGTGCCTAACATTTCACTTGCTAGGCAAGCCAAAGTTACAGGATTCCTTAAGCCAGTTTTTGTGAATTTCAATAACAGGATCAATTAAGCCAAATAGAAGCTAAAACTGAGTGCCGAATAACATAAAAGCCCATAATATCTAATAAAATTCGGATCTGGAGTCACAACTCACGAGAATTTCTACAAACAGGGTCTGAAATAATATAACTATTATGAACGAAAAGAAACAGTAAAATAGGAAAAATAGGAGGGGAGTTCAAGGTCTGCGGACGTTAGCAGATCTACCTCGAGTCTCCAATGAGCAAATCCAAGCTGCTACGCCTCACGAACAGTTGGGGCAAGTACCAAAGTCTGCACAAGAAGTACGGAGTGTAGTATTAGCACAACCGATCCGTAAGTGTCGAGCCTAACCTCGACGAAGTAGTGACGAGGCAATGACATGATACCCACGTAATAAACCTGTGCAGATAACAGTATACGTACAAGATAACAACAATTGAACGCTAAACATGTACTATTGGAAGGGGACATGCGAAAGGGGTACAAAGTACGAAAATTACAGAAGAAATGATAACCAGAAAAGTCAATATATCTTTAAGTAGTAAAATGAGTCAACAAAATGAATAACACTACACAACATCACCCTTCTTGCTTTTACTCTCAACCTCACAGTGAAAAAATAATAACGGTACAACATCACCCTTCATGCTTTTACACTCACTTTCATCTCAAATCAATAGATACTGCACGACATCACCCTTCGTGCATTAACTCTCAAAAATATGGCATGGCATCACCCTTCATGCATTAACTCTCATAATATGGCATGACATCACCCTTCATGCATTAGCACTCACATACGACACGGCATCACCCTTCGTGCATTAACACTCTCCCTATAACAATGAACAAGTAACAACAGGGAGATAGAAACAATAAGAACAAGCCTTACATCAATAATGGTTCCACAATACCAATCTCAATTTTAGAAATAATACTCAATTACCACAAAAGCCCATAAACGTGGTAAGAACTATCAATTTAGTAAGTAACTAGTCTAAGCATGGATAACATTATCAAAGTGAGCAATAAATTACAAGGAACATGTCCCACCCGCATGCTTTAACCCGACAACAACACATAAGTACTCGTCACCTCACATATATGTTGTACCCAACATCTAAACATGTAGAAACTAGACAAACAAATCTGAATCCCTCAATTCAAGGTTAACCACGATACTTACCTCACTCCAAGGATCAATCCAAATCTCAACCTCGGATTTGTCATTCAAACAAGCCTCCGAACCAATAGAATCTAGAAAATTACCAACCAAACGATTCAAATAAAGCATTAGGAACTACCCACAATTTCAAAAGATTCCATTTAGGTCATTATTCAAAAAGTTAACAAAAGTCAACTCCCGGGCCCTCTTGGTCCAAACCCAAAATTCGGACCAAAAATCGATTACCCGTTCACCCCCGAGCCCGATTATGTAATTTGTTTTGGAATCCCACCTCAATTTGAGGTCTAAATCCTAATTTTACAAAAATCCCTAACTCTAGCCAGAACTCCAATTTCCACCATGAAAACACTAGATTTTAGGTTGAAAACTTATGAAATATAATGAAAGATTGAAAGAAAATAGATTAGAATCACCTACCAATGGATTGGGGAAGAAGAGTTCTTTGAAAAATCGCCTCTAGGGTTTTCTAGTTTTGAAAATTTGAAGAATGAACAAAAATCTCGTCTAACTCCTATTTGTTCAGTTGCAGATCTCGCATTTGCGACCATTGTGAAGTCTGCGCACCTCTGCTTTCATCGCATATACGATGAAATGTTCACGAAGGCGACCTCTGCCTCCCCGCAATTGCGACCTCTAGATCACAAATGCGAACTCTTGCTAACTCAGGTACTCTTTGCAAATGCGAAGCGGTTGCTCGCAAATGCGAGCCTGACAGGATTTTGGATGTTCGCAAATGTGAATGTTGATCTTTCAATTGCGAGTTCAAAGACTAGTACCAGAAATTGCAGAACACCAACTGAGCTTTCTAAGTCTAAACCACTTCATAGCCTTTCCGAAACTCACCCGAGCCCTCATAGCTCTAACCCAAATATGCACACAAGTCTAAAAACATCATACGAACTTGCTCGCGCGATCAAATCACAAAAGTAACACCTAGAACTACGAATTGAACATCAAATCAAAGGAAATTTTGAAGAAAACTCATGAACTTCTATTTTCACAACCGGACATCTGAATCACATAAAATTAACTCCGTTTCTCACCAAATTTGACAAACAAGTCATAAATATAGTAATGGACCTATACCGGGTTCTAGAACCAAAATATGGACCCGATATCAATAAAGTCAACTATTGGTCAATCATTTAAAGTGATTAAGCCTTTAAACTTTCAAATTTCAACAAAGCGCGATAACTCGTGCTAGGGACTTTCGAATTCGATTCCGGGGAAACGCCCAAGTCCCAAATCACGATACAGACCCACCGGGACCATCAAAACACGAATCCAGGTCCATTTGCTAAAAATGTTGACCGAAGTCAACCTAAATGAATTTTAAGGCAAAAATTTCATTTTTTCTTAGTTTTTTAACATAAAATCTTTTCGGAAAAACACTTAGATTGTGCACGCAAATCGAGGAGAGCTATGATAAGGTATTTAAGGCTTCAAAGAATAGAATTAAGTTTTAAAACATAAGATGACCAATCGGGTCATCACATAAAGGAAAGGCAGTACGAGGACCCAGTGTTGGTGGAGTTGAGAGAGCGAGTTCCGCCGTAGAAGAAGCCACTGTTAGAGCTCAAGGAAGATGGGGTTCTCTGATATAGGGGTCCTCTGTGTGTTCTAGATGTAGCGGGGCTACGAGACATGCTTATGTCAGAGGCACATTATTTGTGGTACTCCATTCATCCTGGGTCGACGAATATGTATCATGACATTAAGGATGTGTACTGGTGGAATGTTATGAAGAAGAACATTACTGAGTTTGTCGTCTAGTTTCCTAATTGCCAGAAGGTAAAGGCAGAGCACCAGAAGCCCGAAGGGATGATGCAAACAGTAGAGATCCTGATGTGGAAATGAGTGGCAACAAACATGGACTTCTTCACAGGTTTGCCTCATTCTCATCGTATGTTCGATTTTATATGGGTTATGCCGATAGGCTCACGAAATTAGCCCATTTCCTACCGGTCAGATCTACGTTTATAACTGAAGATTATACAAAATTATATACAAAGGAGATAGTGCGGCTACACAGAGTACCAGTATCTATTATATGTGACTGAGGGGCCCAATTTACAGCGCATTTTTGGAGGTCATTATAAGAGGTGTAGGGACTCAGGTGAATCTTAGCACAGCATTTCATTCACAGACTGATTGACAAGCCGAGTGCACAATTCAAACGCATGAGGATATGTTACGAGCATGTGTGTAAGATCATAAAAGAAGTTGGGATGAGCATCTACCTCTTATCGAGTTTGCATATAATAACAATTACCACTTCAGTATCTAGATGGCTCTGTACGAGGCTTTGTGTGGGCATAATTGCAGATCTCCTATATGGCGGTTTGATGTTTCAGAATCTAGGTTACATTGGCAAGACTTCGTTCAGCATGTCATAGAGAAGGTAAATCTTATCTAGGAGCGACTGTTGATAGCTCAGAATTGTCAGAAGCCATATTCTGATGTGGGGCTACTGGATTTGGAGTTTGGGGTTGATGACTGGGTATTATTAAAGGTGTCACCTATGAAGGGCGTGATGAAGTTTGGCAAGAAAGGAAAGCTTAGCTCACGGTATTTTACGCCTAGGATTATTCGAATAGTGGGTCGAATCGCTTATGAGTTAGATTTTCCCTCGGAATTGGAGTCTGTCCATCCGATTTTTCACGTATCTATGCTACGAAAGTGCATTGGGGATCCTACTCGAGTGGTGCCCACTGATGATGTACAGATCACGGAGGAATTATCATACAAGAGAGTTCCAGTTGCCATCCTAGACTGACAAATCCACAAGCTACGAAATAAGGAGGTAGCCTCCGTGAAGGTTTTATAGAGAAGCAAGAACGTGGAAGAGATGACGTGGGAAGCGGAGGAAGAAATGAACCTAAATACCACTACCTATTTTAAACTGAACATATGGCTCTAGATGGGATATTTCAGCACAACCCGATTCAGACCAGTAGGTCATGAGTTAAGCTCTTACTTTTGACTTGCTGTACTTATGTTAACGGCCATGTGAGGACAAGGGTTGCTATTTATAGACATTGACCGTGTGCGGCATGTATAGTATGTTTTCTAGCTACGTGCAGTTTGGATTTAATCTAGTGTACGTAGGAGACTCTGGCAAAATTTTTCCAAGTCTCTAAGAGTAAACATTGGAGGACGAATGTTCCAAAGGGGGGATGATGTTGCACTCTATATTTTGTACGTAAAAGTACGTCGTAAGAAAACTGATGTAAGACCAAAAATGAGATCATCTTTGAAAGTATATAAAGTAAGTTAATCATGTTAACCTGAAGGTTACAAATATTTAAGATCATGAACAACAAGTACCAAGACGATTGGAAGGTTCAGAAGCTAAACGAATTGATGAAAATAAGTTTCGTCGAAATCGACAAGTTAGAAATGTTATAACCTATACCTTTGGGGTGCGACTAGGATGCTTAACATGATAAGAGGGTTAATTTTGAGTTATTTTATTCGTATGATAGTCATGTGTTATGTTTTTGAAGTTAAGCGAGTTGTGGAATAAAAGTCTATGAAAGTCGTCACAAGTTACGTCCATAAGTTTTACTGAAATTTGGGTCTAACGTCACTAAGATTTTTTCCTAATAAAATTAGAGTTATGGGGTGACCCACCCATAAATTAGAATATTATGAGTGTAGTTTCTAATTCATTAAAATGTTTGTCAATAAGACGTCATAGTAGAGAGAAATTTGTGTTTTTGCGAGACTGCACAAACCACATAGGTGACAAGTAGGTGTATCACCTACTTGCTTAACTGAAAGGATCAAATATGTCAAAAGGGGCATATCTTGGGTCGGCCAAATAGCCCTTTTAAGGGCTGATTTCATTCAGATATTACACTCATTATAGAGCAAAAAATCAGAGATAAGCCCCTGCAAACGTCTCCCAAAAATTTAACACAAAAACCTAAATGATTTCCTCTTCTTTTCAAGTTCTAGTTGGAGTAAAACCTAAGGTTTGAAGAAACAAGATACGAGCTGAGATATTCACTAAATATGATAAGTATACTGCCCTCTTTCATCCATTTTTTCTGCTGTAAAAGTAGATAAATTCATTTTATAATTGCAAGAACTTATGGGACGGTGATCGGAAGCCGTGAGTTTGAGTTATTCAACTTGTAGTGGACTGTCTTGTGGGTTGTTTTGTTTTGTTGTTGGCTTGACAATTTTGCTAGTGTTTTGTGGATTTTGGAGGAGAAAAGGTATGGAGAAACACCACATAATGGCGTGGTGGTGGGCTGGTCGTTCGTCGTAACATTTTTGGGTTGTTTGACATTACTATTGTTGTCGTTTTGTGTATAAAGTGATTGGAGAGTGTTAGGCTGTTTTGTGGTATTTTGTGATGGATATAAGGTTGGAAAATGATGTATATATGTTGTTATTGTTGTGTTCTTGTGTTGTTGGTGTTATCTCGAATCGGGAGGAAGTAAAGATTATATGAGAGATGCTGCTCGTTTAAATATAAAATACGTTTGTCGTTCGTTGTGAGATAGTTGTACCTTTTAAAAATTAATGATAGTATTATTATCATTGTTGTACATTAAGGTGCGACGAGGTGAGTTCAACGTGGTTACTGGACAGATGTGGTAAGGTATGTTAAGGATAAACCTTTCCTTCATTTTGGCATGATCTCGTAACTACATGCGTTTGATATCGAGATATAAAGAGAAATTTGTATTCCTGAGTATATGTACATTATTCTAGTCTCATAAGCTACAATATTCTCCCTTATTAGGACTTTATGTTTAGTTATATGTTGTCTTCTTTCAGTACAGAGAGCAGAGAGTGTAAATATATACAGTATTATAGTATTTTCACCACCACCGAGCTATAATCGCTTAGCAGAACCCTATTGGGCAACCAATAATCAGATGGTAAGTTATATATACAGCCTACTGTGGCCGAGCGCCTGTGAACAAGCCTAGAATGGCCGGGATACTGAGCCTAGTATGGCCGAGCGCTTATGAGCAAGCCCAGAATGGCCGGGATACTGAGCCTAGTATGGCCGAGCGCCTATGAGTAAGCCTACTACGGCAGAGCAGTTACACGTACCAAGCCTTATAGGGCCAGACAACTATGTTACGTACTATACTGAGAGAGTTGATTCTGTAGCAGCAGGTAAGTATATCTTCAGATCTTCTTTGACTTTCAGTTACTTTCGGTATTATATTATTAGTTCAGTTTCGGCTTTCAGTTATTGTATTGCATTAAATACTCGGTACATTGTTTCGTACTGATGTCCCTTTTTTGGGGACGCTGCATTTCATGCCCGCAGGTTCAAATAGACATACGAGTAGACCTCCTCAGTAGGCGTTGTTTGAGTTTAGGTTGATCGGTAAGCTCCATGTCCTTCGGAGTTGCCGAGTCTAGGGTTTTGAGCACATATTATGTTTGTGTGTGTTGATATATTTATGTATAAACATATATATATATATATATATATATATATATATATATATATATATATATATATATATATATATATATATATATATATATATATATATATAT